>NW_024543874.1:1057500-1617500 GCF_018167655.1 Microtus oregoni
ATAGGGAAATAAACCATTGTAGTTACGTATAATCAGCACTTGATCTGAGCCCAGTGTAGTTGTACAGAACTTAATTTGTGGTGAGCACCATTAGAAGCATTCATATGTTAAATCCTTGTAGTTGTTCCTTCCCATGGGACTGGTGGGGAAACTAAGGCATAAGTAGATTAAATCATTTGATTTTGGCTCCAAGCTAGTCTGGCTGTTTAGGTACAAACCCTCCTACACCAATCAGTAATCATGAGAACACTTCCCCACCCCTGCCATGCCGCCAGACCAATCTGATGGAGGCAGTTCCTCAGCTGAGGGTCCTTCTTCCCAGGTATGTCAAATTGACCACCAAGATCAGCCGTCACACCCAGCATCCAGGGTCCTAGTCTGTTCTGAATAGCTGTGCCTCAGTGCTGTGGTCCTCAACCTGGGGATGGAAAGACCCCTTCACAGGGGTGGCATGCCATATATTTATTTTTCATAACAGCAAAATTACAGTTCTGAAGTATCAATGAAAATAATTTTATGGTTGGGGGGTCACTACAACATGAGGAAGTGTATTAAAGGGTCGCAGCATTAGAAAGGTTGAGAACCACTGTGTGTAGTGGGTACCATTCCATGTCTAACTATAGTGCTGTAAAGCCTGGCAATCCAGATTCAAAGTTAACATTGCTCAGTCCCATGTACTTGCTCCATACAAATGTTAGTCTGTCTTTGGTGTGAGAGCTCCTTTTCCAAGTGATGCACTGCTTTGGAGATTGCTCTACTATTTCGGTTGTGCTACCCACATTGCCACTGGGCAGAACTGAATGCTGAGGAAAAGAATAACAGTTTCTCCAACAGGTGTCCTGGTTAAACAATCTGAAAAAGAAGTGGGAATAGGAAATAAACCACATTACTGTGTTCATTCAACAGCCCTTGAGCTCTTGACAGGCACCAAAAACCCTGGATGTGAGTCATATCAGGGGAGGTACATACACAGAACGCTGCTCCATCTATTCAAAATGTCCAGAGAGGCTTCCCTAAGGAGATGATCATGGAGCTGAATACTAAATACCCAGGAAGAGGAGAGGAAGGACATTCTAGTTACTGGAAAAGCAAGTGCAGACGCATGGAGTTGTGCACCAGTGTGCTGTGCTCAGGAATTAGCAAGCCCTTGCATGTGGCAGGCATACGAGGCATGTATGAGCAACAGGAAGCAAAGCTCAGGAGATTGGTAGGGGAAAACCATGAATGCCTTGTGTGTCACATTTAAAAGTGCGAACTGGTCCTAAAAGCCATGGAGAACAATGAAAGATCTTAAACAAGAAAGTGTCCCCTTGGCCCTGCTTTTGTAGGAAACATTCTGGCGTCGAGAGAGAGAGCAATGTTTGGAAGCAGAATCCCAGTTATGAAGCTGTTAGAGAAGCTTAGGGCAGACACGGTGGCAGCCAGAGGTGTGCACAAGAGGGGTATGAGTGTGCTTAGGAGGAGAGCAGGAAGACCTGCCTGACATAGCCACATAGACAAACACCCAAGGCAACTTGCTTGTGTGCCTTCCATACGTGTGCCTGGCAGTACTAGCCCAAAAGAGACACCGGCACTTGAGCACACCATGGATAAGATGTGCAAACACTAAACTTTGTTTGGCTGTAATTGTCAGTTAATTCTGAAAGTGTGATATTAGACATATTTCTTTACCTCTTGGTGGCATATTGGACATAGTACTCTATTATGGGATGTTTTACTCTTTTGTCTTTTTTTAAATAATTTATTTACTTTTATTTCATTTGCATTCATATTTTGCCTCCATGTGTGTCTGTGTGAGGGTGTCAGATCTTGGCACTAGAGATGGTTGTGAGCTGCCATGTGGGTGCTAGGAATTGAACCCAAGTCCTCTGGAAGAGCAGTCAGTGCCCTTAACCGCTGAGCCATCTCTTTTGTCTTTTTAAGGGGCCCACCACCAAGCTCCATTAGGTCACACACAGAGGCTTATTTTTAGTTATGAATGCCCGGCCTATAGCATGGCTTGTTTCTTGCCAGCTCTCCTTAACTTAAATTATTCCACCTACCTTTTCCCTCTGGGCTTTTATCTTTCTTACTTCTGTGTATCTTACTTCCCTTCTTACTCCGTGGCTAACTGGGTGGCTAGGTGGCTGGCCCTTGATGTCCTCCTCTCCTTGTTCTGTTGTTGCTCTTCTTTCCTTTTTCCTCCCAGATTTCTCCTATTTGTTTATTCTCTCTGCCTGCTAGCCCCGCCTATCCTTGCTCCTGCCTTGCTATTGACCGTTCAGCTCTTTACTAGACTATCAAGTGCTTGAGACAGGCCAAGAATCACAACTTCACGGACTTAAACAAAAGCAGCATAAACAAAAGTCACACACCTTAAAATAATATTCTACAACATTACTTAGTTGATGAAATCGAAAGAATTGCCTATGGCCAAAGCATACTGAAGATACAAGAGTGGCAAGTGGAGGCTGGAGCAGGTGGACGCTGGGGAGGGATTTTGTAAGGAATCATCTAAAGCTGTGGTTCTCAACCTTCCTAATGTTGTGACCCTTTAGTTCAGTTCTTTATGTTGTGGTGTCCCCCAACCATAAAATTATTTTTGTTGCTATGTAATAGCTGTAATTTTGCTACTGTTATGAATTATAATGTACATAGCTTTGTTTTCAGATGGTCTTAGGTGTCCCATGTGAAAAGGTCACTGGACCTCCATGTTGAGAGCTGCCTCACAGACCAGGGTAAGGCTCAGTCAAGGAGAAAGCATGGGCAGTTGTTACCTCTCAGCTCTTCAGTGGGGAGAGGAGGTCCCATGGGCATGGAGGCTTTAGGAGATAGCTGTCTACCTCCTACAGGTGAAGTGATGGCCTTTGATGAGAATACAATCACAGCTAGGTGACAGGGAGGAAGGGAGGGAGCTGGGGAGTGCTTATCTGTGCTTCCCCAGGCTCCTCCCACTGCCTCCTTCAGCACAGCTGGAGACTAGGGGCATTTAGCTCACCTGAACAGCCCATCATGGCCAGTGTGAACAGTGATCTGAGGGCTGAAGGGGGAATTGCCAGGCCAGTTTTATTGTCTTGATGTTCTATCTATCAAGTGAAACATAGAGAATTACAAGATGAATCAACTATTCAGAGTATTGTTAAAAGCTCAGGTGTTGGCAAAGGCTACTGAGACTCGAACTAATCACACAGAAACTCTATTATTTAAATCACTGCCTGGCCAATCACTTAAGCGCATTGCTAGCTAGCTTTTATATCTTTGGTTAACCCGCTTCTATTAATCTGTGTATCGTCATGTGGTTGTGGCTTACTGGCAAAGTTCAGCATGTCTGTCTCTGATGGAAACTACATGGCTTCTCACTGACTCTGCCTACTCTCCCTCTATGTATCTCTTCCAGCCTGGCTATATTCTGTTAAGCCATTGGCTGAAAGCACCTTCTTTATTAACCAATAAAATCAACACATATACAGAAGGACTTCCCACACCATTTCCCTTTTTTTTGTTTAAATAAAAAGGAAGGTTTTTAACTTTAACATAGTAAAATTACATATAACAAAACAGGTATCAAGCAAGAATTACAGTTACAATATTTATATCTATCTTTTATCATAACCAAGGAAAACTATAACTATTCTTCAATTCCATCAAAGACTCCAGAAGGATATAATATTACCTAAGCAAACAGGAAGTACATTGTAAGCAACCTCTAAGACTCTAGAATTGACAAGAGACATCTCACTACCTAGACAGTTACGCAAAGTTTTTCTCTAATGTGGGCACCCATATTCAGCCTCCTGGTCCATAGTATCTGGAAGATTTTTCCAAGAAGCAGGAAATTTCAAAGACGGTTCTGCTGTGTTAAACTTGTGTGTGTGTGTGTGTGTGTGTGTGTGTGTGTGTCTAGAATTCCTTTTCAAGTTGTTTCTAAGTAGACTTAGGTGACCATGTTTGTGCAATTTAGTTGGTGTTGATGGTGGAGGCTGCTCAGACTCAAAATAATCACACAAAAACTATATTATTTAAATCACTGCTTGGCCAATTACTTAAGTGTATTGCTAGCTAGTTCTTATATCTTTGGTTAACTCATTTCTGTTAATCTGTGTATTGCCACGTGGCTGTAGCTTACTGGCAAGGTTCCGGCACATCTGTCTCTGGTGGCTACATGGTTTCTTAATGACTCTGCCTACTCTCTCGCTCTGTCTCCATATATATATTCCAGCCTGGCTATATTCTGTTAAGCCATTGGCTGAAAGCAGTTTCTTTATTAACCAATAACAGCAACACATATACAGAAGGGTTTCCCACACCACTCAGGTGTTTGTATCTAGTTTTGTTTTGTTTTGTTTTGTCACATAGCTTCATCATCATGTCTGTCATCAGAGACATAGATTACAGGTGCAGTATTTGAAGATTTTTAGATTTATGTGTATTGATCTTTTGTGTACATGTATGTATGTGTACCACATACATGCCTGGTGCTTTTGAAATTCAGATGATGGTTCAATTCCCCTGTAACTGGAGTTACAGATATTTGTGAGCCATAATAGGAGTACTGGGAATGAAATTTCAGTCCTTTGCAAGAGCAGCAAGTGCTCTTAGCTGCTGAGCCATCTCTCCAGCCCCAGGTGCAGTCCACTCTTGTCTCTGTGGTCAGGTCACTGACACATGCACAGGTTTGAGGCTAAGATGTTTTTCTCCCTTTTCTTATGGTAAATTTACACTACACAGAACATGCCAATTTCTGGGAAGGGTTCAGTTGCATGAGTACCTTCACATGGTTGACTGAGCAATTAGCACCATAACCCACCTCCAGAAACACATTATTACATCAAACTTCAGGTCTGCCCGTGTTTAACTATAACCTCCAAAGACAATGAGGTTTCCTTGCCCTCGCCAGGAGGGGCCAACAGAGTGAATTCTCGTGAGGGTAAGAAGTGGTAGCAACATCACGGATGACACCACTTATTAGATGGTTGTGAGAGGCATCTGAGTTTCAGAGATGTTAGAATGGGAACCATTTCAAAGAAGCACTCAAAGCCAGAGGTCCATGAATGAGTTTCTGATGGGTAACAAACTCGCTGTCTTCCATTCTCAGGGAGACCACACAGAACCTAAGGCAACTGGAATCCTCAGGCTGAAAGTGACTGACTCTGAGTAACACTGCCCTCTTTCCCGTGCGTCCCTAAAATGTGATCATTTCCTGCCTGCAGTGTGATATGAGAAAAGCTAAGCAGCACTCTGAAAGATCTCTGTCTTTCGCATGGTTGGACTTCTGGGCTTATGTTTAATTCGGTATCATCTGTGTGCAGCAGTAGGCAGGGTTACCTAACTGATGGAGAGCTGCACCGATAAACCTCACCTTCCGTGTCAGGAAAGCTCCCATTCCAGAGCATGGAAGGCCGAGCCAGGACTTTGAAACTCCTCTGCATCATGCTAGAAGAAGAAACAGAAGCTAGTTTGAGGTTCCTTGCCCAAGAAAGTCTGTATGCTGCCTTTGAATCAGCAGTTCAGCCTGTGTTTGTTAGGGTGCTCTTGGCTCTAATAGAAGCCTAATTTAGAAAGCCACTTCTAAGAGGTTGAGAGGTAGCAAGGCTCCGGGATTCATTACAGAGGCGGTTTGGTAGTGCTCTGCAGTTTTGAGTTGTCTGTCATCCCCTCTCCTGCACTCAGCTTCTTTGTCTCACTCTTTTACTAGGTCCCCCGGTGGCTGAATCACCACCCTGTGTGATGATGGCCTTGCAGGATGTCCCTGTTTTTTTTTTTTTTTGTTTTGTTTTGTTTTTTGTTTTCCCTAAGACCATCAGCCACTTTCTCTTATTTCCCAAGAAGCAGAATTGCACTGAATGCCCAGACATTAACCAGCCAATCATCTCGGAATGTTATCATATGGTTGACTTAAACCAATCAAGACTCGAGTCTGAGGCCTAGGGCTTTGGGTGAACAAACACTGAGTTTGCATTGTTAGTACTGGTAAATAAGAGTTGGAGAGATGTTTCTTGGGAGGTTAAGAGCAGACTCCGCTGAATTTCCCCTAAAGGAGCAGGCTCACAAAAGTGCAGCTCCGTGGTGACTGACACTCTTGTCTATGCCATCTTTAAAGATGTACATCAATCACCAGGTGGTGGTGGCGCACGCCTTTATTCCTAGCACTTGGGAGGCAAAAGCAGGTGGATCTCAGTGAGTTTGAGGCCATCATGGTCTACAAAGCAAGTTACAGGACAGCCAGGACTGTTACACAAAGAAACCCTGTCTCAAAAAACAAAACAAACAAACAAACAAACAAACAAAAAGATGTACATAGATAGGGAAAGAGTTAAATCTGACTCAGCCACTCAGTGACATTTAAAAGGGATACAAGTACAGTCAGCATGGAGGCTGAAGGAAGTGTTGTTTCCAACACCAGAGAATGCTACAGAAGAATATCAGGTCTGATCCATTTGCATCGCCGGATGCAGTCAGGTACGTGTGTGCTTACAACAGACACAGACTTTTCTAGCTGAGGGGAATTAAAGTCGGGGGTTGTAGAATAGCTTTGATAATTCAATGACCTGATCCCCAGTTGGTGGAACTGTTTGGGAAGGGTTGGGACGTGTGGCCTTGTTGCAGGAGGTGTGTTAGATGTCAAAAGATTTAGAACATTCCTAGTGTCTGTCTCGCCTCCCGCTCCATGGATTCCAACCCGCTGAAGCCAGCAGCCAAATTAAACACTTTCTTTTATACATTGCCTGGCTATGATGTTTTTATCACACCGATAGGAAAGTAAACAAGACAGCTTAAAGTGTTGTATGTTGTTTTAATTGAGCTTTAAAAACTGATACATTACTCTCGGGGACTGAACAGATGGTTGTGTGGTTAAGAGGGCTTCTTATTCTTTCAGAGGACCCTAGAGCAGCTCAACTTCCTGCAACTCCAGCTCTAGAGAGCTGATGCCTTCTTCTGCCTCCACAGCATTGGCACATGTCACACACACACACACACACACACACACACACACACAATTGTTTTTACTCTTAAAAAACACTTAAAATACTTAAAAATACTTTAAAAAATCACTCTTTTGATTAGAAAATAAGGTTGCCACAAGGGTAACTGTCAAATAGAAAATAACACAGTGACCTTATACCAGTAATAGCTCACTGGCTCACATCTCCTGTGTTATGTGTATAAAGAAGCTTATCCCAACTTTATTATTGTTACCCACATCAGGCACGTCTTTAGTGTTAGTAGTTTGGCCTCTTGAGCTGAGCTCCCTGAAGTGATAACTAGCTACATGTTGTATGTAAACTTAAGTTTATTAAAAATTAAATATGATAACTATATGTTTTCTTTTGGTTCACCTTCTTATTTAGCTTCTTTAGGATCACAAATTATAGACTCGATGTCATTTATTTATGGCTAGAAACCAATTATGAGTGAGTACATCCCATGTTCATCTTTTTGGGTCTGGGACACCTCACTCAGGATAGTGTTTTCTATTTCCATCCATTTGGATGCAAAATTCAAGAAGTCATTGTTTTTTACCGCTGAGTAGTACTCTAATGTGTATATATTCCACACTTTCTTCATTCATTCTTCCATTGAAGGACATCTAGGTTGTTTCCAGGTTCTGGTTATTACAAATAATGCTGCTATGAACATAGTTGAGCATATACTTTTGTAATATAATAGGGCATCTCTTGGGTATATTCCCAAGAGTGGTATTGCTGGGTCCTGGGGCAGGTTGATCCCGAATTTCCTGAGAAACTGCCACATTGATTTCCAAAGTGGTTGGACAAGTTTGCATTCCCACCATCAATGGATGAGTGTACCCCTTCCTCCACAACCTCTCCAGCAAAGGCTATCATTGGTGTTTTTGATTTTAGCCATTCTGACAGGTGTAAGATGATATCTCAAAGTTGTTTTGATTTGCATTTCCCTGATCGCTAAGGAGGTTGAGCATGACCTTAAGTGTCTTTTGGCCATTTGAACTTCTTCTGTTGAGAATTCTCTGTTCAGTTCAGTGCCCCATTTTTCCAAGAAAAAATAAATTTAAAAAAAGACATTTTCCTACTCTCTTACTAGAATATTTGTATTGTTGTAACTAAGAATATTTTAATGGGTTAATAAAATATTAAATATGATTTACAAGTGAGTTCCTTAGTCACATTGCAATACTCAGCAAATCTGGTGCAGTGTCAAACACCTGTAATCCCAGCTCCTCCAGAGGCTGAGGCAGGAGGATCACTTGAGTGACAGAGTTTGAAGTCATCCCAGGTTACATAGAAAGATCTCCTATAAAAAACAAACAAACAAAAAAAAACCCACAAACAAAAAACAGCTTGCGGCAGGTCACTGTCTTGTGTCCAAGCGTAGCTTGGTCTTTTCATATCTCTTTGACCTGTGCAGGTATTTGACCTCTTTGTACTTCGCTTTCCAGTCATTACAGCAGTTAGAATGGTGATGTGTAGCTCACAGAATTGTCCCTCAGACTGAATTGCACTCGGTGAATTACCACTGAAGTTACTTATTACTACCTTGCTTTTGCGTATCCTGGCATTGCCACTAGGAACTGCTGTGGTCTGCATATGGTTTCTCCTTCAAAGGCTTGTGAACTGGAAGCCTGACCTCTGACGGTGGCAGGAATGTAAGAGATGGGGGCTAAAGAAGATGATTGGGTCACGTGGCACTACCTCAGAGTGGGTGAATGTCTTTGTCAAGACCCTGAGTTAGTTTCCTCCAAAGTGAAGTCCATTTGGAGGGAGGGAAGCAGGCTGACCCCTGTCTTCTCTCGCACACAACACTCCTGCGACAGGTCCGTGTCCTTCCCATTCTGCCGTGTTGTCTTGTCACCAGAGGCTGAGCAGGTGCTGGCGCCATGTTCTTGAACTTTCTTCTTTTATCTGTGACTTATCCAGTCTTTGGTGTTTTGCTATAGTAATGGGGAGAAGTGGGCTAATGCAGAAACTTTTTTATTTGATTGATCCAGCACTTGCTAAATGCAGGATGCAGACCTTAGGTCATCATTCTGTGGTTACAGCAGAAGGACGGGAGAGTTTCCCTGTCACAGGAGAAGAGCAGAGAGTCACGGCCAGTTCTGCTTCCAGGGCTTATGGTTCCTTGGTGTCTAGTCTGTTGGTGACCTTCCTTGGTGCCCTGGCTGGTCCTTCTCTGCTTTTAAACAGAGCTATTGCTTCACAAATGCCTGTAAGCTTTCAAATTCATGTTCTCATCCATTCCCACAGTCTCTTCTTTCCTGCACCCTCCTCTTTGCCCACGCCTCCTTTCGTGGCAAGGGACCTGAAGAGAAGACAACAGTGGAATTTACTAACAGCCATGGACCACATTTTCTGTGGTGTTTGCATCCTCCTGGTTTCTACTTGTGGACTTCCTCGAATAGTACTTCTGCAGGAAGCCACTTGTGACCCAGTTAAGGAAGGGAGCTAGGGAGCCAGAGGACCAAACAGGAAGAGGTGGTTATGTTGAGAAGCTTCTAATCAAAGTTAAAAGTCTCCCTGGAAGGCTGGGTTACACAGGCTGGGTGCTTGGGTATGGGAGGCCTCATAAGAAAGCCTGAGGGACCTGGGGGCATGGAGAGCTGGGGAGCTCAGGAGAAGAGGTGAGGGGTTGTTTACTCTCAGGTTGGGAGGCGCTGGTGTATGTCATAGACTTCCAAGGGGACCTGGTCTTCAGCTGTGGAAATGGTTGTATTTAGGAGGTCTGCAGACTCCTTCCCTGACTGTGTCACAGGCTATCAGGCAGATGTGCTCAGTCCTCCAGGCAAGGGGCGACTCCCACAGCAGCAGGGAAAGGCCTACATCTGCTGGAGGTCTTGCTTTGTGCATCTCTCTGAACCCCGCTTCCAGGTGGCTGCTGCGAGTTAGCCTCTGTAACATTTTCAGGAGCTGAGATGCTGTGGAAAAGATGGAGCTCTTTCCAGTCTACCCAAGTCGGTCTTCCCCCTCCCTCCCCTCTCCCTTCCTCTGGGTCTCTGGGGGGTGGGGTGGGAAGGAAGGACAACTGATATGGCCTTTCAAAGGCCACTGAGAACTGGTTTGTTAGGGTGCTGTACTGCTGTGGTCAGGATCAGAGAGAAGCTAGCCCCATGCTCTGCCTTAAACCTCCTCAGGTGAACAGCTGATAAGGATTTATGTGGATGGCTGGAAACTGGAAGCTGAGTTCAGTCAGGTATGATCATCGGAGGCACCAGACTATACAATAGATTCTGGAGAACTTACCTCAGAGAGGAATATTTGATGAGAAGTTTGGAGCACAGTAAGAGGCTTCTTGCTGCCATGTTTCTTTTGCCCCAAGCCTAGTGGTGAAATTTTCTTTCTTTCATAAAATAGGATATATTGAAAGGAAGGGGCTAAAGATAGAACTCAGTGTTATAGTTCTTGGCTCTCAGTCTCTGTTTCTCTATCTCTGTCTGTCTGTCTCTCTCTCTTTGTGTGTGTGTGTGTGTGTGTGTGTGTGTGTGAGAGAGAGAGAGAGAGAGAGAGAGAGAGAGAGAGAGAGAGCTCACAATTGTTGTAATAAGAGTGGCGGGCTGCTTCCCACCGCTCAGCTAGCTTTACCCGAAATAATTACACAGAAACTGTATTCTTTTAAACACTGCTTGGCCCATTAGCTCTAGCCTCTTACTGGCTAGCTCTCACATCTAGATTAACCCATTTCTAATAATCTGTGTAACACCTGGTGGCTTACCAGGGAGATTCTTAACCTGTGTCTGCCTCGGAGAGGAGAATCATGGCGACTGCCTGACTCGGCTTCTTTCTCCCAGCATTCTGATCTGTCTACTCTACCTACCTAATTTTCTGTCCTATCAGGGCCAAGGCAGTTTCTTTATTACTTAACCAACGAAACAACAGATAGAAAGATGACCCTCCTCCATCACACAATGCCTAGAACATTTGCCACACAACTTCCATGTAAGCCTCCCCCTTGGCAGATCTATTTTGTAAGATCTGATGACACACTCCAGCACACCCAGCACTGCCCCAGGCACGGGGTGGTCATTCCACGACCACAGATATTTGAATGTCTTAAGTGAGTTCATGGGTCCTTCTGTCTCTGTGTCAGTTTCTCTCTGTATCTTTTTTTTTTTAATTTATTTATTTATTTATTATGTATACAATATTCTGTCTGCTTGTATGCCTGAAGGCCAGAAGAGGGCACCAGACTCCATTACAGATGGTTGTGAGCCACTATGTGGTTGCTGGGAATTGAACTCAGGACCTTTGGAAGAGCAGGCAATGCTCTTAACTGCTAAGCCATCTCTCCAGCCCCTCTCTCTCTGTATCTTGACTTTGAGAGTTAATGTCATTTCAACCTTCGCCACTGCTGTTGGCTTGAAGTTCGAATAACCACACCCTTCGATGCATCTGCTTCCCAGCTCTTCTGTGGAGTGAGTTAAGCCTGTGTGTCTCGCCCAGCATTTCTTTTTAGGTTGATTCTGGTTTGGAAAGTATCCAACCCAAAATGATGACACTGAAAGAATCTCCTCTTCCTGAAGCCAACAGCTTCTCCCCAGAACAACAGCCGTCTCGGCAGCCTCGGTGCTAAAGCTGAGTCTTGAGCAAGGAGGTCTTTCTAAAGAGTCGGCTGTTTCTCCTCAGCTTTGCTGCAGACAAACTCCTGCAACAGATAAGATCAGAATCTTCTGAACTTGTTTTTTTTGTTGTTGTTGTTTGTTTTTAAATAATTTATTTTTATTTTTTATACATTGATGTTTTGTCTGTTTGTATGTCTGATCCCCGGAACTGGAGTTACAGACAGTTGTGAGCTGCCACGTGGGTGCTGGGAGTTGAACCCAGGTCCTCTTGAAGAGCAATCAGTGCTCTTAACCGCTGAGCCATTGGGTTTTCAATTATCTGCTTTGTACCCTTTACACATTCCTCCTCTTTGCCTTACAGAGGAGTCTAAAGTGCTTTGTCTTAGAGTTTTCTAAACTGCTTTTTCCCAGGGATAAAATCCTTGAGGACGTCATAGGGACAAGGGACAATTCACCTGACCACACACACTGAATGGCTATGTGTGCCAGGCGCAGTTCTAGGTGATAGGACATACAGTCTTGGGCTTCCATCCACTCAGGCAACTCTTGCTTTATGGCAAATAGCAAAAAAAGTATTTAGACAAGATCCTTCTTTTAATTAAAACCCTCTAAGTTGCCTGATGATGGTGGTACACACCTTTAATCCCTGCACTTGGGAGGAGAGACAAAAACACTATTATTTTTCCATTTATGTCATTTGGAATCTCTCTCTATATATATATTTCTTTCTGCTTGCCTCCCTCCCTCCCTCCCTCCTTTCCTCCTTTCCTCCTTTCCTCCCTCCCTCCCTCCCTCCCTTCCTTGATTGCTTCTTTCCTTCCTTCCTTTCTTGATAGGTTCTTATTGTTTAGCCCAGGCTAGCTTCAAGCTTTCATTCCTCCTGCCTCAGCTTTCAGAGTGTTGAGAATATAGGCGTACATTACAATGTCTGGCTAATTTTTTCCTTCTCTATATATTTTAAATTTGGACCATGGCAGGGTTCATTGGGGATCATGATGAGTCTCGGCATAGCTGTTGGTCCTCCCTGTCTGATGCTATTGAACATTTGCTGAGCTATTCCAATTGGCTTGTGTAGATCCAAGTGTTTCCACAGGAGCTCAGTGGCTTGGCCTTGTGAAGGACCATGTCTCAACCCAGGCATTACATCAAGCTGAAAGGGCTGGAGTAATGATCTGGGCCATCTGCTCAGGTTGGTACCAGGGACTTTTGACCCAGGACTCTATGAGTTCTTTGTATGGATACAAAGGAAAGAGGAGGGGGCTGGAGAGATGGCTCAGAGGTTAAGAGCATTGCCTGTTCTTCCAAAGGTCCTGAGTTCAATTCCCAGCAACCACATGGTGGCTCACAACCATCTGTAATGGGATCTGGTGCCCTCTTCTGGCCTGCAGGCATACAGACAGAATATTGTATACATAATAAATAAATAAATAAATATTTAAAAAAACAAAGGAAAGAGGAGAGGAATACAAAGAGTTTTCTTGCATGTTGTAATAATTATTGAAAAAAATATATATTACCAAAACTTATATTTGAATCTGTCTGTTTAACTGTTTACTTATAAAAATTTAATAAGGACTAAATCTAGAGAAAAATGCTTAATACTTAGTGAACCACGATAGTGGGAATGAAAACAAATTTCAGTCACAATTCAGTTGCATTTTGACTGCAGGAAAGGCTAATAGGACAATTAGTATAAATGTTACACCATCAAATAATTTCAAGAAAAAAGAAAAATTATAGATTCTAAGGATTAAATAAAAACTTGTTTGTATATGTTTAAATGGCTAATTCTTGGTATTCAATCATTGCAATATTTAAATTTTGTTTGGCACATATTTTAATGAATGTCACTATTTTAAAATTTAGGTATTTTTCAGTTACCAGAAATTACTGCCTTTGCATCTAAGGAAAAATCTTGCATATCTCCTTAAATGTGTGCTGGGGAAATAATTTCTCAAGGTTTCTGTGAAGGGGGGCAGCTGTGCAAATATTTAACAGGATGGTGGCAGGCGAAGTGGCAGATAAATCTGTGACAGTGTTGTCGCATTAGAACCAGCATTTGTCTGGGAACTCCCAGAGATCCTTCTGCTGGGGGTGTGGTCACTGCCCATACCCCGTGTACTCCAGTCAAAGGAACCATTAGAAGAGTAACACTCCAGAAGATGAGAGGAAAATGTTCAGCATGCCGTATATCTAATTTCATTTGCTCTCACAATAATCTACTATTACTTTTATTTTATAGGGTAGATAACTGAGACACCGTGAACTTAAACAGCTTTTGCAGTGGCACATAGCTATTGTGGGGTAGCTGAGCAAACTGTGTAAAGATACATCGCTGTTTTACCCTGCTTGCTTAAGGCACCTGATTGGTTTCATAAAGAGATGAATGGCCAATAACTAGTCAGGAGAGATTAGGTGGGACTTCTAGGCAGAGAGAGGAACTTGGGATGAGTCTAAGTGCATGAGGGAGATGGACATACAGAATGGAGGACAGGTACAAAGCAAATGTAGATTAATTGAAGCAGGTTAGTTACTTTGTAAGAGCTAGTTGGAAAGAAGCCTAAGCTAAAGCCAGGCTTTTATGATTAATAATAAGTCTCCAGGTCATTATTTGGGGGCTGGTGATCCTCAAGAGAAAGTCCTACTATGCATAACTATCAAACAATAAAGACAGGAGTCAATCCCAGACAGACAGACACACACACATACACACATGAGACAAGGTCTTACTGTCTAACTGGCTGGTCTGGAGCTTCCAAGCACTCACTTACCTCTGCCTCCAGAGTGAAATTTGTGTGTGCCACCATACCTGTCTTGGCTCCTGTCCTAGGGTTTTTATTGCTGTGATTGAATACGGAGACCAAAGGCAACTCGAGGAGGAAAGGGTTTATTTCAGCTCACACTTCCACATCATAGTCCATCCCTAAGGGAAGTCCAAACACAGGGCAGGAACTTGGAGGCAGGAGCTGATGCAGAGGCCATGGGGAGGTACTGCTTACTGGCTTACTCAGCCTTCTTGCTTATAGAATTCAGGACCACCAGCCCAGGGACGGTACCACTCGCAATAGGCTAGGCCCTCCGGCATCTATTACTAGTCCAGAAAACGAAGGTTTGCTCATAGGCTGTCCTATGGAGGCATCTTCTCAACTGTGGTTTCTTCTTCTCAGATAACTCGAGCTGTGTCACCTTCCCATCCGGGAATCGCACCCCAATCTCCTGAGTGACATTACCCTGTGCTAATGAGGGTAATGGCTCTACTCTTAATTATAATTCCATTGATCAAGTTGGTAGAACCCTTAATCTGCATCAGGCTTCATGTTAGACACTTTACCTGGATCATCTCAGGTAATTTTCATAATGGAGTCATGCTAGGATCACCCTCAGTTTTCAAAAAAAATAAAACAGTTAGGTAATGTTCCCAGTATTTCAGAGCTGGCAAATGGCAAAGCCAGGTTCCCATCTAATTCCCAGAAAAGCTGCTTGCAACACTCAGCAGAAGGCCAGAGAGCTCGTGCCCAGGGGAGCGGCCGAACCGGATCATTTTACCGCCATCAGCAGCAGGATCCATGCTTGGGGCCTTCTGGGCCACCCTTTCGCCTGTCACGGCCTTGCCATCAGAAGCTGCAACAGCGTCCCAACAGGTGAGTAACTTCAAACCACCTTTACCAGAAGGCCTCTGGGCTGGTGGTAGAGTATGTGCTTAGCACACACGAGGTACTGGGTTTAGTGCCTAGTACCAAAAGTAAGTAAATAAAACCCACAGTGCTGTTATCATTGGATAGCCCAATACATCACTGCAGCTGTTTAAGGATTGGGGTGAGGGCGGCATAAAGAATTCACATAGAACTTGAGTTATTTATTTATTTATTTGCCTTTATTAACTTTATTTGCATCTTGCCTTAAAGCCAAAGGATGAAAGGAAGGTCCTGTATACATCAGTGATGCTGCTGGACCCTTAGGTCACATCGCTGTGTAGTTGGGATACTTTTAGGATTCATGCTGCCATCTTAGAAGTCTCTGTGGACAATTGCCTTGTAGCAACATTTTATTTATAGTTGTATATATAATGCTTTGTATTTTCCCTCTCCTTCTCCCCTTCCCCTTTTCTTCTCTCCTCATCCTTCCCATCTTCTCCCCTTTCTTTCTATGCTAAAGATGGAACCTAGGTCCCATGCAGGCCAGGCAAACCCTCTACCGCTGAGTAGAGTTATTTTTTCTGTTTGAACTAATATAGAAAGCTATTAACTTAAGACATCTATGTCCATATCTATTTAAAAATCTTTTTGTTTTATCCTTATTTGATGATCTAACAAGAGGGCATACCAACTGACGTGATGATGTTATCATCACGGTGTGTTTAAGATAGGGCCACCAGCTAACCACACCGTAAACTAAGACCCTGTCTTTCATCTATTTGGGCCATCACTTGACTTTGAAGCATTTGCTGTGAAACGGTGGCTTTTGGCCTGGTTGTTTTAGGTATCAGCACTCACAGGTACGTGTTTGTCTCTCCTGACAGTCATCTCTGGTGCCAAAACTGGGGCCAAGTAGTGCATATCCCAGTCTACAGCTGAGATTCTAGCCAGAACTACCTGCCAACTGCTATTGCAGGGCAGAGAGACAGCAAGTGCAGGCTCGCCTATGTGTTTCAGGGTAATAGGTTCATCAGAGGGCACCTCCTCCCAGCCAGAGCTTTCTTTGCTGTGTGGATGGTTACTGAGGGCTTGTTACTTGGCAGATACATTTAGTGTTAATTCTTCAAAGATGAGTAAGACATGGTTCCTGTCCTGCAGCAACTCAGACCCTTGGAGGATGGATCAATGTGTAAATGAATCATTGCAGCATATGGGAGCGTGGCTGGGGTGGCACCGAGGAAGCTGTGCCCATCTTGTGTCAGAAGAGAAAAGCATTACAGACATGGGTCTTGAATAATGACAGAAATCCTCAAATGCTCTCTAGAGTCAGAGACGAGCATTCTGGCTAACTGAGTGTGCACAGATGCATGGAGTCCCCGAGTTCTGTGGCAGATTTGAGATCTTATATAGTTTTGGTTATATGAACTAGTATATATCAGGACAGGGTCAAGGGGGATAACGGGAGAGGGACAGTCGGGGACCACACAGCATGGAGGGCCTGCTGCATTGTGTTTGTCCCTTGGGCTTTATGTTGAAAGCCAGGAGGAGTCCCACAGGGTTCTAGGCAGCAAAAGACATAGGCAGATAAACACTCAGGAAAAGGCTCCTGTTTCAGCAAAACATGATCTGAAAGGGCTTGTGGGGGATTAGATGGAGGGAGAGGCACCAAGTTAGGAGAACGGTAGACCAGATGGCAGAACCCCTGTCTGAAATTGCTCAAGAGAGATTCGTGTAGTAGAACAAACCAGACTTAAGTTTTGGCCCAACATCAGAGAATAAGAGAAGTAAAGGTTTTAGAATGACAGATTTCAGACTTGGAAAGTATCTGGCCTTCTACTTTTGGAATTGGTGGTATAGAAGGGAATGTAGAAGGGTGACAGAAGCTCAAAGCACAGTGTCTGATGGGAACCATAAATTATCTCCAAACTCTAATCCTAAGAGCCTTTTATTTTAACTCAGTAACAACGACTTTTTTTTTTCATGATTGTCCACTGTGTCTGAGTTCTGGCCAGTCAGGTAAGACACTGTCTCTGAAAGGCAGCTACCTGTACATCTACTTCTTTTTATTGTTTGCTCTTCCTCAACCCTGGCATTGGGAAACACTAGGAAAAAAGAAAGTTCTAGGATTCTTCAGCCGGCACTCAAAGGATCACGGATGCCCCAAGGTGTAGCGGGGCTGTGCGGCAAGCCTGTTCTCAACTGCCTACTTCTAGACTTTATGCCAAAAAGGGCAAAGATTTATGTTGACAAGCTATTGTTTGCAGACATGTAGCTGAACTTCGTGCTCATTAATTGACAACTTCGCTTTGGGGTTGGTACATAATTTATTTAGGGAACTTCTCAGCCTTATCGCTCAAATGAATGGTTCTAAATTATTCCTTGAAAACATTAGTAAATTCCCCAATGTCAGTTCTTATCAACAAGTTCTTGGGAGGACTACTCCTGAGAAGACTCTTGAACAGGTGGAGTGAGGGCTGTGGAGAAGCGACATCCTGTATAATTCAAGAGACTTACAGTTGGCGTGTTGATTAATTGTGCCTTTTAATCCTGCTGCTTTGACATTGTGGGTTCTTGTTGACTGCAGTTTCTCTTCTTCCCCTGTGGCAGACCATGTGACAGAGGTTTCCTTTGGTTCACATTTCAGGGGGTTCACTTCCTTACCCTGGGGAAAGCATGCTGTTTGGAGTGGCTCAGTTCGTGACAGCTGGAGGTTACAGGGTTCTTACTCGCATTATAGTGGCTCAGGAAGCAGAGTGCTAGCCCATCAGAGATGGGTATAACCTTCAAAGTCCTACCCCTAGTGGCTTTTATTTGTACTAGGTTCCATTCCCAAAGTCTCCACATGTCCCAGAACATCTCCAACAGCTGGCAGAGCAGGTGGCCATGCACATGAGCCAGTGGGGGACATTTAAGACTCAAGTCATAATGCTAACCATACTCTCTTTCCAAGAACTGACGGATTTCTACACACGACAAACAACTGTCACAGTGTGGGTATTAGGTTCCTGTGGGTATGTGGAAAGTGTTTAGTTGGAAGTGTCACCCCAGCTCCCAGCATTCATTTTGGAACGTTGGTGGAAAGTTCCATTTCAAGCCCCCTCCCCTGGGAGTTGCCACAGTCCAGACTCCACGTCTGAGAAAGCCCGCCAAATGGTGACTCCTCCCCAGAGAGGATCAAGACCACTCTCACATAGTGCCCTCCAGTTCTCCCTCTCCCTGGTTTCCTGGGGGATTTGGGAGGGGGAGGTGGGAGGGGAGTCTGAAGTGCCACCCAGGGGGAGCACTGGCATCCATTAAACCTGGGCTTTTTCTAATTCAGTTTGATTTGGTTTGATTTGGATTATTGCATTGGCGGAGAGGTTTGTTGGGCCAAAAACAAAACAAAACAAAACTTTACAGAAAGAAAACTCAGAAGCACCTCAAGAGTGAATTTAGCCTTTCTTGGATGCACGATGAATCCAGCCTCTAAGGACTGAACTGCTATCATTTTGCCCAGTATTACACAAATAATAAAAACCCAGAGACAGATATTGGGGTTCAAGTTGAAGATCAGAAAAGCAAAGCAGTCAACCACTAGAGACACCTTTTATCTCTACCAAATTTTCATTCAGACTGAAGGGGGCAAGATCCTGTCTCCACAAACCCTCAAACTTCACACTCCACTGAGTTCCTGTCTCTTCCCCATTATATTCCTCTCTCTGCCCAGCCATATTGTTCCTGTCTCCACCTCCCTAGTGTTGGGATTAAATGTGTGTGATTCCAAGTACTGGGATCACCTTTGTGTGAACTCTGTTACTCTTTTACACAGATTCAATCTTAGTAGCCTATGGTGTCCTTGAACTCACAGAGTGAGTCCTGGGATTAAAGGTGTGTACTACCACTCCCTGGCCTGTACAGCTGGCTAGTATGCCTGATTTGCCCTTCTGATTTTCAGGCAAGCTTTATTTATTAAAGCACAAGTAATATACCACTATAGCACAGGGTTTCTTGTATTGTTCTCCAATTTACACCTTAGCCAGTTGATTTCCATATGCTCCAAACAACCTGCTTAAGCTTCCAAAAAGACAATGCCAAGTGCAAATTCAAAATAAAAGGGGGGATTTGGATTTCCCCCCACCAAGTTTTGCACAGGCTTTGTGTCCTTGGGGAGCCCTCAGGTAAGATTCACATAGGGTGACAGGAGAAATAAAGGGTATCTGCTAAACAAAAGATGGATTGGGGCTAGGTGATAGCACCAGAGCCAGACCAGGTGTAGCTCAGTGGGGATGCTCCCACAAACCACTCCTCCTGAGTGCACCTTTTTTGGCAACCAACCAATCAGGAGCCTCAGCTCCAAACACCTCCTCTATTGACCTCTGGCACTGTGGCCCTCAGTTCCCTGTCCTAATCAATCACCACCTAAATACCAGACAGCTGGGGACAGCTCTAGCCCCCCCCCCAGAACTCATCAAGATTACTCCATTGGATCAATCTTGAACCATTCTGTTCTGCCCTCTTCTTCCTATGAAAAACACAACGAAGTCTCATGGTTTTCCTTTGCTCCTGCGGGTTCCTAACCAACCTTTGGGTTTTCCAAGCAGCCCTATAGGGTGTGCCATGCCTCCTATTTCTAAAGATACGTAAGATACTTTATTTTTTTTTAAAAGACTTCTATTATGACAGTCAGATCCACAGTTATTATTGTGTTTGACCGAAGCAAATCCCAGGTGATTTTTAAGCCAGTGTCTGCCTCTATTTTCCTAGCTGAAAGGCCATTGTATAACTCTTTAGAAGGAATCATCATAATCGGACATTGTGGCCTATACCTGTAATCCCAGAACTCAGGGCATGAGGCAAGAAGGTTGTCAATTTGAAGATATTGTGGGCAATACACTAGATACTGTTGAAGAGAAGGAAGAAGAAGAGGAATGATGGCAAAGTAATTTGGCATGGAGAAAGATGCAGAAGGGAGAAGGTCCAATAGAGTGGTTATTGATTCATATTTGTGGCATTTAATCTACCGAAGAGATGACTCAGCACTTCTGAGCATTAACTGTATGGAATCAACACACAACTAGCTGTTAATAAAGGTATGTTACAAAATCCTTGGAATAGGAACAGAATTTAAGTGCTCTGTGCTTGTTGGTCTTGTCAACTTGACACAACTTAAAGCTGTCAGGGAAGCAGGAATCCTAATTGAGAAAACGTCTCCCTAAGATTGAGCTGTAGACAAATGTACTAGTTAGTTTTATGTCAACTTGACAAAGCTAGAGTCATTAGAAAGGAAGAAACCTCAGTTGAGAAAATGCCTTCAGAAGATAAGCAAGCTGGTAGGGCACTTTCTTAATTAGTGATTGATGGGGAAGGTCGCAGCCCATGGTAGACTGTGCCAACTCTGGGTTCTATAAGAAAGGTTGAGCAAGCCATGGGGAGCAAGCTAGTAAGCACACTGCTCCATGGCCTCTGCTTTAGCTCCTGCCTCCAGGTTCCTTCTCTGCCGAGTCCCTGTCCTGCTCGAGTTCCTGTGGTGACTGACTTCCTTTCATGATGAGCAATGATGTGGAAGCATAAGCCACA
The DNA here is from genome assembly GCF_018167655.1 of Microtus oregoni. Classification (NCBI taxonomy): domain Eukaryota; kingdom Metazoa; phylum Chordata; class Mammalia; order Rodentia; family Cricetidae; genus Microtus; species Microtus oregoni. Next base: position 1,078,201 of record NW_024543874.1, read on the forward strand.
TAAACCCTTTCCTCCCCAGTTTGCATTTGGTCATGCTGTTTCATCTCAGCAATGGTAACCCTAAGACAACAAATGGTACATATCACTTACGTGTGGATGTTAGCTGTGAAGTCACTGATAAGCAAACTATAACCCACATAACCACAGAGGTTAGGTAGAGAGGAAGGGACTAGGGGGTGGAATAATGCTCCTTAGGAAGGGGAAATAGACTGGATAGTTATGGGTGGACTCTAATGAGAGGATCAAACAGGGAGGGAGAGAAAAAAGGGAAGGGAATGGAGGGACCAGAGGGAGGAGCAGCTAAAGCTAAGAACCATTTGAGAGGTCATATGGACATCTAATACAGTAGAAGCTTCCTAAAATAAATACATAGATGAAGACAATCTGAATGAGATCATCAAAATTTCAGGGGAGACAGAATCCCAACTGGACATCTGTCATCACCAAATGATGCATTTAATACCAGGAATGGGTTACATTTGAGTTATTGGCCGAAAAGGTCCCATTAGAAACCCCAAACAACCCAGGCTATAGTCATGGCTATTGGTGGCTCTCCACAAATGGACAGTAAGACCCTATTGCTGAAGATAACATCTACACAACTCATTGAGCACCTAGAAGATGAGCTGGTGCCTACTTGGCGCCTTCATCCTATGTACTAGTATCATGGTTCTGGAAGCTACTCTGCACACTACCAAAAGAGGATGGTAACCAACAACCCAGCTTTGATCTGCAATGGTGCCTGCCCACAAGATGTGCTGGTGCCATAGTGGCACAAAGCTTCTAGGAGTAACCAACCAACATCTGATACGAATTAAGGCCCACTCGATGAGATGGAACCATCCCCAACACTGCTCAGGTGGCCAAGAACCTAAGAGTAGATAGGCCAGAGACCTAGAGGAAAGCCAAAAACTGTTCTTCTGCTAAAGGAACGTAGCAATAAAACAACTTCTAATGGCATTCTACTGTACTCATAGATCAGTTCCGTGGTCAGCCATCATCAGAAAAGTCTCTTCCTGCAGCAGATGGGAAAAATACAGAGACCACAGCCAGACAGTGTGCAGAGAGTGAGAGACCTTGGAACACTCAGCCCTAAATGGAGTGTGTCCATCAAATCCTTCCCATTGGTGCTTAGGGAATTCTGGAAGAGGAGGCAGAAAGAGTATAAGACTTAGAGGGGATATTGGACTCCAGAGAATCAAGGCCCTCTCAACAGAACAGGACTGGCACACACAGTCTCACAGAGACTATGGCACAACCCCTTAGGGGTAGGTCCTATGCCAAGCAGTAGATGGCCAACACAACATGCATTCCTCAATGCATCTTTGGAGGTTATTTATCTCATAATGTTGTCAGAGTATGCCCCCCTTAAAAAAAAAACAACCTTACAGGTCCTGTGGGCATATACTATGACTTCCAGTTTTGTGTTTTTATGGGATTCCCCTCCATGCAAACATATGTGTCTCTGTATCTATATGAGTTTCTTGTGTTTTTTCTTTGGCTCCTTTTTATGTTTGGTTATTTTGTCCTATTCCAATTTGTTTTTGCTTTATCTTATTGTATGTTATTTTATTATTATTCTTTAGATGCCTGCTTGTTTTCTAATGAGACAGGAAGGGTGTAGATCCAGATGGGAGGGGAGGCTGAGAGAAACTGGGAAGGGAAACTGTAATCAGAATATAGTGTCCGAAACAAAAAAAAAAAAATGTCAATACCAGAAAAAAAAAAGTTGGTCTATAGGCAAGCCTGTGGGTACAGCCTTGATTGATGTGAGTGGGTGGGGAGTCCTAAGATGTATAAAAATCAGGCTGAGAGTCAGGAAAAGCAAGCCAGTAAGCAGCGTTCCTTCTTTGCCTCCCTTCCAGCCTCCAGGGTCCCACCTTGAGTTCCTGACTCCCCCAATAATGGAGTGTTAATTATATTAGAGCCATAGGACTAAACAGACCCTGTCCTCCCCAGGTAGCTTTTGGTCATGGTGTTTATCACAGTGGAATTTAAGGCACATGTGTCCCTTCCTTTCTCTGAAAATTTGTTCTAGCAGTTCACGTTTGTGTAGCATTTATAATGCACATATTGTACTTTTACACAGGCAAATTATATGCTAAATAAGAGATAAAATTTCTGCCCCTATACACTTGCAGTTAAGAAAACTGTTCGAATTTATGCAATACCTGGGCAGCTAGAACCAAGAGCCTTTTACTTGAAGGAGACAGCATCTTCATGAGTGTTTGAGCCCTGAAGCCCCTCCTCCTGTGTGCCCATCCCACCCGAGGCATAGGACCTGATCCCCTGCCTTCCTTGTTACCAGCTGCTGCTGGAGAAGCGGTTGTCTAGTGAGAACCACAGTGTGCTAATTGAAGGGGAGAGAGAAATGACTCCTGGGGCCTGCTCAGCTCAAGTGTGTCTAGAGTTCGGGTAGACAAAGGGGACGGAGGTCTGCATTGCACAAAAGGTAAGGATGCGGGTTCATTTCCAGGACTGACCACGGTACGCCCCTTTAAAGTGACCTACCCTATGTGGTGGCTTGAATGAGAAATGACCCCACGGGCTCATGTGTTTGAACTCTTGGTCCCCAGCTGGCGGTGCTTCTTGGGGGTTAGAGAACTTTTAGGGCGTGGATCCTTGCCGGAGGAAGCATTACCTGACAACCCCACACGCATTCTCTTAGCTTCCTTCTCTGGCCACCTGCTGCCCTTTGTCCCCATCATTCTGGGCTCTCCCTTCAGAATTGTGAGCCAAAACAAACTCTTCTGTAAGTAGCTCTGGCTGTGGAAGCTTAGCACAGCAACAAAAGTGAATTAGCACACACTCTGTGTATTTAAAACATGGTTTGGGGGTGGTGAGATTGTTCAACACCCCACAGCCTGACTTCCTGGACCTGAGTTCAAGCCCTAGAATCCATGGCGGAAGGAGATAACTGAGTCCTGAGAGTTGCCCTCTGTCCTACACGCATTCTGTGGTATGCCTTTGCATATGCGCACACACACTCTCTCTTTACACAAATAAATAAATAAAATATGGTTTGAGTTTTAAAATACACACTTCATGGCAGCTTGGGGAGGAGGTAGGACCCGAATCCATGGAATGTGGAGGTTTGGTTTGCAGCTTAGTTGTGACTTTACTTCCATAGTCTCTCAGCCACTAAGTTGAGACAGTTTTTAGAATGCCATGGTGGATAGAAAGGGTGATCTGACGGCAAGCTATTAGAGGATTAACTGAGAGGATAAAGTTCTAGCATTCCTTGATGCAGAATAAATGCTAACAGCCTCTGCAAAACTAGCTCTGCCTTTGACAGGGTGGTGCGTTGTTTTCTGGGCATGGAATATGCAACATCTCATCCTCTCTTCAAAGCAATCCAGTGAAATGGCAGGCAAGGAGGCTGTCATCTCAGTTTTACTGCTCAGAATCCAAAGGCACATAGACCGGAAGAAGTTGAGCTGGGCCCAGAACTGTGCCTTCTTCTTTTTTTTTTTCTTTTAAACACTGCCTGGCCCATTAGTTCCCACCTCTTATTGCTAGCTCTTACATATTGATCTAATCTATTTCTAATATTCTGTGTAGCACCATGAGCTGGCTTACCAGGAAAGATCTTAACCTGCGTCTGTCTGGAGTGGGAGAATAATGCCGACTGCCTGACTCAGCTTCTTTCTCCCAGCATTCTGTTCTGTCTACTCCACCTACCTAATTTTCTGTTCTATCAAAGGCCAAGCAGTTTTCTTTATTAGTTAATGAAAGCAACAGATAGATACAAGACCCACCTCCATCATTTCCCCTTTTTCTGTTTAAACAAAAAAGAAAGGCTTTAACTTTAACATAGTAAAATTACATATAACAAAAGTTATCAAGTAAGAATTAGTTACAATATTTATATCTATTTTATCTTTTATCATAACTAAGGAAAACTATAACTATCCATTCTTCAACTCCATCAAAGACTCCAGAAGGATATAATATTACCTAAGAAAACAACTTCCAAAACTCTAGAAATGACAGAGACATCTCGCTGTCTGGACAGTCACCCAAAGTTCTTTAGTACCATTGGGTCATCAATCTTCAGCCTACAGGCCCATAGTATCCAGCAGACATTTCCATGAAGCAGGAAATTCCAAAGACAAGAACTGTGCCTTCTTGTATCGGTCTCTGGTACCTTCTATGACCCTGAGATAACCCACACAGTTGGGTTCAGCATGAATCTGCAAACTCCCATTTAGCATTTTGGCTCCTATATTTTGTATAACATTCACATCTCTGCAACAAAATCAATTTTTCTTCCTTCATTGGTGTGCTGTGATCATCTTTGAAATGAGGATTCACTGATTCCTGGGTTTCCTTTGTAACTGCAGATCTTGGTAGTGGAAAATATTCAATCTTGAAGCCCTAAGGGAAAAATAATATGAATTGTGTTGCAGTCTTGCCAAATCTGCATTAACTCATTTATAACAAATAGGAAAGATGTTGTGGTGTTAAACACTTAAGTAGAAGGGGAGTTTTAAGACCCTTTGGAAACAACTCCAAGTTTTATATAAATCAAGTACTCTTTAGTAGGACAAGGCAAATGTTTTGAGAATTATAAATAGGAGCTAGAGAGATAGCTTTGTCATTAAAGCCATCTTGGGAGCTTGTTTTTTAAAAAAACTGGGCATGGTGGCACACCCTTAGTCTGAAATTGAAAGTAGAGACAGGTGGATCCTTCTAGCATGCTGTCCAGCTAGTGTGGTATACTTTGCATAGTTCCAGGAAGGCAAGCTATAACTGATTCTGTCTCAAACAGAAAGGTCAAAGGCACCTGAGGGCATTTGAGGTTGTCCTCGGACCTCCACAGCCACATGCACTTTCATGCTTGTACACATGCATACACACATGTACAGCCCCAACTCCAAACACACATACACAGGCATGCACACATGCATGTACACACAGAGGCACAAAGAATCATAAAATAATCTGACTATAATAAAACATGTTTTATAAAGAAAGATTAAAAGAAGACAGGTTTAAGCCAGGTGGTGGTGGTGCACACCTTTAATCCCAGCACTTGGGAGGCAGAAGCATGTGGATCTCTATGAGTTCAAGGCTAGACTGGTCTACAGAGTGAGTTCCAGGATAGCCAAGGTTACACTGAGAAACCCTGTCTCAAGAAGAAGAAGAAGAAGAAGAAGAAGAAGAAGAAGAAGAAGAAGACAGGTGTCTTAGTTACTGTTCTGCTGCTATGAAAAGATACTCACAGCCAAGGCAACTCTTACAAAGATATCATTTGATGCAGGACTTGCTTATAGTTTCAGAGAGCTAATCCACTATTTTGGCAGGGGATCATGGTGGCAAGTAGGCAGGTGCTAGAGCAGTAGCTGAGAGCTACATCTTGATCCATACATAGGGAATCTGGGCCTTGCATGGGCTTTTGAAACCTCAAAGCCTGGTGTGGGAGAATTGTCTGTATTCTGTCAATCATGTTTTAAATAAACTCTGATTGGCCAGGAAGGAAGTATAGGTGTGTCAACCAGACAGGAAGTAGAGGCAGGGCAATGAGAACAGGAGAATGCTAGGAAGGAAGAAGCCCATTCCTCCCATTCCTGCCCAGACCACCAAGAAGCAAGATGTAACCTGCCTGGCTGAGAAAGGTACCAAGCCAAGTGGCTAACATAGCTAAGAACAGTGGGTTAATATAAGCTACAAGAGCTAATAAGTAGCCTAAGCTAATGGGCCAATCAGTTTTATAACTTATGGAGATCTCTGTGATTTTCTTTGGGGCATGCTGGCTGTGGGATACTGGGTGGGTCAGAAACCCCAACAAGCCAGCCCTTCATATTATAAAAGCCTACCCCCAATGCACACTTCCTCCAACAAGACCACACCTCCCAATCCTTCTAATCCTTTTAAAGAGTCCCACTCTCTAGTGATGAAGCATTCACATTTATGACTTTATGGGGTCATTCTCCTTCAAACTACCACAGCAGGCATGGTTATTTCCTAACAAACAGTCCACTTAGGATACCCACTTCAGGGTGGCCACTTTCTCTAGAATGAAACAATATTCTTCACCCAGAGGGGAATTCGCCTCTGAGGAATGGACTGAACCAAAGACAATTTTATTCAAGAATAGGTCGAAACAATCAGCCAAGGCTATGGAGAGCCTTCTTTATTTCTTTCTTTCTTTATTTATTTATTAAAGATTTCTGCCTCCTCCCCACCACCGCCTTCCATTTCCCTCTCCCTCCCCCAGTCAACTCCCCCTCCCTCATCAGCCCCAAGAGCAGTCAGGGTTCCCTGCCCTGTGGGAAGTCCAAGGACCTCCCACCTCCTTCCAGGTCTAGTAAGGTAAGCATCCAAACAGTCTAGGCTCCCACAAAGCCAGTACGTGCAATAGGATCAAAACCCAATGTATGGAGAGCCTTCTGTGGCTTTTCATTGGTGGCCAGAAGGGATACCCTACTGTCAAGTGCCTGACACTAAAAAGAGTGCTGTGTCCTACTGACTAGGTCCCCAGGAAAGAAATGCAGACATAAATGGTGAGCACTGGATTCTTAGAACCAGATGGAACCCCGTCAGATGCCTTCTGAATCCTCTGTGACTTGTCTCCCGAGGCCTTCCTACTGAGTGAACTTAGTGCAGAGTTTCTGCACCTAATAACTTCAGAATTTGTGCCTATCTCCCTTCAGCCTCTACTGTTTAAAGGAATTATGAATATACTTAGGTTTTGGGAGCAATTTATTGGCTCCTCAAGCGTCTCTAGTCTAAGTGCAAGATGAAGTACTAAAAATGATGTCTTATTGTGTGACGACTGGTGTGTGCTACAGCAATGTGACGTGGTGGGGAGGTCATGCTGAGTTCTCCCTACTTCCTCTCACCTTGTGATCTTAGGTTAATTGCTTGGATATTTGAGACCCATTCTCCCATCTTAAACAGGAATGAACATGCCTGCTGTGCAGGTTGTTGAATAGTTCATGAGGTAAAATATGTGTGTGTGGACTGGGTTCTTGGCACACAGAAGGCACTGCCGGTGCAAGCATTAGAAATTTCAACATGAGCCGTTCATCCTTGACTTAAATACGTGTTCTTGTCTTAGAGCTGACAAGTGGCGGAACGGCCGTATTTGTCGCATATTTACTGTGATTCGGCCAGAACTTGCAAATTTCTGTTTCATGGGGTAGCAGTGTAGGCTGGCTAGATTTATGTAAATTTGACACAAACTATAGTGTTCTGAGAGGAGGAAACCTTGATTGAGGAAACGCCTCTAGCAGTTGACCTGTACGCAATTGTGCGGGGTATTTCTTGATCAATGATTGATTAGAAGGGCACAGCCCACTGTAAGTGGGATGCCTCTGGGCAGGGGAACTTGGGTTGTATAAGAACGCAGGCTGAGCAAGCCATGCGGAACAAGCCAGTAAGTGCCAGCCTTCATAGTCTCTGCATCGTCTCTTGCCTCTAGCTTCTTGCCCTTCGTGAGTTCCTGTCCTGGCTCCCTTCAGTGATGGACTATGATGTGGAGGTGTGAGCCAGATAAGCTTTCCTCGCCAACTTGCTTTTGGTCATAGTGTTTTGCCGCAGCAGTTGTAACCCTAACTAGGACATGCTGTTGAAGAGTTTAGCTCCTGCGCTCTCTTCATTTGCTGGTCCACCTGCCTCAGAGTTGGTGAGGCTACAAGACTACAGTTAGTCTTCAGGGTTAAGCATGCAAGCATCCATTAGTCATGCCTGCTGTGGAACTGGGCTATGTTAGTGCTGTTAAGTGTGTAAGCATTTTCCTTACTTGGCTTAAGATACTTCTCTTTGTCTCTTTAACAGCAGAGAGACTTGAAGATGCTGGATTCTTCTACCATGGAGCTGCATGTATTGTCATTTGGAAAGGCCACATGACTAAGTGAGAATAAAGAAGGGCAGAGAACTGGAAACCTGTTCTTCCTGGCTTCCTGTCTCTGCCATTCCATGCCACTCACTTAGCTCTTTAGCCTCACTGAGATATCCCCTGTTTCCTAGGACAGACCTTGCCCTTTCACCAGCACAGGCCTTGGCAGATGCTGTGTTTACTTCTGTGAATTCTAGTTCTCGTCTTTCTCACTTGGCAGATGCTACTCGGCCTTCAAGGACTAGGCCAAGTGTACATTCTTAATATAAAGAGGCCCCAAGCCAAAGTTCTTGGATGCAATTGAGAGAAACTGTTAAGACGCAGCTTGTAAATTTTCCTAAGAAAACAATCTTGGTTCAAGAACTCCATTCCTCACCTCTCGTGTTGGTAAAATCATCATGTCTGAGCTCTTGTTTCAAACAGATGCATCCCCAATTAGTGTGAAAACAAGAAGATTTTAAGATTTGAAGTGAATACCTTGAATTATGATGACTGAGTGTGGAACTGTGTTTTGTACTCTAAAATATTGTGGTAAAATTAGCATTTTATCACTAAGTGTGTAACTTAGTGGCATGAAGTACATTAAAGTGCTGTGCACGTCTCAGCTGACCTCTGGAACTCAAATTCAGTAAGGCAATCAACTCCAGTTGACTCCATTTTGCCCATGGCAACTCCATTCTATTTTCTGCCTGTGAACTTGCGTCCTCAGGGTACCTCATCATATGGGACTCCACTGTGTTTGTTTTTCTGTGTGTGACTTGCTGAATTCATCCAAGTGGAAGCAAGTCAGAAAGGCTATTTTTTGGGGGGGGGGGGTTCAAGACAAGGTTTCCCTGTGTTGCTTTGGAACCAGTTCTGGAACTCACTTTTGTAGACCAGGCTGGCCTCGAACTCACAGAGATCCACCTGCCTCTGCCTCCTGAGTGCTGGGATTAGAGGCGTGTGCTGTAGCCTTTCTTTTTAAGACTGAAATCTGTTATGTTCTTTTTTTTTTTTTTTTACCATATTTGGCTTATCTGTTGATGGATGTGAGTTGCTTCCCCCTGTGAGGCCAATCTTCATTGTCAACTGGATTAGATTTTAGAATCACCTGAGAGACACACCTCTGGATGTCTCCAGGGCACATCTACAGGGTGTATCTCCAAGGAGGTTTCACTAAGAGGGTATACAGGGGCTGTGTGTCCAAATCAAGAAGCAGGGGACGTGAGAAGGAAAGCTGACGGACTGTAGCACCGTCCCTGTTCAGAACTGTAAACACAATGTGGCAGTTGCCCCACACCCCTGCCACCATACCCAGAGCCACTCCCACAGCCATGCCCTCTCCACCCGCAGATGGAGAGTCAATACAAACCCTTCTCTCTTTAAACTCCTTTTGTCGGGTTCTGGTGCAGCAGCAGGAAAAGCAAATAACACACAACCTTCGGTTTCTTTTAATCACGTGGTGTTAATGTGAGTCTGTAAATATCTCCTTGATAATTGCTTTTCATTCTTTTCTAAGTGTATCCTCAGAAACGGATAATAATTCTATTGTATTTTTGACGAACCTCTAAATATTGCATAGTGGCTGCATAATTGTATGCCCCAGCAATAGGGCACAAAGGTTCCAGTTTCTCGTGTCCTTGTCAAGCCTTGTTACTTTCTGTTTGTTTTTAAAAGTAGCCACCTTCAGGTGTGTGAGTTGATGTCTTAATATATTTTGGGTTTACCCTGCCCCATATGTTTAATTTTAATCCATTAGGGCTCCTATAACATAAACTGATAGTTTAAGAAAATCACAAGTTTTTTCTCAGTTACGGGGGTTGGGAACCCCGATAGCAAGGTACCTGTGTGCTCATCAGAGAGGACTTTCTCACAGATGGCAGCCTCATACGCACCTGTGGGACCGGTTCATAAGGTCACGGTCTTTTCCCACTCTAATGAAAGCAACTTAAGGGAGAAAGGTGTTGCTTCAGCTCACAGTTCAAGATTACAGTCCGTCGTGGCAGGGAAGTCAAGGCATAGGGACCTTGGCACAGCTGGCCACATCTGTTGTACAGGGCTGTTTTCCCAGCTGAACTGCCACCATCTTCAGGCTGGGCCTGCTCACCAAAGATCGTCACAGCTGCCCTTGTCGACTCCCGAAAGAGGGGCTGAGGGATGTCATGGGCCCCTCCCCTGGGTAGCCAGCCACCCCTTCCACAGCTGTATTCAAGTGTGCCCTGATTGGTCTTTGGGGAAGGATTGGGGGGACTACATCCACACAGTGGGGGAGGGGCCAGCATCCATGCTGAACTCAGACCTTCTAGTGTGGCTGCAGAAAGGTCACCCATTGTTCTGTAAGAAAAATCTAAGAAATTCATTGGTTTCTCAGAGCGAACTTTGGTGGAATCACACCTTAGTTTGTCTTTAAGTCCATAGGAGGGATGAGATGTTATTTATGTTATAACGTTATATAGACTGTTCGGGATAGTATCAAACTCTTAACTAGAGTAAGTATATTAATGCATTAGTGCATTAATATTTTAGTCCGTAAATATGGAAGGCTTTCCATTTGTTTTCTTTATTCTCTTTCAGCAGTGCTTGTTTCTCTTGTGTTGTATGTGTTTGTATGTGTTTGTATGTGTGTAGTGTGTGTGTGATATGTGTATTTGTTTGCACCTGTGCATACACATAGGGAGGCCAGAGGAGGACGTCATGCGTCTGCTGTCATTGTCCACTTTATCCTTTTGAGAAAGGGCCGGCCTCTCCCTGGAGCTAGGTTGAACTAGCAAACCCTGTAAGCCCTGTCTCTGCATTCCCCAGCACTGCAGGTGTGCACACAACCGTGTCTGCTTTTTTAGTGGGTGCTGGAGGTTTGAACTCTGGTCCTTCTGCCACTTTCGCGGTTAGTTGGTTTTTACATGGATTTGTCTGGATCGTGCGCTGTGGTGCTCTGGGCTCATGGAATGGTACGGAAGTCATGTCTCTTACCCAAGTTTGGAAGTTTAGAAACTGGTGCCAGTTCTTTTCCTGATGCCTGAAAGAATTCACCAGTAAAGCTGTAAGGTTGTGGGCTTTTCTTTATTGGGAGGCTTTTTGATCATTCAGTTACTTGCCAGGGACTGTGCCACGTTGGGCTGCCACATGTCAGGGACCGGCTTCAACAAAAACACCTCTTACCAGGGTGGGGGCATGAGAATTTAGAAATATTAGTAAAGAAAACAAAGACACTTGTGAAAATAACAGAAACCATAGAACAGTATTGGGAGGCCACTGCAGTGACTACTGAAATCACCCGATTATTGTATACCCCAAATACAAAGGGGGGTGAAGAAGGCAACAAAAGACATCTTTAACATGATACAAAGGACAGCTCGAACAGTTAATTGCTTTAACACTTGGAGGCATCAAGTCATTAGCATTCTGTGGTTAGGCAGTGTCTCGAAGGCAGCCACTCCCCAGGTAACCTCATGTTACAGAAGAAGGAGCAGAGGTATGCTTGCACGTCCTGACCATCTGTCAGGATGGAGTGGATCTACTTTGTAAAGCCATCTTAATGTCCAAAGAACCAAGTAACCACATCCTGAGTCAGGACGTGTAGCTACACTTTTTAACAGTCGAGCAACTTCAAACTCTCTGATCATCAGACTAGGCGGAAACAGGTTCATATTTTTGGGGCCTCCACAGCTCCTCTCCTTCATAGCTAAAAGTCTGGTGAGACCGTGTCTTCCCAGCTCAGCCTCGGTAGGTCGCATGGTCCTGCAGGGGCCATTGTTGCTGCACAGCTGTTCACCGCCCTCTCTGAGAACCCTTCTTATCTCTAGCAGATCCGTTATGCTATTCCTTCATGTATATTCCAGTGTTTGAACAAATTTCATTTGTTTCCAAGTCAAGCTGAAATTTCATCAGTTTTGTTGATGTCATTTTAGTTCCACTGATTTTTATGGGCTTTCTAGTCACGATTTTGTTCCTTTTCTATAATCTTTATTACTTTTGTTCTTTCTGTGGCAACTTTAATTCTTTTCCCCTTATTGTCTTATCCCTACAATGTACCAGCATGTTGTTCTTCACTATGTATTTTCCCAAGCATGCTGTAACTTCTCCATCATATGAAACCCACTGTGTGTTTCTCATCACCATGTGGTCTCTTGCATTTTTTTCAAAATGGCATCTAAACCACCTGTTTCAGAGTCATCCCAGGAGTTTGTTTCAAAGCAGATTTCATGGCCTTTCATTAAAACTACTGAATCAGTATCTCTGGGGCAGACCTAGGGATTCGCATGTCTCTTGTATATATGTGCATGTGTGTGCTGGGGTACATGGACAGGCACACCTCACTTTTCCGCGTGGGTTCTGGGGAATCACACTTGGGTCTTCATGCATTTGCAAGCACTTTGCGCACTGAACCATTTCCCAGTCCCTGAACCTGAACTAGCTCTGCAGATCAGGCTGGCCTTGGACTCCCAGAGATCTGCCTGCCTGCTGGGATTAAAGGTATATGCTACCCCTGCCAGGCTCTGAACCTGCTTTCTTACAAGCCTTTTAGTTGACTCTTCTTCTGGAAAAAGCTCAAGGACTCAGACTCTGCTCGAGAAGAAGAGGAAGATGGTGCAGGCAGGCAGATATGAAAGGCAGAGCTCTGTCCGTGCGGCTCCTGGTGAGGTTAAGTTCTAAGGGAGGAATGGAATATCTGTCTCGGCCAGTGAAGAGCAGCAGTGCTACCCACCATGCCCAAAAGAAAGAGTTGTCTCTCTCCAGCTCACAGAAGCCCAAGTAAGGTGTACACTGTTTCTCAGTGGCTCCAGGCTCCCACAGGACTTATATCTGGTAAATGTGACACTTGCCGGGGTTTTCTAGAAATAGCCTTGGAGGCAGGAGTGCACGAGAACCTCCAATGAGACAGGTAAGCCCAGCAGGGTGGCTACTCCAGGTGCGTGTTAACCTGTAATTGACTTACTATCATTACCAAGAAAATTTCAAACCAGCAGGAAAGCCTTACTAAGCCTTGTGCCAGCAAGTCCAGGCCGGAGTCTGTGGGTCTGGAACCACTTCTGCCTGGTCGTCATAGGGACAGATATCTTACCATTTTTCTAGTTCTATCTTTTCTGGGTGTCTCTAAATCACACACATTCTTTTCCCTTTAAGTGGTGGATGGAGCTTTTTCTTTTTTTTTTTTTTTCATTTTGAGACTGTGTTTATTTTAAAGTGCAAACCAGAGAAAATTATCACAACAAAGAAAAGTTATAGACCCATGTCAAATTAGAACATAGGTACAAAACTATAAAAATTGTTAGAACAAGAATTTCAGCCACATATAAGTGAATAATGCATTACAACCAATTTAAATTTGCCCCTAGAAGTGATTGATTACTGAGAGGGTATGTCCAATTTTATACTTTTTCAAAGTTCTTTAGAAAATTCTTGAAGCTAAGTATAAGACTGATGCTCTCAAAATTGTATGTTTTTTTTAATTTATTTATTTATTAAAGATTTCTGTCTCTTCCCAGCCACCGCCTCCCATTTCCCTCCCCCTCCCCCAATTAAGTCCCCCCCCCTCAGCCCGAAAAGCAATCAGGGTTCCCTGTCCTGTGGGAAGTCCAAGGAACCCCCCACCTCCTGGATGGAGCTTTTTCAAGTTGGAAGAGTGGTTGGGAATGCCCTGGCATTTGCTGCCACTTAGACAGTCCTGGGATGTGGGGTGGGTATCTGAGACAACCCCCTGCCCCACAGTCAGCATAGGCACCAACCTTCTATTTCTCTTTTGTGGCTTTATAAAATGGAAAGTAGGGGTGTGGGGGTGACCTGGAAGGATTGATGAGCCACTGGCCATAGTGTAAAATTTCCAGCATTTCTGAAGAATTTAAGATTCAGGTATGTCCTTGGGGCAGAGGAGAAGAAAAGGCTGGACTGACACCATTCTTTCGTTTTGTGGGAAAGGGAGCACCACTCCAACGGGCTTCAGCCTCCATCTGCAGTTGAAGAAGGCACTTAAATCAGCAGCTGCATGTCAAAACGTTATGCATGTATCTAGACAGCAGGGGCTCCTGGGAGATGGAGTCCTGAGGTGTGTGCGTGTGTGCGTGTGTGCGTGCGTGCGTGCGTGCGTGCGTGTGTGTGTGTGTGTGTGTGTGAAGATGGCTGTGTGGCTCTGGACCTCTGGATGACCCTGACAGGATTTCAAGAGCATTCCTTTCTCCTCTGGACACTTACCTTCTCTGGATATACACATTGACTTCGGCTTTTGACAATATGAATTATTACATAAATTCCTTCCAATGTTTTTTAAATCTTACCAATTTTTTTTCTATTGCATTGAAATTCAGTTGGCAGAGAAAACCTCCGTGTCTTTGGAACATGCATGCAGGAGGGGCGTCTGTTAGGGCAGTGGGCAATGCTGGGGGCCCTGCTATGTGCAGGCTGTGTCTGCTGGAAGATACAGAATTTATTCTGCAACTGAACTGTCTGAGGGTTGCTGTTTTCCCCACAGAGCGTATTTATTTCCTTCCGACAGTGTTTGAGGTTATGGACTCTATTTCTGTCTGACAAAGGGAAACAGTGCACCATAAAATCTGTGACATTATAGCGGGAGAAACCAAGTGCGTTCATTTTCTCTGAGATGAGGCCACCTATTTTGATAACTGAAGGAATGAGAAAGGCAGATGCTCTAAGGGCAAGCTAAGCTTAATTTACGTAAAAGATGATCCCTAGTTCTTTCGTTGTCCCTTTAAAAACAAACTACATAATTAAATGACTCTGGATGCTTCTTTTGTGGGGAGAAAATGGCAGTCAGATTCTCAGCAAACACGCCAACAGGGAGGGAGGTTTCCTCACCTTTTGACAAAATACAGAATCAGTGCTTATGGGGGTGGGGACAGAAGGAGAAAAGCTCATAGGAGTCACAGATGATAAAATATTTAAAATGTGAATGAAATATCACAGGTCAGCATTAAAGTAGATGATAGGTATCATTCTCCACTGAGCCAAAGCAATCTAATCAAAAATGCAAAACCAGACCTAAGCACAGGGAGTGGGTGATGGGAAAAACTGCAGAGCCACTACCTCAATTTGTCCTTGGAAGAGTCTCCTTCCCCTGGAGATGTTTGCACCAGGAGCAGAGTTGGGGACCAGGTACTTCCACTTGCTTACAATAGCCAGAGCTATAAATATAACTCCAGCCTGCATTGTTTCCTAGAAGCATAGAAGGAATTTGGAATCTGAGAACAAAGAGACAAAAGGCTTGGTTTCAAACATGGAACGACGAATCTGTGGGTTTCATTCATAGGTAAGACCCTTTATAATACAGCCTGGAGAAATGGTGAAGGTCTTTCATTGAGAGATGGAATTCTGGCCAGAAGGCTGTGGAAGCCATCTCTAATTGAAAGGGTTTTATGGATACAGGGGCGAATCGTTGTTAGGGGTTGATAATTATTAAGTTCTTGTTAAGTAGACTATCATCTTGGGAATTTCTATATTTTAAAGCCAATTTCTTATTTTAAAAAACTCAAGGAATAATAGTTTAGCATGGACTGTGTATTGGTTAATTTTGTGTAGCTCTGATTAAAATCTCAGACAGACCAGCTTCCAAGCAGGTAGTATTCATTTTGGCTCATGGCTTTGGAGGGTTCAGTCCTTCATGATGGACAGAGCTCCGAGGAAAAGAGCCAGTCTCCTTGTGCAGAGAAAGCGGGTACTGGAACTGAGTTGGCTTTTCCTTGTTTGCCTTATGTTCTTTCCGAGTCCTTACTTCCTGGAATGTCCTGACAGTGTTCAGGGCAGGTCTCCGCTGCTCCAGAGGGAAAGAACCCTCTGAAACCATGAGTCAAGAGGAATCCTTCCTCCTTGAAAGCTGCTCTCTTGGACATTTTGGTATAAAAAGTAACTAATCCAGGCAGGATGCTAAAATATTGCCTGTCAGGCTTAGTGGCAAGAACCCCTACCCACTTCAGAGTTGGGTTTCTGTTGCTATGATAAACACCATGACCAAAAGCAACTTGGTAAGGAAAAGAGTTTATCTCCACTTACTGTTTACTGGCCTGCTCCTCATGGCCTACTGAGCCAGAGCCTGCTTTCTCTCTCTCTCTCTCTCTCTCTCTCTCTCTCTCTCTCTCTCTCTCTCTTTTTCTTGTGAAAACAACCTCAAAAAACCCACTTTAATCGCAAGCTAACAGCTCCAGGTGCAATGTCTGGGAACAGACTCTGGCTGCAATGCTGTGTGGCAACCACACACTCACACACGCTGAGCCTGCCTTCTTCTAGGACCCAGGACCACCAGCCCAGGAATGGCACCACCCATAATGAACTGGTCCCTCCCCTGTGGATCACTCATTGAGAAAATGCTCTACAGGCCTGCCTGCAGCCCCATCTTATGGAGGCATTGTCTCAGTTAAGGATCCCTTCTCTCAAGTTCCTCCGCAAAGTTGACAAAAATCTAGCCTGCACAGTCACTGAGACTTATTGCCAGCCCACAGGAAACCTTTTATTTATATTGGTTTTTCCACTTATTTTAAAAGCATCCCAACGAGGTAGAAGTGTTCTTGAGATTACATATACCCATTATGTATGTATTTAGGATATATATATTTGCATTGGCCAACCTTAGGTCAATTTGACACACCTGGGAAGAGGGAACCTTGGTTGAAGAATTTCCTCTGTTAAACTGCCCTGTGGGCATGTCTGTGGGAGCGTTTGCTTGGTTGTTTATTGATGTAGAAGGGGCAAAGTTCACTGTGGGCTTTACCATCCCTGGGCAGGTAGATCTGGTCCCTTTATAAAAGGTAGCAGGACATGAGCCTGGGAAGGATCCCTCTATGGTTTCTGTTTCAAGCTCCAGTCTTGAGTTCTTGCCTTGGCTTCTCTCAGTAATGGGCTGTAACCTGCAAGGTGAAATACACTCTTTCCTTCCAAAGTTGCATCTGGGCATGGTGTTTATCACAGCAGGATAAAGCATACTAGAAGGTATTGTATAGAATAGTCCATCATACTATACCCATCTTAAAGGTATGCAAACCGAGGCTAAGAGGATTTGGCTAAGACCATTCAGCTCTACCACCTAGCTCCAGTGAAGGCAAGTGTGGTGTGGGAGAACTGTCTGTATTCTGTCAGTCATGTTTTAAATAAATGCTGATTGGCCAGGCAGGAAGTATAGGTGGGGCAATGAGAACAGGAGAATGCTGGGAAGGAAGAAACCTATTCCTCCTATTCCTGCCCAGACCACCAAAGGAGCAGGATGTGACCTGTCTCACTGAAAAAGGTATTGAGCCATGTGGCTAACATAGATAAGAATAATGGGTTAATATAAGTGATAAGAGCTAATAAGAAGCCTGAGCTAATGAGCCAATCAGTTTTATAACTTATGGGGACCTCTGTGTGATTTTCTTTGGGGTTTACCGGCTATGGGAACTGGGCAGACAGAAACCCCAACTAGAAGGCCCTCATGTTACACAGGTGGACTAGGCTCCTAGCTCTGCCAGCTCCACAGAGGTCAGTCCTCAGGCGGATCTGTATTAATGTCCACAGCATCTCTCTCTTCACGACTCAGCTAATGTCCCGGCCTGAGACTGCTAGTGTTTTTAGTCCTGGTAAACCCCACTCGTTTTCTTCCTCTGGGATCTGCTTCACCTGTCCGCCCTTCATTGTAGCACTGTTAACTTTCAGGATGTGCAGTCATCTGCCAACATTTGCCTTCTCGGTGTTGAGTGAAACCTGTGTTGTTGCGATTGGTCGTCCTTGTTGTCCTTGTTGCTCTGGCTTTCCCAGTTCTTGGAATACAGTGTGTGTACAGAGATGACCTGCTCTTCTGTCCATGTGTGAGATCTAGAAAGGCAGTGGTGGCGTTTGATAATGCGGCATGGAGGTTGCAGATGCTGTACCCCCCCCCCCCACAGGGTTTCTCTGTGTGGCTCTGGCTGTCCTTGAACTCACTCTGTAGACCAGGCTGACCTCCAACTCACAGAGATCCACACGTCTCTGCCTCTTGAGTGCTGGGATTAAAGGCCTGAGTCACCACCACCCGGCTCCTCTGTTGTTTTTGAAAGGGTGTTGCACACCTGTATCCTGTGACATCTGGCTTGAGTTTTTCCTAGAGCAGTCTGATATTTCTAGAAAGATCCAAATCCAGCACTCCCTTTTTAAATGAGTATTCAGATGGTATGTTCAGCTGGATTCCAACATGGAACAGTCTAACTAAGAAACAAAAGTTCCAGCGCAACACACAACACAAAGGTGTCTGAAGGTCAGTGAGGAGTGTTTGCCTGGGCTCAAGTCCCAGTTCTGCAACAGTAGGAAGTGAGGAGAGAAGAAAGGAATGAAGGGAGGGAAGGGAGGAGGGAGGGAGGACTTATTGTATAAGTTATTGTATTTGTTAGCAGTGAACTAGAAATGTTAAGGCTATGTCCTTTGTAGCATTTGTATATAAAAAATATCAGAAATATGTAAGGGTGCCAAAAATGACTGCTTCCATTTTAAAGTAATTTTATTTAATTTCTAATTTGTTTACAAAGTAGCAGGTTTATGCCGTACTTGTATGTGCTTAGTTTTGGTTGCTCTCCCTCCCCCATCTCCCTGTCTGTCCCTGCTGTACCACCCTTCTACCTCCAGTGTTCCCCTCTCTACCCTCATGTTACACTGTTCTATTGACCTCTGCAGCTCTCCCCCTTAAAGCTCTCTTACCCTCTCTCTATGGCCTCTTCCTAATCTCCTGGTCTCTGGCCACACTTCTTCTCTGCTTAAATGCATACAAATAGCAACATATATATTATATATATATACTATATGTTATAAATAGCATAAGAGAGCATGTAAAATTATTACATATAATAAAACATTTTATATATAATAAAACTTATTATATATAAATAAGATATTTATATATGTATACATCAAACAAAGAAATAAACAAAACTGCCAATCAATAAACTGGCCAATAAATTTAACAAATAGTTCTAAAAAATAGAAATAAAATGGTCAATTAATACTTTTTGAAGTTGTAGGGAGTCAGTGATGTCCTGAGCAACTGCAGTCTTGAGTGAGTGGCATCTGAAGTGAATGTGTATTGCCGACTCGGACATAGCCGTGCCAAGGACCCCAACGCCTCAGCCATGGGAATGGCAAAGCCTTCTCTAGGTGAAGCCAGAGGGATGATGAAGCCTTTCTCATGTCAGTGCAAAAGATTGACCAGTGTGTGCAAAAGCAAGCAGTTGTCACTTCCTCCCCCTGGATGTTCACAACCTGGGAAAGGTTGCCTAGGAACACCTACTCCCAAGACCAGTGCCTCCCCTCACTATATATAACGAATACGGTGAGCTTCCAGGTTACTGCCATAGCTGGACTCCCACAGAGTCCCCACGGTCCACCCCACACCAGCTTCTCTCTCTGTGTGTGTATGTTCTTTTTCAGTCTCTCGTTACTGCTTGTCAGGGTTCTAGGACCCAAGCCAGGTGGATTCAAGGAAATACAAATTAAAATTACTTTGAGAGCCCATCACACCCCTCTCAAGAAGACAACAGCTAATGAATCCTGGTGAGGATTCTGGGAAAGAAGAGACATATTTACTATTGGGGGGACTGTAACTCGTTCCGCTACTATGGAAATCAGTGGGAGGTTTCTCGAAAATTAAGAAAAGTACCGTGCTTAAAGACTAGGGGACCCAGCACTCGGGAGGCAGAGGCAGGTGAATTTCTGAGTTTGAGGCCAACCTGGTCTGTAGAACAAAGTTCCAGGAGCCGGGTGGCGGTGGTGCATGCCTTTAATCCCAGCACTTGGGAGGCAGAGACAGGTAGATCTCTGTGAGTTTGAGGCCAGCCTGGTCTACAAGAGCTAGTTCAGGACAGGCTCAAAGCTACATAGAAACCCTGTCTCAAAAACCAAACCAAAACAAAACAAAACAAAAAGAACAAGTTCCAGGACAGCCAGACTACACAGAGAAACTTTGTCTTTAAATAACTAAGTAAAAGATATTGGAGAAAAGCTGATGATAACAGTGTCAAAAGCAATTAATGTAATATGAACTGTTCCCTAATCTGTGAATTATCATATATTCTTTTATTTCTAATTGCTCTTATTTTGTTTAACTGTAGGATAATTTTTATGTTGTGGACAAAGAACATATTCTGTGTGATACCAATTCTTTGAAATTTCCTCTGTCTTTGGTACAGGCTCAAAGTTTCCTTGAGAGAATATGCTTTCTATTCATTTGGTACTGGATACTATACATGTAGGTATACATGCAACAGGGCTGAAATAAAACATGCATGTGTGTACATGTCTATAAACATCTCTAAATTATTTCTATGCGGACTCACATATCTGTGTGTGTATAGTATATGTGAGGACTGAAGGAAGTCCTGAGTGCGTGTGTTATTGGCTGGTCATGGCCTTGTCAAGGACCTCAGTGCCTCAGACCCATGGAAATTACCACGCCATCCTCAGAGCAGCCTCAGGAACTGGCAAAGCCTTCCTCTTCTCTAAGTGTGAGTGTTTACAAAAGATTGACCAGTGTGTGGCAAGGCTAGCAACTGTCTCCCTCCTCCGGACGACCACAGCCTGAGACTGCTCACCCACCAGTACTAGCCAGCCCCTCCTGTGCTCTACGTAATAAATGCTCTGATTTTATGCTCTGACTCATGTCTGGATTCGGAAATACACAAACCTTTCCAGGTTGTGTTGTTGGTTCTCCCCATTAGGGCAAGTAGGGTCCTTCCGATCCCAGCTTTTCTGTACTTGTGCCTGTCCTCTCTACATTCCTTCTTTGCCTCGGGTCCTTGGATCTGAATTATGATGCTTATTTAGACCCTAGGATCTGTTTCTTAGCATGTGGCAGCCTCATGTGGACCCATGTGAGGCGGCATCACACTTCAGCATCTGCTCCTGTAGGGCCATGTATGCGCCAAGACTCCAAACAGGGAAATTACGGGGGTGTCTATATCCCTACCTGATGGGGAAACAGCTTTCAGTGCTGACTGATTTCTGTTCATACTATGGCACAGATTAACCCAAGCATTTGACTGAGCTGGACAGTCCAGGCTTTCTCAGGCCTCCCAATTCAAGGTGTCAGTGTTAATTCTAGTACTAGACTCATGCCTGGATCCAGAAATATACAAAACACATCTCTGCCTGCTCTAGTGTACAATCTACTATCATATCCTGTGAGATTAGCCATTTTCTTTTATAAGCTCACATTTTTAAAACAAACGTCAATCAACGATGGTCTATTGGTTGGCCTCGACTATGCAGAGACCAGGTTTCTCAGTCTCACATAACCGGCACTTTGAGATGGACAAGGTTTTCTTTAAGTCAAGACGCAGTTTGTTGTACGATAGGGAGTTCAGCTGAATCCTTGGCCTCTGCCCATTGGATGCAAGCCAGGAGCACACACTTCCTTCCTGGATGGTGATAATTAAAAATGTCTCCAGAGTGTGCAAAATACATCTAGGGGATAGGTATGTGTGTCAGAGGGACCCCCTCCAGCTGCAAATCTGCACTTTAAGGAAATGACACGTTAGAGTTCTTGGGAGAACAGGTGCAAAGTGGCCAAGCCCCACCAAAACAAGTGTCACTCGGGACCGTTATTATTATCCAAAGTGCACTTGGACATACAGAACTGGCTCACCCGCCAACTTGACTGGTCTGCCCTGGCTTCATGATAGGCTGGTTCCATTCACACTTCTTTCTGAAGTGTGTTTATGAGAACAAGCCAGGCAACGTAAGAGTTAAAGAGGTCATGTGGAGCCAAGCAGTCTTGACCAATAAGGAGGTAAAGATGGTCCAGGGTCTCCCTGTCACACAGGAGCAGAGGCCTAGGCACCGGGGTTGGTCCACACATGCCACTTGTACCTCGCGAGCCCCTGGGTGCTAGTGCTGGAGGATTGAAGGATTGCCAGGGTTTCCTTGAGTCTGGCTCATTATCCGGCCGACGCTATCAGGGCTCCATCAGGGCAGGCCGGCAGGAAGCCTGCTTTTGATTTAACAGGGCTCTGAACAAGCCCTTCTATGGCTTGCCAAGAATTAGTTATAGGACTCCATGAAGGCACCTGCTTCACTGTCCTGTGGATGGCTGTGTGAGCGGGCGCAGCAACCACATAGATACCAGCAGTGGTAGAACTTCCTTGGGGGATTGTTAAAAAAGATGGGTCTGTAGGCCCACGGGACTGCCACCGCCCCTTCTACTTGTAAGAGAATTTGAAGGGAGGGAGCAATTGGTTCACCAGCATACAACATATGTGACTTCACACTTCACAGACCTCTGCGTGTGTGTGTGTGTGTGTGTGTGTGAGAGAGAGAGAGAGAGAGAGAGAGAGAGAGAGAGAGAGAGAGAAAGAGAGAGAGAATATCCTCCCCATGAAGAACAAAGGACCCCAGTACAAACAGGAGATGGCAGGCTTCTAGTCACAAGGCCCACGGTGGTGACTGAAGCCTTAGGTCACCTCTCTGGTGAGCCTAGGGGATACAGCAAGTGTGTACAGTGTCTGGGCTGCTGACCAAAGGCAGTGGCAGAGGGAGTTCCTTTATGAACACTTACTTTCTAAGGGCAAACCGAATACTGTTGAATTCTTTGCCAAAACCTTCCTAGTGGTTAGGGTCGCAGAGGGCAGAGGAAGGAGGCTCCACTGTGGAGCAAAGATGTGGGAGTTTTCCAGAAGCTTCTGGCCTCCTCCCTCCTGCAGGACAGCTGCCTTCCTACTTAAATATGGACAGAGCCATCTTGACCTTCCACAGCTCAGTGGAAGAATGCAGCCCACTGACCCCACTCACCCGCAGTGCAAACACCTTCATGGTTGTGAGGTGGGAGCAGTGGGAAGGCCTCAGGCTCCTGTTAGTGCAGGTCAGGGCTACACCCTATAGCACCAAGGTCTGCTAGTGCCCTCAAGGCGCACAGGATTGACTAGGGCTCCTCTCACAAAGTGTCTTCCTTTCCTTCTCTTATTGGGCAAGCTCCGAGGACCGAAACCTGGCTTCCAGAGGACTCTGCCAGCCTTTCTGGCTTTTCCTTTTCTTCTTCGTTTTTTTTTTTTTTTTTAAATCTGGTTTTGGATTTTGGTTTGTTTTGAATGGCCACTCACACAAGAAACTCTGTGTTGCTGCTCACCTAGGCCTTTGTGAGTTTTCCTCACAGAGACCTGTGGCTCCTGAACAAAAGTTCATCTCGTTGTGAAAAGTAAAATTTAAACATGTAATTTGATCCCCCGAGTTAAACAAACAAACAAACTTGTGAGGCCTTTGGAAAATAGTTACCCAACAGCACTTGTACTTCACCTTTCTTAGCATCTTAGAGAAAATGAGATTCTCTGCATAAGTCGATTGTTTTCCCCAACTTTTGCCAGCCAGTGGAGCCCTAGAACGGTCTCTCCTAGTCTTGTGGCTTCCAGAGAAAGCAAACTCCCAATCCCCACCTCTGATCATGACCTGCCTTTGAACTCTAAACCCACATCTCTATTTGCCTGCTCAGTGCTTCCTCTTAGATGGCTCCTTGAGCATCACACACATGCAGTCCCCACAGACGTCAGAAGAAAAGGTTGGGCCCCCTGCAACTGGAACTACAAACATGAGTATTGGGACTCGAACCAGCATCCTCTGAGACCAGCAAGAGCTCTGAGCTGTCTCTCCAGTCCCATTGACTGGCTGCGTTCATTAAGCCTGGCCACACCTGAACTCCTGACTTTCCTGTCTTGCGCCTATATTCCCCCTTTTCAGGAAACAATCCCATTCTGGCAGTTCCAGCTTAGAGCCTTATCATCGCCTGTTACTCCCTGCATTCCCCACCACCCTAATCCAGACAGCTGTGGTGCCCATAACTCCAAACACACGCAACTGTTTCTCACGACCATCTCTGCTGCCACCGAGTTCTGAGTTCCTGGTGCCTTATACCTGGATCGCTTTCCATGGAGACTTCAGCATTTCCTGGTTGGTCTTCGGCCTCCTCCCTAGACCTCCGAGGCATCTTCACAACCTAAAAGTTGGAATGATCCACTTAGAACCTAAATCCTGTATTCTCCCTCTACCCACAACCATTTCAAGGCTCTCCGTTTCACTTGGAACGAACTCAGAGCCCTTATCTCTGTCCAAGGTTGCCCAAGGCTCCATATCAAAGTCCTACATGATGTGAGCATCTCCTTCCACTGCCACCACTGACTCCTATTCTCCCTCCTGTTCCCTCTGCATCAGTGATGCTGGCCCTCTCAGTGTTCCTCCTGAAGGTCCTTGAGCAGGCCACACACTGTGCTGGGATCTTCTGACTTGTGTTTATCATGGGCTAGCTCCCTCTCTGCTACAGACTTAAATAGTCACGGTGAGGCTAGCTCTAGGTACCCTTTTAAAATGAGCATTCATCCCTGATCCCCTCCAAACACTCAATCCTTTGTTGCCTTTGTTGTTTTTCTCTCACCCACATTAACTCCTAAAACAATATGTAATTTGTTTACCCACTGTGGTTATTATTTGTTTCTGTCTGTCCCAACTAGAATGTAAACTCTATGAGAGTAGCCATGGTTGTCTGTCTGCTTTAGGGATGTAGTCCACATGCACATGGATGGGAAATGATTCTGTTCGTAGTTGGTGTATGGATTCGATGAATGAGTAAAACATCTTACACTGCATTTAAAAATGTTGAATGTTTCTATAGGAACAGATGAAGACTTTGCATAGAGAAGAGGTAGTGTGCTGGAATATTCTTTCACACTGTGTGAAGATTACTGTGGTTGGTTTGACTAAAAACTCAATGGCCAACAGCTAGTTCTGGACAGAGAGAACTCTGGGAGGAAGAAAAAGTGGAGTTGCCAGCTGAATGGAGAGAGAGAGAGAGAGAGAGAGAGAGAGAGAGAGAGAATGCAGGAGGAGAGGTAAAAGCCATGAGCCATGTAGCAGCACACAGATGAAGAGAAATGGGTTAACTTAATTTACAAGAGCTAGTGAAAGAAGCCTAAGCTATAGGCTGAGCTTCGATCATTAATAACAAGTCTCTGTGTTGTTTTTTTGTGAACTGATGGCCCAAATTAAAATCCATCTACAGGGTAATAGTAGAAGAATCATTGTCTTTGATCAATTTCACTTTTTTCTTCTTCTTGACCCATATTGTGTAATAGAAGAATAAAAATCTGTGAGATTATTACGTTCATCAGGCAGGAAACTACTTGGTGTTCACAGGACCAGTCAGACCAGTTTGTCACTGTCTCTGACCCCTGACACACAGTCTTGCAAATGCAGATATTCTGCACCCTTGCTGGAGTGCACAGTGACACACTAAAGAGCTGAATACACTGCCATTCTGGGTCACTGACACATTTTAAATGATGTAGGTATTTTATTATCAAGAGCTACATCGATGATTGTAGGCTATTTTTAAGGACTGGGAGTGGGGGAACTGAAGAGGTAGATAGCTTAGCACTTAAGAGTACTGGCTGTTCTTCCAGAGGTCCCAGGTTCCATTCCCAGGGTGGCTTACAACCGTCTGTAACTATCGCCCTCTAGAGGCCGCCAGTGGCACTGCATGCATGGGATACATACAATGCATCCATCATACATATATACATACAGGTAAAATACTCATACACATAATATAATAAAAATCAGCCGGATGTTGCTGGAGCCCACAAGACTATACAGTGAATGCACAGCTGACAGACCAATAGGCAGAGCCATGGGAAGGGTATAGTCCATGTCCACATGGAATTACCCATTTTGCAAATCTGCAGGAACATTTGTCTTTTGGAAAAGTCACTTTCATATCTGTGGAAACCTTGTGAGACCATGATTCTCCTTTCAAAATGGGTGTGAGACCATGATTCTCCTTTCAAAATGGGATTTATTCCTGAAACACCTCAGCAGTGTAACTTCTCCTGCAGGAGCAATGGGATGACCTTGCTCCATTCCCCCACACCAGGAAGCCTTAGAGCAACTAACAGTTAAATTGTTCTAATAGTTAAATTTACATAGAGTTGTCCCCCACAAAATTACCTGCTAACAGGCCACATAGAAATCTCTAGAGAAGACAGGCATGAGGTAGAAAGGCAGCATGCCCCACCTTTGCTAACAAACAAATCTGGGCGTCCCCAAAGCTGGTTATCACAAAAGAGATGAGGAAAATGGGTGAATCCAGGGTTCAGGGATGTCTAGTAACTTTATCTAATGGTTTGGAATGCCAGGAATTGCCTCTTGGATGCTGGCTCTTTCCTGGGTTGTGTCACCTGTTCCCGAGTGCTGCCTCATCAGGTCCTACCTGCTCTTTTTGTTACTTTGATAAGCATATTATCATTGTCCTTGCCTATGGAATTTTCTAACTCTGTCTGTAAAAGCTAGAAACCTCACAGAGATCACCTGTCCTCCTCCTCCTCCTCCTTCTTCCTCTTCCTCCTCTTCTTCCTCCTCCTCCTCCTTCTCTTCTTCTTGCAAAGGAATAAAAAGCTGTAGCAGCAATGTACTTGAGTTAAATTTTTTACCCTCAGATCTTACCACAGAATGCCATAGACATTC
This sequence comes from Microtus oregoni, assembly GCF_018167655.1. Taxonomy (NCBI): domain Eukaryota; kingdom Metazoa; phylum Chordata; class Mammalia; order Rodentia; family Cricetidae; genus Microtus; species Microtus oregoni. The sequence continues at coordinate 1,104,464 of NW_024543874.1, forward strand.
TATTCTGTGGTGTGAAAGGTCCTTCTGTCTATGTGTTGTTTTTATTGGTTAATGAATAAAGAAACTGTCTTGGCCTGTTGATAAGGCATAACTTAGGTGAGCAGGGTGGGGCGGGTGGGGGGGACTGGACTGAATGCTGGGAGGAGGAAGGCAGAGTCAGAGAGACACCATGGAGCTGCCGGAGTCAGACCTGAGTCAGATGTGTCAAATCTTTGCCTGTAGGCCACTGCCATGTGGTGAGATACAAATTAATAGAAATGGGTTTAAATTAATATAAGAGTTAGCCAATAAGAAGCTAAAGCTAATGGGCCAAGCAGTGTTTTAATTAATACAGTTTCTGTGTGATTATTTTGGTTCTGGGTGGCTGGGATGAACAAGCAGCATCTCTCTCCTACAATTCTGAGCTCTGAGGGGGTACTGAGGCTGGTACTCAAGGCCCCTGATAGGGAGTGATGGCGCACGCCTTTAATCCCAGCACTTAGGAGGCAGAGGTAGTCGAATCTCTGTGAGTTTGAGGCCAGACTGGTCAATATAATGAGTTCTAGAACAGCCAGGGCTACACAGTGAGCCCCTGTCTCAAAATAACAACAACAGCAATACTGAATAAAACAAAACAAAAATGAAAAGAAAAACGATAAAAGAAAATATTAAAGCAAAACAAAAGACCAAGAGTGTGGGAAAAGCTGGAGAGATGAACCAGGGTTCAGTTCTCAACACCTATTCAGCGACTCACAACTGTTAACTCCAATTCCAGGGGGTCTGACCCCCTCCTCTGGCCTCTGTGGTGCACAGCATACATGCAGTTTTAAAAACAATCCTTAAAGACCAGGACAGAATACACCTGAGAACTAAAAATCCTGGCAGCTGGGTCCAGCCTGGGCCCACTGAGGGCTGGATGTGCAGGCGGGAACATTTTGCTTGTCTGCCCAATCTGTTTCCTGGAGAGTGTGGATGTGGATGGTCCTGCAGTGTGGCTTAGGGTGACAACTCCACCGAGCACCATTTCCTCATCCAGTAAGTGGAATAAAAAAGTCCGGCTCGGGCATTGGTACCTGGATAACATGAGTAGCCACGGCATCCCACACAATGTAGCTGCTGTGTGGGATGAGGGCCAGTGGGAAGGGAGTGGCCGTCCTCTGTGTTTGAGAGGAGGAAAACCTCCTTGGAGGACCAGCTACCTGAAAAGCATAGAGAGACTGGAACCGACAGCAGGGTGGACCTCAAACACACAGACGTATTCAAGGAGGCATTTGGAAAGTTGTTCAAGGTACCATGGCCACATTTTCATAACAACAAAATAAGTTGGAGACATTCCCTCTAAAGGCTGTCCTGCCTTTCTTCTCTTTAGCCATGGCTGTTAGGAAGCATGGGCCAGCTTCATGGAGGATGAACACATGTGACCAAATCTCTCGTCTGCTCCAGAGAGCAGAATGCCTGCCTGTTCTGGAAGGTGAGTGCCCCATCCTGCCCCCAAGACTCTGGTCAGGACTTGCTATACTGGAAAGCTATGATTTTTCTCAATTAAATCTAGAAAAATAGAAGTTCAACTGAATGTTTTTCCTCCCAAGCAGAATGCATGAACAAAACTAATGATGGCCTTATGACAAGATTAGTCACTGTGTCTGATGGAGACCCTTCTCTTTAGAGAGGCCATCATGGGCTTCTTCTGTGGGTTTTGGATGTATTTAATTAGATGTATTTTTTGGAAATGAAGGAAAAATTATTAAATAATCAGGTCTAGAAAAAAAAAGGATCCTTATTTCAGTCACCCATCAAGATTTGACATCTAGAGTATTCCACGCTATAACTCAAATGAAAATGTTCTACTTAAAAGTAAAATGTCCCAGGCCCTGTTGTCATTATAGGAAATCGTTAAGCATTTACGCAGCACTGTGGGCTGGAAACGGGCTTCACGGTTAGTTTTATTGCCCAGCGAAACCCCTCTGAGGCCCTTCCCTACATCTTAAACCAAAGCAGAAAGAGGAGATTAAATTACTTAGGTTTTAGGGAGAGTAAATGACTGAATCAGAGTGAGACCTTAGCTGTAACGTCAGCCATTTTAACCCACTCAGCCATTATGCTAGAAATTTATTCACGGTATAAAATGTTACTTAACGTGGGCTTAGACCTTGTCTGTGAGCCACCGCCGTGGCTGACTCTGGTTTGCGCCCTCAGAAGGGAGGCTTGAGTTGGGAACCGTAGGGGATGAGGAAGGCTCTGCCTGCGTGAGTTAGTGTCTCTCAATCCTATGATTAAGACAGCAAATGCTTATCTTGAACGTGTGTCTCCTATGAGCCTCTCCGCCGACACAAATAATTCCAATCAGACTAGATTAAACCAAATAAAAGATGCCCATGTTTAATGCAATCCTCCTGGGTGGCACCAGGAAAGCATGGTGAGGGAAACAGAGAGAGAAAGGGAGACCATGAGTTCATTCTCTGGGGGGGGGGGGGGGGGGCGGCGGCGGCAGTTTAAGTAGCCTGTGGGAGTGGTCTTGACCTTCCCTGGGGAGGGGTCACTGTTTGGCGTCATTTCTCGGAGGTGGAGTTTGAACCTTTGCAACTCCCAGGCGGAGGGGGCTTGAAATGGAAGTTCCTGTATTCTAAAGATGGTTGCCAGGGGGCTGGGATGAGGCCCCCCCAACTATAATATTCCAGACTCTTTGTATAAAGGGGTCTGGGGTGATGCTTTTGACCAAACAGTTTGGCCAGGTCTTGCTCACTGTCTCACTGTCCGCATCTCAGGACTCAGGAAGAAGGCCATCACCAGATGCAGCCCCTCAACCCCGGGCTAGAACTAAGAACTAAACTTCTTTTCTTTATAATTTGCCCAGTCTGTTGGTATTGCGCTATCAGCAACAGAAAACAGACTGAGGGAATTGGACAATTAGGTAATTAAAAACAAAAAAACCTCCGAAGAGTGCTAAATTCCTGGTGAAGCTTAATTTAAAAGCTAAGCCACTGTATTTTAGAAGATGGGCCTTACTGTGTTGTGAGCCAAAATGCTATGGCTGTAACTCAGCCCACGGACTGAGGGCATTCAGGGAGGTGGGCACGCTGGAGTCCTCTGCTCAGTGTGTGAGTTCCAGAACCCCTGAGGGAGAGATAAGCAGATGTAGGGTCCTGACTGTCTGCCTGAGTCCTGGACCGAGTTACTATTCTGTCCTTCAACCCTTCTCTCCACAGCCATTGCCCCATGGAGTCCACTCCGCTCCGTGGCCATTGCACTTGGAATCCACGGCCTAAGTCAGACTCGTAGGAGCCTCTGGGTCATTTGGAGAACAGTGTCACCTATCCGTAGACTGGCTTCAGTTTGATTTTAAGTCTTCCTTTTGAATTTTGAATTTAAATGCTAGTGGTAGTTTTGCCCAACTTTTGCCTAGAAGAGACGGCACATCACCCCTTAAATATGCTGTGATCTCACATTTTCTTACAATTTATTATTTCCAAAATCCTTTCATGGTTTATCTCATTTGCTCTGTCAGCAAAGGAATCCCTGGTGGTGAAGGGGACCAACGTCTTCCCCTTTCACTTGTTTAGGTTCAAAGGCTTTGGAAGCCAGAGGCAAGGTCTCCTGCCCAGGGAGGGTGCACCCTGCTAGCTCAGCCCCTGAATCTGGCTTACCACAAAGAACTGGAGTCTGAAGCAGGGTTTATCTCACCCCTGGGGCTGTCTTGGTAGACTGTTACCTCCTCTCCTCCTCTCTGTCTCTCTGTCTCTCTCTCTCTCTCTGTGTGTGTGTGTGTGTGTGTGTGTGTGTGTGTGTGTGTGTGTCTGTTCATCCTATCTGGATTTGTATAGGCTGAGAAGACAGAATGGAGGGATGGAGGAAGCAGGGTGAGACGCAACCACCACAGACCTGAATCTGAGTGCAGGGTGTCACCTGCCCCCCTCAAATGCAGACAGCACAGTGCTGGGAGCTCTTCACAGCCTAACTTAGGTCCTAGGATTTTGTTTTTTTAGCAGCTGCGAGGCAATTCTAAAACCTGAGGAAGGCAAGATGGAAGTGGATGCAAAATGGTGGGAAAGGAAGTTTGTCATTGAAACTTCTGGACTGTGGAATGACTTCCTTAGGCGGTGGTGGGAACAAGGGTAGAGTTGCGGTCTCTCACCTACATATTCCTAAGACCCAATTGCTAGCGGAGCAGATAAACCTGTGGTTGGCTCAGAGGGGCCAACCCTGCCTTTGCCTCCTGATTGGTCAGAACTCTGACTTTCTCCTTTCTCTTTACATCCTCAGCTACTGCAAACAACTTTGACCTCATTCTGGAAGGAGGTTATATTTGGCCGGTTGCTGAGCGCCTTCTCAGCCTTTCTCAGGCTGGTTGCCAACAATTCTCTCTGGAACTGTGCTGGAAGTCTGAGGAAAGTTGTTTTGGGTCATTGCCCAGGGCCTCATGCCCCAGTTGTAGACACATATGTCATAATCTTTATATTCCTTCAGAGAGCTGGAATTAGGCATTGCTAGGAACAGAGGATTTAACCCTCAAGTAGTGAGTCTGTAGTCTGAAACCTTAAAAACAGGGTTACCTTTTATAAATAAACTTCTTTTTAAGTGCTCGTGTCTACCAGGTTAGAAGGGCTGGTATGGCCAACCCCCTAACTTCTAGCCTATGTCTTTGACTTGCATAATTCGGACAAGTGTCTGTTTCCTGCACACATCACACCCTCATTAAACCTCTGGGCCTTTGGATACTGCTAGAATTCCAATATATTTAAAGCAAAATTGAGTGTTACCTGTCCAAAATGTGAAGTTGACACTGTTGCTTTCCTAACTTTTAATTTCCCTTGGAGATTTTAATGCTTGTGCCTAAGGCAACCTCTTGTAACAGTTTTGTTTTTAAAGTGTGACGTGCGGTCAGAAAGGAGATGTATATTTAGCAGGGAGGGTGGAAGGTGATTCCAGAGGAACAGGGTGAGGTGGAGAGAAAGAAAGAATGAAACTGTCCGAGTTAGCCTGTGCTGGTGGGTTGCGAGCTATTCTTAATCTTGACAGCAGGATTAATGAGGGGAAACAGTCCCCAGAAAATGTGGCTGGAGGCACTGACCTACCCTCCATCCCCCCCCTTGCCAAGAGGGACAAAAATCCAGAGAAAATTTCCCCAGTGAGGGTTTCTGAGAAACCAACATGCATCAACCTCAGGGGCAAGAAGCTTAGGGTCAAAAGTATACTCAGAGCTCCAAGGCAGAGGGAGAATCTTCTGGAAGGTTTCACAGCTTAGATGGGGAAGGTCACCTACACTTGGAGATGATGGGGGTGGGTCATAGCAAGCCTCGGAACTCAGTGGAGCTTCAGCTAGGTCACTGGGGAAGACACAGAAGCTGGGAAGCCCTTGGAGGAGACGGACACAGTGGGTGGGGGAACAGGGCAGGGATGGAGATGGAGACGGACACAGTGTGTGGGGGAACAGGGCAGGGATGGAGATGGAGACGGACACAGTGGGTAGGAGGAGGAAAGGGATGGGGATGGACACAGTGGGTAGGAGGAGGAAAGGGATGGGGATGGACACAGAGGGTGGGGGAGCAGGGTAGGGAAGGGATGGGGATGGACACAGTGGGTAGAGGGGCAGGGAAGGGATGGGGATGGACACAGTGGGTGGGGGAGCAGGAAGCACTGTTGGTATGACAGGCATGGGACATTTTCGTAGTGAGTTGTGGCAGTTAAATGGGGAAAGTTCTTCATTTGATGCCATTCTCATTCAAATTGACCAGAGCCCACCCTTCACAACAGTGCAGAGTCTTGACAGAGACGGAGTAGTTCAAGAAAACAGCCATTCCCTAGGCTAAAGTCAGGCAGGCTCTCCTGCATCAAAACAGGTGCCCGGATAATGGCATGGTTTGTTAGTGTGAAATTAGAGACTTCAGAGATATGGATATGAAAATAGCCTTTCTCTTAGTGTTTAAAAGGTGTCTTCAAATCAGAACCTTCACAAAGATCCATTTTTTTTTCTTTTTTTGGTTTACAACTTACATGCCCAGTTTCTCCTGTTTCATACACACCTACAGCAATGGGTGGTAGGTGCCTCATGGTGATAAGAAACACTCACATTGTCTGCTGACTAGTTTTATGTCACTTTGACACAATCTAGAGTCATCAAAGAGGAGGGAACCCCCACTGGGAAAATGTCTGCAGAAGATAGGGCTGTAAGCCAGCCCACAGGGCATGGTCTTAATTAATGACAGACAGGGGAGGACCCAGCCCGTTGTGGGTGATGCCACCCTTAGCCAGGTGGTCCTGGGTTCTGTAAGAAAGCAGGCTCAGCAAGCAATGGGGAGCAAACCAGTAGACAGAGTTTCTCTGTGACCCCTGCACCAGCTCCTCTAGGTTCCTGCCCTATTGGAGTTCCTCTCCTGACTTTCTTTGATGATGTGAAAGAGTGAGCCAAATAAACCCTTTCCTCCCCAGCTCACTTTGGTTGTGGTGTTTCATCGCAGCAATAAAACCCCAATTAAGACATTTTAAAAGTTTTTTTTTTTTTACATTATTTATCCCCCGGGGGTAGTCAGTGTTCCCAGTTTTCTTGCTAATAAGGTTTTTCAGAGAAGTCACAGAACTGTGTAATAAGAGACTGAATTCAAGCTCAGGTCTCCAGATTTGCAGTCGAAAGTCCTCCGACCCCTGGCTGTGGCACTCTTTTTACCAGCAGAGGTGTCCATAGTGTGGCCAAGATAACAAACTTGTAAGCCTGTACAAGGACTGAGTACACTAAGAGCCAGGCCTCGCCCTCCACTGATGGCAGGCCCCGCCCTCCATGGATGGCAGGAATATCCATTGATCAGTATCTATTAGACTAAAGCAATCCTGCAGAAGAAGTCAGCAGCCTGAGTGTTCTTCCTATGCTTTGACCTAGTAATTCCACCCCCGGGGAATCCAGCCCACATAGGAAAAGAGCAACATGGCCAAGACTTAACACAGAAACAAGTTTACAGGAACGGTACTCAAGATGTTTAGCAAGATCCTTAGTTACAGCAGGGTCGAGGGTGGGCTGCCATCAAAGTCCTGTTTACAGCTCTTTGCCAGAGTTGAATTAATGGTAACTCAATACGGGAAAATATTCCTGCTTCAAAGTAAATGACAAGGGCCTGCTGCCACCGCGTGTGACTGACGAAGAAAAAGAAATATACCCAGACTTAAAGTGATGAGAGTATAAATTGAAAAAATTATACCCTTTTTTTTCATAAAAGAGATATGAACATTTGATAATTAGAAAAATAATTCTATTTTAAATGTTTTAAATGGCAAAAGCAGCCAGTCACAGAAAACTATGATAAGTGGTAATTAGGGATTTTAAATGGTCATTTTCACCTAGATTGGCATACGAACTGTATAGCCGTATGCTAAGAAAAATCTATTTTACATATATAGTGGGAAGCTGCCATAGACCCAAGGAGATTAAGATTCACGATTTAAAGATAAAACCACAATTGCGATAGAGCATGTGGGAAATGTTTAAAACAGGATAAATTTGGCTGAGAGCTTCCCAGGGCCTTAGCCAGAGTCCCTAACCCCGCTGGGATGCTCCGGGAAGTCACCAGCAAGAAGCACAGTAAGGTCCCTGGACTTTCCATCCTTTGAGCACTTCCGTCTGGGGCCTTGGCTTGTTCCATGCAGTAAAAAACCACTTATCACAGGGCCCTGCACTCAGCAAGCAGAAGCTCAACCTGGGGAGGAGGCCCAGGCAGAGGCAGTTGCGGCCTCAGGGCTGTGGACTTCATCCCTTGGAGGGCTTCCAGTCTGAATTTGGAGACTTCTTGGTCAACAGGAAAACAAACAGCTGGCGCACTCTGTCGCTTTGCCTTTCTCAAGGTTGCTACACCAGTTTTCCAACTTGGAAAGCAACGAGGCCCAGGGGAAGTTTCGTGAGCTCAGGGCCTCCCTTCCCCATCTCAGAGTCTCCTCCCATCTCAGGGAATCATGGGACCAGTGCCCAGGGTGCCGCAAGGCAGTGGACAGTGCCCACAGTGTCTGATTCTCCCACGGCAGGCTGGGGAAGCCAGGGCTGGAAGCTGCAGGCCTGTTTTGGGAAAAAGCCCCCTTATGGCCTAGCGAGGAAATTTGCAGAAATTCTCACTGAGACGGCCATGCAAGCTATCCAATGGTGCCCAAATTACAGCATAGTCTGATGGCCGCCGCAGCCAACCTTCCTGCCACGTGGTCACTGTGCATTTGTGTTCTCGGTCTCAGGATTTCCAAGTAGCAGAGACGCCGCCACAGAGGAGGGCGCATGTAACCCAGAAAAACTGTCAATGGCACACTATAAAAATTGAGTATATGTCACAAGTAGATTTAGATTCTTCAGGTTAATATTATTTTTGCAATTAGGTAATGAACTGACATTAATTTACTCGTGCTGCGTGATTAGGTTAATTTACTCCCGAAAAGCTTACATTTTCAAAATTAGAAATGGTCGCCGTGTCGTCTCATGATCCATCAAAGCCGCAGCTGCACCACAGAGGCGCGGCCATTTTGTACTCAATTGTGCGCTTACAGGCTGTGCGTCAAACCACGGAAAATGACGTATGCCGGGCCCCATAGATCTCCATGCCTAAGTACCTGTGAAGGATTGTCCATCTGTGAATGGCTAAACTTAGTTACCGTTCTTGGGGCGTGATGGTTCAGCCTTCATAAATAGAAATCAGCAAACAATACTCGGGGCATTAAATTTTATGTGTAACAGTGCCGCTGTGTGTGGAAAACAAAACAGGCTTGCAAAAATAAAGCCAACTAGTTTTTGACCTTCGCGAACGCGAGTGCTGCCTCTGTGTCTGCCTGGATTGGTTAAGTCCCCTAATGATACGAATGTGCGGGCCTGACTCACCCATTTCCTGGAACACTGGCCCTGCTGAGATTTTGAAAATTACTTTAATTAACCTTATTTCATCTTGGATAGTGGTAGACCACTTTTATTTGTTAACTATGCATTCATTTGCTTCATCATTAACCTTGGCTTTTGCCCTTGGAAGAGATGGTGATGTATCGTGAGTCAGGTGTTAATTCCTTAGAACAGTGCTCACTGTGGTGCCCAGCTGTGCCTTAGTGCTTAGAGTTCTGTAGGTCATAGGCTTCGGAAATACAGGTCGGAGGGCCATAGGGAAAGGGAGCAAGGATCTGCCCCCAACTCTCAATTCTAGAAGGAAGATGGAAGATGTGGTATTTGGAACAACCTCGCCTAGGGCAGGCTTTCAAGCCACTTTCCAGCTCCTCCTGAGGTCAGAGGAATCTTTTACTGAAGGGGAGGAATAGTCGTTAGTCCCAAACAGTTCCCCTCTATTCGTTAACCACATTTACCGTAGTGTTAAGAATAGTGTGCCCCTACTCCATAGCCATCCCCATCCTCCCCTCCCTCCTCCTCTCTCATAACCCAATACCTCTGCCGTATATAACCGAGTCCTTGGTTTTACGTTTGCATCCTTGTCCCGGTTCCCCAAAACCCAGTTTCTTTTTTTTGTTTTTTGTTTTTTGTTTTTCGAGACAGGGTTTCTCTGTGGCTTTGGAGCCTGTCCTGGAACTAGCTCTGTAGACCAGGCTGGTCTCGAACTCACAGAGATCCGCCTGCTTCTGCCTCCCGAGTGCTGGGATTAAAGGCGTGCGCCACCATCGCCCGGCTTCCCAAAACCCAGTTTCAACTCCTACTTTTTCTATTTTATTTCTAGAAATGCTTGTGTGATTCACAAGCCTCTGGCAGGGCACCATGAGGCCAACGACAGGGAGGGACTGGCGTCCCCCTCCACCCCAGCCCTCAGGGCACTGCACTTGTGAGCTGGCAGATACGGCTTTTCCCTGAACTGCCTTGGCAAGCCAGAAGGGCAAAGGATACTCAGCTGGAGTCAGGGAAATGACCGACACGTTCTCTCCTCTCTGGTGGTTTGGGGTCTGTGTCTCATCGCTGCTTCTTTTACTCCAGCATCCTCCTCATTTGGTGAGTTCTCGCGTGAACCACAGGGGATGAGTTAGCATATGTGCCTCTCAAGTATAGCGATGTGCAGACGTCGAGTGGCGTCCTCCAGAAAGACGGGACTTTTCACAGAGCCAAGCCTGTACTTTCCTGTTCTTCTTCATCCTCTTTGCCTTTTTCCTCCCTCCCTCCCTCTCTCCCTCCCTCCCTCCCTCCCTCCCTCTCTCTCTCCTCTCTCCCTCCCTCTCTTCCTCCCTCCCTCTCTCCCCCTCTCTCTCTTCCTCCCTCCCTCTCCTCCTTCCTTCTAGAGACAAGGTTTTTCTGTAACAGCCCTGGCTGTCCTGGAACTCTATAGACCAGGCTGGCCTTGAACTTACAGAGTCCTGAGTGCTGGGATTAAAGGTTTGAGCTACCACGGTCTGGCTCCATTTTCTTCTTAAGAATTTGCTTAAGATCCAGGTCTATCCCCAGCAACCCCTCTTGATGGAAGAAGTTTATGGGTCTAAATTCCCATGAAGACCCCTATGTGGGCACAAAGTGGGCAGGAGAGGCTATGGCAAGCCAAGCAGAGCCCTCAGCAGCCACCCTGCCATTTGCGTTTGTCACAGAGCTGCTGGAGTTGAAGGCAGTGTGTGTCTGTTTGTAGCTGTCCAGAACACAGGGGAGGGGTGTCGTGTGCTAACAAAGGAGCCTTGGGTGTATAAAACTGTGGGCAAAGAGCCTTGGAGCAGAGACGGCTTGCTCCTATCTGTAAACGTGAGCGGTGAGGGGCTGGGGCTGCCGTGGGTTAGAAGAACGTCACAGGATCCCAGGGCTTGTTCAGGTGAGGAGGACATTCTTGGCTTTGACAGTTCCTTCCCAGCACCCAGAGACTGCTACTACACAGAACTGGAGGAGACGCCAGGAGCCCAGTGGCCAAATTTCCATGTTTTAAATGGAAGCCACAGTCTTTCCTAGTCTATCACTTAGTAAGTGCTGGCTGAGAGAGGTCCCAGTCAACCTCAGTGGCTTAGCACACACCCAGAAATCATACTTGGCTCGTGGACCTCCCTGCGGGATTTTCAGTGTTGGGTGGGCACCTCTCACACAGCACCTCGGGGACCTGGTGGCTTTCACGCTGTGGTCCCATTGGCCGAAGGGCTGCAAAGCTTGCTGCTGGGTCTGCATCAGGTGACACAGATAGAGGATCTTGCAGGTGACAGGCAAGCCTGCTCATATTCCGCTGGCTAGAAGCCTTTGTTGAGCCTTACCTGGAGGGAGGCTGGGCTATGCCACCCAGCCATGGCACGGGAAGAAGTTGGGATGGGCTTGGGCACACATATCATCAGTGGATCGGCTAGGTGTATCGCCGATCCCAACATGGAATTGTCAGCTGGTAGCTGTTCAGTGAGTGATACTGAAGGGTTCAGTACTTTTTGATCTTTGGAGGCAAGAAGACTTGGGTTTGGGGGCTGTTGTGAGACCGTGGGCAAGGACTCAAGCCTCAGGCTGTCCTGTGGGAAATGGGAATATCTCGTGGGGTCACTGTGACCATGCAATGAAAGAATATACTAGGGTCTCCACGTGACTATACATGCTTACTTGTGGAAACCACTGGGACTGGAAGAGGGGGGAGGGGAAGCTCTTCCTTTGTCCCGTTTTTTTTTTTTTTTTTTTTTTTTTTTTTCCTCAGCCCTGGGTGCCAGCATTGGCCAGCTGGGTCCAGAGAACATCTGTGAGATGACATTAGTTCCTCAGCCTCTTGCTAAATTTCAGTCATTCATTTTGATGGACATGGGATTTGGAAAAGAAAAGCAAAATCCTCCTACCCACGAGCATCCATTTTCTGTGATCAATAGAAATCCAGTCACTTAGCATGCAGCTCAGCTGCCCTGCTTTGTTTAGTCTGAGACAGTAACGTGCAGAAAACTGCGATTTTCCTGTTTTATTTTAAGCATGTATTTCTAGGGACAGTAGAAAGAAAAAAAATAAAATCATTTTTTACTTACGGAATTTTGTGCTTAGGTAAAGAGAATTGGCTCCCTGGTTTGGGTGAGAGCCCCGGCAAGGAATGCGGCTCGGCTCGGGAGTATGGTGCATCCAGAGCCTAGCATAGGGGCCCAGCATGAAGGGTTTCCACAGATATGTACTGATTGGATTAAGGGATGCACGAAAGCTGTGTTACCAGGGTACAAACTATTAAGATAATGCCTGAAACACTAAGGCTATGCGGAGTAAGCACAGCAGTTTAAATGCTATATTCCCTAAACGGTTTCTTCCCTTGTAAATAACACACACACACACACACACACACACACCCCTTGATGTCCTACACAAAGCAGCAAGAAGAGGAAACCAAATGGTCTCTTTTTTAGCACATTGTTCTTTAAAATAACTTGGTAAGCCTTCCTAGTTAAGCTTTGTGGTGGTAGGATAACGATTATAGCGAACAAAATAACTTCTGGCGCTCAGAAGGTTAATGGTTTTTCTTTTTTTCAAGGAATGATTGTCCAATTTGAGGTGGGATAAGAAATGGCGCCTGAAATTGCAAAACGTGGTCCTGTAGTGCCCCCTGGTGTCCATTCGGTGGAATCGTCAAAGCTGGACTCGTGTTCCGCCCTAGTCATTAGCATAATCTTGATTTATTTATGAACCTGGCGCTAGGTTCATATGGAGGAGAGAGGAGAGTCCTTGCTTCCTGCATCGACTGCTTTCTCTCAGGCCCCTTTTCAAACGGCGAGCTACCACAGTGTGAAAGTACATCAACGCTAACATAAGATTTAAAAACTGAAAGCAAGTATTACATTGGAGAGAAGTCTTTTCACCTTCAAGAAAATTAACGGCTTTGAAAAATTATTTTTCAGGTGGCACATTATTAAGCAGTTTCTTTTGTCCATAAAAATATTCTCTGTAAATCGGTTGGACAGAGGACTGTTTTAATTTCAGAGATTTATTATCACATGTAATAATTAAGCCATTCTTTATTTTTTCCCCTGAGACCCATTCATTTAAATAATTACAGATCCTGCTGGGTTGTGGCGGCTCACACCTTTAATCCCAGCACTCGGGAAGCAGAGGTAGGAGGATTTCTGTGAGTTCAAAGCCAGCTTAATCTACAAAGCCAGTTCCAGGACAGCCAGTGCTACACAAAGAAATCCTCTCTCCCGGGGCATAAAGATATAGAGAATGAATTGATCAGATAAATTCACAATATCAAAAAGGAGTACTCTGATTGATTTCTAAATGCTGCTAATTTAATATTTAATTGCAAAATCTTACTTTAAAAAAGAGGGCATTTCCTTCTTCCACACCCTCCTATGATGATGACAGTCAATTTAGTTCAATTGGCAGGGGAGCTCCAGGCCCAGGAGGGGTGCGCATGGGCAGTACTCACTGTATGGAGCAGTGTCTGTAAAGAGGAAGCACCCAGACCACAAGGAAGGAGGGGGTGATGTCCCCAGAGGCTGCAGCGACAGAGGAGGGAAAGGGGAGCAGGACATCACACAAACAGAGTGACAGAGAACAAGGAGCCAGCGCAGCACAGGAGCGGAAAAGATGAGCCTCTCAAGGGGCCCTGGGCGCTGTACTTAGCCTAGGAGGTTAATGCAAAGTCCGGGAAGGTTCCAAGGAGTTAGGCAGGAGAGAGGCATGGGCAGCCCGGCAGTGGTGCCTGACCCCACAGGGTGCCGGCTGCAGCTGACACGAATTATCAAGGGAAGGAGAGTCTCACATTCCCTCCTCGCTTTCCAAGAACAGGCATTGAGGCCGATGGAGAGCTTGGATATCCAGGGGAAGGCACAGGGTGGAAAAGAGCTTTGGAGTCTGTCATGCGCTGGTTGGGTGATGCTAACCTTGGGCAGGCTTCTTGACCTCTCTCGGCCTCAGTCTTCCCTCCTGTAAGGTGGGCATGATAATCTCTCCTGTATGGGATTGGAGAAGGCATGGTGGGTGCGCATGGCAAAGGAGCTGGGGTGGCAGCCGCCCTGAGAATAGCAGTTGGTTTTCATAAAACGGGTCCTTGCATGGGATTTCATTCCAAAAGCACCCTCTTGTTTGGCTGCTTTCTTCTGTGATTATAGCCCCAACAACTGCTGCCTATCTAGGCTGGAAGCGCCTTGAAGGGCAGGGCACCCACCTTGTCACCACCGTTCCCCATCACTTTGGGCGCAGGGCAGTAGCCATTGTGAAGTGAAGGGCGCATGGCTGCTACATTGTTGAATCTCAGTTCAGTGATGGTCGCCAAAAGCTGCAGAAGGGGCCTTTCTATGGCCCCTGTTTAGGGGTGATCACCACTCAGGAAAGCACATTTGGATTGGGGTGTCAGGCAGGTTAGACAAAGAAGTGGTTGACAGAAAAGGCTGCGGGGTTGGAAAGCCCTGCATTGGAGCTCCGGTTTCACCGACTGGAAGACAGCGAGTGGTGCAGTGCTTTCTCGGTGAGTCACTTCTTCACTTCTAAATCTTTTCAAATCTTAAATGCAATAATCAATAATAGCAACTACCCTGGGCAGGGGTAAGCACCGTGGAACATCCGTCTTGTGTAACCCTCGGACTGACTCAACACACAAATCCCCGAGCTTGAGCTCCAGCGTTAAATAAACTGGGCATGGTAGCGCACCCCTGGGATCCCAGTGCTCAGGAGGTGGAGGCATCAGAAATTCAAGGTCGTCCTTGGTCACATGGGGAATTTGAGGTCAGCCTGAGCTACACAAGACACTGTCTCAAAATACAAAAGCAAGGATGGCTCAGTGGTTAGGGACATTGGCTGCTCTTCTACAGGACCTGGGTTTGATTCCCAGCGCACACAAGGGGGTTCCCAACTGTCTCTCATCCCAGTTCCAGGGGATCCTATGCCCTCCTCTGGCCGCCATGGGATCTGATGCCCTCTTGTGGCCTCCATGAGCATTGCATGCACTTGATGCGGATTTGCATGCAGGCAACACACACCCATAAAATAAAATCTTTTTCTAAAGATTAAAAACAAAACCCCAAGTTCCCAATAACCCTTAACGCCTCATTAAATTCACATAATGTTTTTCAGTGCACAGAAGCTGCAAGTCGCTGTAATTAGTCAGTACTTTCTATGTGCGTCTATGATGTACGTGTGCTTTCATAAAACGAGAACGAAATTCTCTTTACATGCAGAATGAAGATTTACCTTTCTACAAGTATGGAAACGAGAGCCCAATGATCAGTGCTCCTCCCCACCACCCCACCACCCCCTCCTGGGGTGAGCCCTTTGCCGCTACATGTCCCTGTCATGAGACACTAATTAAACAACGGGGCCACCCAGTCATAGACTGGAGACTTCAAAGCTATGAGCAATGTAATGAATTTCTTTTCCTCTTTATAAGTCAGCTGCCTCCGTATTTTGTGACAGTGACAGAATACTGAGTAATACACGGGGTGTCCCGCTACAGTTAAGTTCTTTCACAATGACTTCAGCCATGCACTTGCTTCAGACGGCGGTGGACAGGGCTGAGGGCTCACACAGCAGGCGGTGGTCTCCTCAGTGCGGCAGCTCTGAGAAGTCCGTGTTCTGAAGGAGCCGCGATCTGAGCGAGGCTCTTAGAGGGTGCAGGTATCAACTCTATGGCATATGTTTAAAAATCGGGCAGCGAAACAGACTGGGCAATGGGAATGCTCCGTGCACGGAGGCCAGCGTTGTGGAAGCCTCCAGATGAGCCTCCTGCCTTCCGCTCGACTGCCAACTGTGCCAGCGGACCACCACCCAGGAGTAAAGAGCCTGCGCCGTTTTGTAATTGATCAGGAAAGGCCAACAGTTTCCATTCGCTTCCGTTGTCACTTTGAAATTTTCTCTGAGAGAAAGCAAAAGAAAGTTGTACTTCACGGTGTTCAGAGTCAGGATGAGGGTCCCCTTCCACGAGATGGAGGCTGTCCCCGCTGATGCCACGCTCCGGGGTCAAGTTAAATGCAGTCTGGCATTATGGTAATCAAAATTTTCATTTTTTTTTTCCTTTACATCACAGCGATTCTGTTCCCAAAGTTGAAGTTCCGAGTCGGTGCCGACAATCCCCGGGCTTCGTTTGGTAGAGACCAGGAGAGCCTTGTAGAATGTTGGGGGTGTGTGTCTAGGAGAGTCAAGGAAAGGAAAGCTTGGCACTGGGGGCTGGAAAAGAATGGGGCCTGCGGGCGCGAGAACCACAGAGCAGAGACACCAGTGGACCGACCCAGCTTTATGTGAAGTGTTGTTGGCACACAAGTGAACCAGGAAGGAAAGAGATGACTGTTGGGCTTCAGCATCACGGCCAGGCAAGCCCTGCTCTCCCAGATCTAACTTCCTCCTGTCCTTACTTTCCTCATCTACAAAACAGCAATACTCGCTCCCCTGAGACGGCGTGCCTTTCTTTGCTAAAACCCCACGGTTAGCGAGTCCCAGGATCCTCCTGTCTACGGGGTTACAGGCACATGCCCCCACGGGTGGCTCTCATGCTGCTTCTGTGACAAGCACTTCACACAAGGCGCCATCTCTCCAGCTTCCGCGAGCACCTTTAAAAGAAGGAAGCCAGACATGAGGTGAAACAAGGACCTGTAATTTCTATAAACCTGCAAGCTGATGCGATTTTACTTATTGGAAGATTGCAAGGATGTAAGAGTCTCAAAGATGGCTACCGATGGTTTCCTAGGTGACCTTGAAATGGATACCTATTATCTTGTCTCTAGATGAGAATAATTGTGTCTACCACCAACAGTATGAGATCGGGATGAGATAAATGCTTCCTTAGCGTATAAGCATACCTTGCTGTAGGGTATGCAAGACGAAAATTATCTAGAGAGCAATTTGCACAACAAAGTGAATGTATGTCACATAAAATTTAATATAAATTTATGACGTGTTTTCGTCATAATTTAAAATAAAATATTGCAATATGTGTGTGTGTGTCTATGCATATCCATGTGTATGTACTAAGTGTTTAATAAATACGCAATATCTATTATCATCCTTCTCATTTTGTTTTTCAGGAGTGCTGGGTATGACACACTGTGCTGGGACCAGGGTTTACAGGGAAGGCATCACTGCTGGCCCTGGGAGCTCGTGTAGGAGGGAGCTAGGGTTTTTGCAGTTGTCACTGAGGACACTGAGCGTGGGGCAGGGATGGAGGTCAGCTGGGTGGGAGGAATTGACCCTGTGTGCCTCTGTGGTCAAGGGAGGAGACAGAGAAGGCCCCAGTGGGGTTTGGGACCTGAGTCAAGTTTTGGGGGACACAGTGGAGCTGTCAAAGCCTAGGTGGCAGGTTCTGGGTTCTTTGATTTTGTGCTGGGAATGTAAGCCCTGCCTGCATGACTTAGATAGCTACAATGAAGGCGGTTAAAATTCTGTGCCCTCAAGAGGGTAGTGGATGTGCAAGGAGTAAGACTGAGCCCTGAGAAAACACACCGAGGCCAGCACTGGGGGGGCAGCAATCTGGTCCTCTGTGTGACACACACACCATGTAGGACGATGTGTCTCCAGTTGCCTGTCACTGTGGATCTGACTCTCACACTATTGGGAATCTGGGATGGCATTCTCTTCTACCTAGATCCGCACCCCCCCCCTCAACCTCTCTGGAGTCAAAATGGCGGGTGATGGACCTTCCTCTCCAGCCAAGAGGGCACTGGAGCTAATCCGCACCTAAGCCTTACAGCTCAACGAATTACATTGTGCATTAGTTTTATTGCAGACTGGTGGTGATAATAAAATTAGTTCTCATCCACATTATTGGCTCATAATGAGAGCTACACGAGCAAAACTGATACGATCTCGCCGCCGAGTCTTCTGTGTCCAAGCAACCAAGCAGACTGCACGGTTCCGGTTCTCCTCTTCCTCTTTCCTCCATTTTTAGGTTGTTTCCGAATCCTTTAAAATAATAAAACCCATTTCTACTGGACTTTTTTTTTCTAATAGCTCCTAGGTAGGGTGACTACATAATTTAACATCCAAACTGGGACAGTCGTGAGGGCAAAGGCAGGCTATTAATAATTAGGTCGGGACAGTAGCATACGCCAGCAGGCTGCTGCAAACCCCACAGCTGGTAACCCTATTTTTAGGGGCAAGCTGACCCTCTCCTGCAGTCCTGCCAAGCAATGCCGCTTTCTTAATTTCTTTAAATGCCCCTTTTACTTTTAAACTATTAATTTGGGGCAATCATTTTGTTTTTGTAAATTTAAAGTTTCTCCTTGTGACAAACCTGGCTATATTGTGCAACTTCAGGACACACTTGAGAGATTAAACTGGTGAGAAACAGGGATATTTATAGCCAGACATAGATTGTCAGTGGCGTCCTTTGGTGTGCCGACCAGAGGTCAGTGGGGAATCTGGGCTGACAATTCTTCAAGCCAAATCTGTGATCCGAACCTAAATGTAAAAAGGTCCCAACTCCCCCATAAGTCTCAGGAAACATTTGGTGGGTGACACTAGACCATCTTTCCACTCCATCAAAGTCACGGAAGGTCCACCTTTGGGGCTGGGACCAAATGCAGTTGGTAGAGGGCTTCCTTAACATGCGTGAGGTCCCGGATCAGATCTCCAGCACCGCATACACCAGGCACGGGGACACACACCTGCAATCCCAGCACAGGGAGTGGAGAGAGGAGGACCAAAGTTCAAGGTCGTTTTTGCCTAGGGAGTACATTTGTGGCCAGCCTCATCCTTGACTTTTTCTAAAGTAAAAATAAAATTAAAAGCCCGTCCTTTGACATCAGAATGGATTAGGCATTTCTGAAAAATGACCTCATTTAGAAATACCAGGTAGTGTCGGGGAATCCTGACCTGGACTCCAGGCCGATTCCACGGGAACTGATCAGTGAGCAGCCTTGCCGTCAGCTATCCATCATTATCCAGTGGTGCCTAGCCAAGCCATGGTTGTCAGCAGCAAACCATGAGGCTTTCTGATGTTGATGGCTCCAGTGATCTTGAGGCACGTGGTAAGGGTCTTGATGCAGGAACCACTGTCCCAACAGGACTGCTGTAGTCTCCAGTCACATAGGCCTGTGTGAAGTCCAGCTGTGACCGCACACAGGACCTCAATGAGTTTTGCTAACTGTAGAACCCCATAGAGGTGTGAGCCTCAGTGTTTATGGGATGCATTGAATGGTCTGGCCGTTATAGATTGACTTGCTGCATATCCAGATGTTTGCACAGCCCGTCACATGTTAGCTGGGGTCGCCCCACTAAGGGGTAGCTTTTGCGTATCTGATGCCAATAGCAACCTTCACGTGTGTATAGGAACAAAGTGGCTTCAAGTTAAAACATGTACAGAGACCTGAGAGAGTAAATAGCTAGCAGGAGAGGAAGGGAAGAAAGTGGGAAAGAAAAGAGAGAGGAGGAAGGGAAAGGAAGCAGGAGGGAGGGGAGAGAAACAAGGGAAGGAAACAGGGAGGGAAGAAGGAAGAGAAGAAGGAAAGAAGAAAGGAAGAATGGCAAGGGAGGGGGTGAGCAAAAGGAGCCAAAGAGGGTGCAGAGAGAAACAGGCTTGAGAGAGAGATAAGGCTGTCAGCAGAGGGCTTTGCTTTTCAGTTCCCCTGAACAAGGAGTATGACCACCGTGCCACCGTTCCAAGGACACTGGGAAGGGTGGACTCAGATTTTCCCTTGAAGCAAGACAGAAAGTGGGTCGGAATCACACCTCTATCTTGGCAGGTGTGGAAGGGATTTGCTTTGTCTCCTCCATGTGTACGGCAGGCCTCAGGCACCCGAGGCTGGTCCCATGCTGATGTCCACATCTCCAAGGCCTGGGCACCACAGGGGGTTGCCACCTGGGATGGGGGAACTGCTTAAGGCAGATCTTCACCAGGTCGCACGTGGTAGTCTTTTATGGGGCTGGTTCTCCGTCCTGACTCAAGCAAACAGGTCTGTGCCGTGTGTGTGTATTTAGAGAGGAGTGTGTACGAGCCGGGGCATGCGTGTGGGTGCATGATGTCTGGATGGGTGTGATTAAGCGAGAAAACGCAGGCTTTTCTTTGTTTATTTTGCAGATAAATCTCACCTCTAATCCAGTGCACAGCAACGTCTTGGGCAAAGGCAAGGGAGCCCTGATACCGCGGATGACATCCATATAAATCACAGGCTTTATCCCTGAGCTGGGAGGGGCTGTGCCCATCGCAGCGACGTCGCGCACTCTCATTGGCTGAGGCTTCATTACTTGACTGAAAATCCCCAGGGCTGAAACGTTATTTAAATGTGCTATGAAAATAAATGTGATTTACACACGTGTCGTCTGTGGAGCTGTCCTTCCCTGATTCTGCAGGTGCTGTCGAGCCTCAGGATTAGTGCCTCAATTTATTGCCAGTTCAAGCTACACACACGCTCAGTGACAGGACATTGTCCACAGCCCCAGAAGTTCCAGAAAGGAGACAGTGTCTACTGACTGGTGGGTTTTGGCTGGTCCGTGGTGTGTTTAACTTTACGGACTGAGCGCCTGTGTGTTTGTATGCACGTACACATGTGTCTGCACGCGTGAACGAAAGTCCCAAAACCGGCCCCATTTCCTTCGAAGGTCTCAGGGAACAGGCACTTTGAACACAGATGCATCGGTTTCCAGCAGCAGGATGATGTTTCTTCTGGTCGAAAGAGAAAGAAGAAAGCATGGTGTGTATTTGGGCAGGGCTGGGCCCCACGTGTTTAGCTCCAAGTGAGTGGAAATCTCTTGAAACGCAGTTTTAGGGTAATGAATGTCAGCGGGCTTTCAGTCTAAATGAGACGTGGTTCACAGGAAGGCGTGTTTGGGACGTTTCCGTTTCCGAAGGGAAGGGCTTGACTGAAGGGGTGAAGACGGTCCCTCCAAGGGCCTTTTCCAAAGGTTTTCACAACTACTCCCAGGGTCAGTTCCTTTCCTCTTCTTCTCTTCCCCCCATCCCAACAGTGAAGGTTCTCATTGAGATGTTGTGTCTCATTGTCTGAGGAGTTCATACATGCATATAATGCATTTTCACATGCATATAAAGCATTTGGATCAAATCTCCTTCGTTCCTTCCCTGCAATTCATCCACTACATCTTCATAGCTCCATGTTTGTTTTTTTTAAAGTCTAATGAATCGACTTTGTGTTGCTTGTCGGTGCATGGATTTTAGGACTATCCTGGAACGCAGAAAGCCTCCTGGTGACCACATCTATGATAAAAACTCTCCCTGCACTAATGGCCATCATTTGCCAATCGCTAATCAGGGGTGTGGCTTCGTGAGTCCCTCTCCATGCTAGGATTTCGGCTGCCTTGATCTTGTCTTCTGCCTGGAGTCACAACCACCATGAGTTTATGTGTGCAACAGCCCATGTCTGGCATGTGCCCCTTTGCTGTGGATGTCAGCTACCTGTGGCTCTTACAGTGTCCACACCTTCTTCGGTGAAGATTCCTGAGCCTTCCATGGAGAGGATGTGAGATAGATGTCCCACTTAGTGTCCATCACCCCCCAGTCTCTTACTCTCTGTACACTGACCAGCTGTGGTTCTTTGTGTCATCACGTCCTGTAAAGACAACCTTCTTTGGTGAGGGTTGAGAGAGCCACTAATCTATGGGTATACTGATAAGAACAGGGCTGGAGAGATAACTCAATGATCAGGAACATTTGTTCTCATAGAGGACCCTGGCTCAGATGCCGTCATCAAGAGAGTGGCTCACAAATATCTATAACTATAGTTCTAGGGGATCTAATGCCCTCTTCTGACCTCTACAGGCTCCGGGTACATATATGGTGTACATGTGTATGCATTCAGGTTGTTGGGTCCGGCCCGACTGGTCCGTATGTTCTGAGATGGGGAGTGTGGATTGAGGAAAGAAATAGACAGGAGACAGAAGAGAGAGTCAGGAGGACCTCCAGTGAACATTGTAACAAAAAAGCCCCGAGTTTATTACTCATAGTTCTTATATACGCCAATCAAAAGGGAGGGCACAAGACTTTCGTCATACAAAGAACAAGAAAGTGTAATTACCTCCTTACCACTCAAAACCCCTGGTATCCACGTCCTAAGTCAAACATCCTGTTCTCTGGCCTTTGAGGAGCAAAGCATCCGGTAGCCACACCTTCGGTCAAATGTCCTGTTGTTCATCCTTGAGGGACAAGAATAGGTCTGAACTCTCTGACCTTTGGTCAAGATGGGCTGGAACCAAAACTGTGGGCCCTGACACAGGTAAAATACTCATACACATAAAATAAATAAACTAAAAAACACCTTTTATAGAAAGATAAGAACTTGGGGACAGCTTATTACTAGTTCTCTTTGCATAATAATGTTAATAGGTCCTTGGGCTCCTGACTTAGCCAGCTATGGGATTTTAACCCAGCCAGTGGAACCAGGCATGGGTTCTGTCTTCCAATCAGAAGGTGGTTGCTTAAAACTGTAATATTTGTATACTATGTCCTGGCATAGCTTTCCAGGACAGTTTTTATTGTCATTTGCAGGGTTTACAGCTGGGCAAGGCCATTGATTACCTCGAGAAAGGTAAATAACCTATACCTGGTCTATAGCCTATACCTGGTCGTAACCTATACTTGGTCTATGACCTATACCTGGTCTATAACCTATACTTGGCCTTGGCCCTTTTATCTGAAAGTCTCTGGAGTCTGGGGGAGGGGGGCACTGGCCCCTGTTATAGGGCTGCTCGCTTTGAACTCCTTTGTATATGTTTATATATGTTTGTGTAGATATTTTAGGAACTTCTACAGTAGTAAGTTTTCTGGGGTTTTCAAAGGTCCTCAGTGTTAGTTATCCCTCCTCATACTTGTTCATCTGCCTTGCCCTCCTGTTACCCCGGTTAACCTGTTCTGCCGGTCTCCTTTCCCGCTTGCTGTATACCGCCAGCGTTCTCTGTCCCTTCCCTTGGACAGCCCCTCAGCCCCATGCCTTACTAGTTTCCTGTCTTCTGTGATTACTCCAGTTTAAACACGTGTATCTAAAGATTTTACTCAGTGATCTCTTTTTTTTTTTTTTTTTTTTTTTTTGGTTTTTCGAGACAGGGTTTCTCTGTGGCTTTGGAGCTCGTCCTGGAACTAGCTCTGTAGACCAGGCTGGTCTCGAACTCACAGAGATCCGCCTGCCTCTGCCTCCCGAGTGCTGGGATTAAAGGCGTGCGCCACCATCGCCCGGCACTCAGTGATCTCTTAAATGGAGCCTATGCCTTTAAGTTTGTTTTAGATCAATGTCGGCAAGCAAATCAAGGAACTTACAAGTATAGTCTGCTAGGGTTTCATTCTGAATAAGCAACAATGTAACCCCAGCTACTTCAGAGGCTGAGGCAGGGAGGTCACGAGTTGAAGGCTTGCCTAGGCCTTAATGAGACCCTGTCTCAAAGTAAAAAGTAAGACGAGGACAGGGAGTATAGCCCAGTGGTAGAACACTTGCCTTGTATTTGCAAGGCCCTGTGTCAAATCCTGAGCAACACAAAATAAATAAGACAAATAAAAATAAATAAGCAAGCAAGGATAACTTTGGATGTCTTAAAATAACAATTGTTTTGTTTTGAGATAATTTCAGGTTTACCTAAAATTTTCAGAAAGAGTAACAAAAATTGTAGCGGACCCTTTACAAAGTTCCTCAGAGAGCAACATGTTAGATATTTGCTTTATCACTCTGTATGTGCGCATGCGTATGTGTGTGTGTGCGCACGTGGCACTATGTATCTGTGCCACCGTGTGTGTGTGTGTGTGTGTGTGTGTGTGTGTGTTTTCTTTTCTGAGTGGTTTGAGAATAAGTTGTAGATATGCTACCTTTTGTGTTTATTTCCTAAATCCATTTACATAGCTGCCGTGCGATTACCAATGCAAGAAGTTAATGTCTTCCGAGTATTTATGTACAGACAACTCTGAGCCATATCTTACCACTCCCCTTTCTAGGAAAAAAAATGTTTTTGCATACTTGGGGAGGATTCTGTCCTATTTGTGAGGACCCATTTGAAAAGATGAAGTCTGTTAAAGCTTTACTATATTAAACTGACAAATCAACATTATTCTTAAAATCTATTGGTACTGGGCTGGAGAGATGGCTCAGTGGTTAAGAGCATTGCCTGCTCTTCCAAAGGTCCTGAGTTCAACTCCCAGCAACCACATGGTGGCTCACAACCATCTGTAATGGGGTTTGGTGCCCTCTTCTGGACTGCAGGCATACACACAGAATATTCTATACCTAATAAATAAATAAATATTTTTTAAAAAAAATCTATCGGTACTGTATCTTTGTGTGTACTGTAGCTACCTATGTACTGAATCTGTGTATATACTGTGTCTATGTTCGTCTTTACTTGATATTTCCCTTTTATAGTTATAATTAAATGTCTGTAATCAGCAAATTTAAAACCTTAATATTCTTGGGCCAAAATAAGCCCACAAAATAACCAAAATAGCTCCACCAGGCTGTGGGGTTCATGTGACCCAAGTTTAGCGAGTCTCTTACTTTGCTATTCCGTTTGAAGCTATACTTTCCTCTTTGCCACTCACAGGTTCTGAATGCCTCGGCCATGACTTTGCCTGTGCGCCCGGAGTGAGTAAAACGGAAGTCCAAGGGAATGTTTGCCAAGTGTTATGGGACCTGGTGATTTGGTTTTGAAAACGTGTCTCAGTGAAACATGGCGCCCGCTGAACTGTGCCCCCGGGGTGCCACTGGGTAAAGCCCGCTCCCATGAGCCCACCTTAGCCAGGCGCTGACCAGTCATGAGAAGAAAAAACAGCATTGCTCAAGGATTGACAGCTGACCACCAGAAGGGTTGGGGGATTGCCTTTTATAAAGTCGGTGTTGACAGACAGGCCTCGCGTCTGTTTTATAGGCGATTGCAGGAGTTCTATTAGCCCTCTCCCAGGCGGCACTTAGGTTTCTGTGACATGATCTGACCTGCGGTTTATCCAGATCGCTGTAGTTATAAGCCAGGTTGTAAGGGCATTTGCTTAACTGTGTGTGCTCTGGTACAGTAAACCTGTTGTAAAAACCAAGCCAATAAGGGCTCCTGTTGTTCCCGCTGGTGCCCGGTGTCGGTAGGAGAGCAATCAACCAGTTCCAGTCAAGCCGTATCCAGGCAGGTTTGTAAAAGCCCTTTATTCCTCTCGGGGAAATGATTTGAGTCTTAGGAAGGAAACACATGGCTTTCTTCTTACAGCTCAGCCTTCTTCTTGCCAGCTGCATTATTCCCCTTGGCCTGGCACAAATGAAGGAGACTTTGATGAACTATGAGCGGCCACTGCCGTGGAGGGGAGGCTGAGAGACCAGGAGTCAAGGTGCTGTTCCAAGGTACTTCTTCTGCCTTATCTCTGAGATCACTGCTTCAAGGTGAGAGAAGCCCCAAGGGGCCTGGGTTACCTGACGGAATGGTTTTCTGCGTGTTGGGCTCTTTAGGAAAGCAATGCTGGGAAGGTAAAAGCAGCCCCGCCTCCAGCCCACTTCGGTCTCTTCCACTACCGGCTGGGCTCAGCATACTTTAAAGCAAATTCCTGCTTTTTTGTTTAAATGTGTTGTTGTTGGTTTTTTTTTTCTTCTGTAAGGTGTTAGCAATCTGTCTTATGTTCTCCCACCCCTGCTGGGATTTATGATCCAGTTTGTATTTTACTACATGATCTTGGCAGGTTACCCTACTTGAAATTCAAGCCCAAGCAACTTGATGGGGGAGCAGGCATAAAAATATTAATTTGGTGGATATTAAAAAAAATCACGCTGGTTATAAATCAGGGGCTGTCCACTGGTTCCTTTCATCATCTAAATGGTCCTTCTAACCAGACCACAAATCTTCCTGGGGAGGAGGGGTGCTTAGAAGGTGGGGGGTTCCCTTCCTGAAGTTTTGGAGACAGCTTACATCCAACACTTCCTCAAACCTGGCTTTGTTTTCTGAAGGTAATAAAAAGTCGGTACTTCCAGTATAGGCAGGCTAATTAGCCAGCCTCGCTAACAGGCTCCGGGCTTAGAAGAAAGTTGGCTTGGTCTGAAGGAAGCCAAGCTGTAGACATTCTAAATGGCGATTAAAATGGGAGTTAGGGAACTTTGGATGAGTGTCATTCCTTTTGGAGGCATAGTGATGGGGGGAGGGGTGCGTGGGGCCGGGAGGACCCACTGCTATGATGGTGGTGGATTAGATGAATCCGGCTTCGGCTAGCAAGGACGAGAAGCAGTGTGCCACAGCAGGTGTGTACCTATGGCAGAGTGGGTCTGGGAGACACGCGTGCATCTCCTGCCAGCCTTTGAATATTCGGTAGGGGCCATGACGACCTATAACCAGCAGAGGGAGGGTAGGGGCAGTTCCATTCCTATTGAGCAGAATTTAAAAGTAGCCAAGAATTCTGCCTCCAATGATACTGTTTTAATAGATTCATTTCCATGTCATAACTGATCTTTACAGTTAAAAAGCTCCTGATAAGCACTTGAGAATTTCATGAAAACTCTGGGAATTGGTTTTTAACAGTGGTGGGTGGTTGGAAGGCTAAATAATTCTCTAAGAAGGTACTAATCAAATGGAAAGCTGTCCTTATCTCACACACACACACACACACACACACACACACACACACACACACACACTAACTGGAATCCTAGAAGTCTCGGGTTTGATTTAGTGGCACAGAATCTAACCAAACAGGCTTATGGTGATATGGAGTCCCAAATAACTGGATATCGAAGATAAAGAGAAAATCCAGTAGCTGGAAATGGCAACCGGTTTTCTATAAAAACCAAAGCAAGCTGCTAGTTTGGAATGCTAGCTTGCCAGCAGAAGAAAGGAGAAATAGCCGGTGCTCTGTTATTCTTCAAAGGAAAACTATTGCTAATAATTGGCTCATATTACATTTTTGCCATCTTCAGGGGCAGCCTTAAAGAGGGGCTTCATTTCTGTCTGAAGAACATAACGATGAAAATGATTTCATCTTTAACAGATTGTTCTACTCGGTTACTGTGCAATCTCATCCTGACAAAGCCTTGGACTTGAAAAATGATACTCTCGTCTCTAAGAAATGGAAGGTGGGAGAGGGTGCGGGGATTCGGAGCTTCACTCCGAAGCAATTATGGGCTCTTCATGAGGCTCAGACAAGAATTGATTTTTAATTTTAGATGATTAAGCTGTGGGTGCAAGGAAGTTAGGATATGTGACCTTCTTTTGACCTTGAAGATTGAATTCTCCTTGAATGGATTCAGTAAGGGAAAGGAAAGCTTTCAAAGGCAAATTTCTGCCTTATTATTCCCAAACGCTCTTCTCGCCTCTCCCCTACTCTTACCAAAGCCTGCTTGTTTATAAAGACGGACAAATAAATAGGATTATCTGTGGGGTTTTGGATGTGAACATATATAAATTTGAAGTAATTGCAATGTGGTAAAGAAACCTAGAAGCAGGAAAACCCTTCACAAAGCACTTGCTACTGCAACTTCAGGTACGCTGGCTCCACCATCGCCGTGGTCCCTCTCTTGCATCCAGAAGAGCAGAGCACCAAGCTCCTGCCATCTCACTGAATGGCTTCTGGAAATAGTGTAGGCATACCTATTGAGATACTGCTTTTTAAAGATCTTTTTATCTGCATGGATATTTGCGTGCATGTATATCTGTGAACTGCATACCTGATGCTCATGGAGGCCAGAAGAGGACATTGGATCCCCTGGGACTGGAGTTACAGATGGTTACGAGCTGCTATGTAGGTTTTAGAAAATGATCCCCAGGTCCTCTGCAAGAGCCATCAGCGCTATGAACCTTGAGCCATCTCTCCATTGCCCCAACCTCAGTACTGATGGCAATAGCCTCAGGTGACCCTTGAATGGTCCTCTGGTGTGTGTGGGGGAACCTGCCCCTGCTGTCCCTGTGAAGGAGGTCCCGGGCCTCCTTTCCTGTCCTCTGTCCAGATTGAACCACTTTCCAAAATGACAGATGTACATTCTGACTAGATTTGGGGCTTTGGATTGTCCTAGACTCCTCCCACCCTGCCCTGGACTTTTCTGGAGGCTACCCCCTTTCTTGTTCATTCCTATCTTCCTCCACCAGGGTCTTTTAATGTTTTTCCATGACTGAGCATAACTTGAACCTAGGGCCTTGGGCAAGTTAGGGAAGCACTCTACCACTGAGCCACATCACCAGCTTTCTTTTTACTTTTTGGGATTTTGAGACAGGCACTCACTAAGTTACTCAGGCTAGCCTTGGACCTATTCTATAGTTCAGAAAGGCCTTCAATTTTCAGTCTCCCAAGAGGCTGGGATTACTGACCTGTGCCATTGGTCCTGGCTACTCAGAATCTTTTCTGGAAAGTTTCCTCCTGCCTGTCAGAGAGTCTTCTGTGCCCTTTCCTGACCATGAACTCCAGGCCGTTCTCACCCTGCTCTCGGCTGCCTCTGGGGTGGCAGGCAGCTGCTCACCTTGGGACTTAGTGGAGATGCGCCCCCCTCGCTTGGGTTTCTTCCATAGCTTAGAGGTGATGCACTCCTCCCTGGAGCTTCAGTTCCTCGGTCTCAGACTCACTCTTTTGCAGAATGGTAGCACATACAGGGTTGCTAAGGAGATAACAGAAGCCAGAGCACAAAGCCCGGCCCACAACGGGTGCTTTACAAATATCCAGTCTTTTTTCGTCCTAAGGGACTATGTCATGATCCTGCAGCGCCTTCCTTTCCATCCAGGGTGGGAAGATTTCAGAGCGTGGCTGTTAATTACTGAAAGCTTAGGTCAGTAGTGTGTCCCACAATATTATCAGTAGGTTACATTTTCTCTTGATCTTTCAGGGAAGGAATGATCAAAACCCTTGGGCAAGGGTGAGCTGAAGGGGATTCATCCTGAGAAGCAACACCTGAAGGAGAAGTGATGGGAAGCCGGCTCCTGACGGCAGAGCCCTTCAAACTTCCAAATGCTATGGTGAGAAGGAGCTTGGGGATCCACCATTACGAACCTCTCAAATGCCCAAATGCCTCTAGGCCTCTAGAAGGAGCTGTGGCAGTCAGCGGTCAGACAGAAACAATTCAGAGGGTTATGAGAAAAAGCAAGGAGGGTCACCATGGCACAGTAGCTCTTCCTTCGGACAAAAACAAAGGGACCCTGGGACAGCCTGATCTTTTGAAAAGGATTGTCACATGACCACCACAACCACAGAGTGATGTTACCCTGATGAGAGCAAGAGTCCTCCTTGATTGACACTGGACCTCACTGAAGAGGTGTTCTGGAAAGCTTTAGAAAGTGACGTCCCTGCTGAGTGACCAAACCATGACCACTGAGTGTTTGCCGCTCCAGAACAATGCATGTGCATACGTAAACGCTATAAAATTAGTGTGGACAGCTGGCCAATCATTAACTAACAGCAGCAACCGTCTTCAGATAGCCCTCCAGGGAGTCTGCAGGAGGAAGCAGCCCTGGACCTCAGGAGGAAGAAGGTGAGGTGAAGAAGAATGAGCTGTGTAGACGCCACCACACCTCTCGTCTTCCCTCCTCCCCACTCCAAAGGGAACAAACAAGAGAGCCATCACACGACCCATCTGTCTGCCAGGCATACCCCCAAACCAGACGCCAAATGAGCACTGGGCACACAAGGCTGTGCCCGGCGCAGGATAATTGTGCCATAAATATAATTAAAGTCAGCAGGAAGACCATTAAGGAGAAAACCAAACTTTAAAAAAAAACTAGTACTAGTGAGGAAAATATCATACATTCTTTTTATTTCAGCCTAATTTTGTTTACATGATTCATACAGTTTCCAAGCGCATCCCTGGAGAACATTAGGCTGGCACCACATGCATAAACATTCATATATAACATGCAAATTAGAAACAATCTCAGGATTTATATAGAAATTACAGCCACTTCTAGCAAATTAATTCAATGACAGAAAGAGGGTTACTGTCTCTATTCAAATCAAGAGGGGGAAATATTGGGCGAAGCAAATTTATTTATTCAGGAGATTCGTTCCCTTCCAGGGGCTGATGTCCCTTTAGCCTGGAGATTTCCATTTTTTTATTGGATATGTATTGGTGATTGAATTTACTTTGAATTCGGGACCAGTCAATGAGGGCCATAATGGGCTGTTTTAAGTGATAGCATTGCTAATATTGTCATAAAGCCGATGAGGCCGGGAGGTTTTCTGTGGAGACATGGCTGAAAGAAGAAAGTTTCTTGAGTTAAAATATTCAAGATTATTGAGTCAGAGAGCGGCAAGGCCCCATGAGTGAGAGCTTACCAGTTTATGGTCAAAGAGACTGTGCTCCAGAGATGTGGCCTGACCAAGCCTATAAAGAAAATGATTTCCAAAAGCAGACCAGAGCCTGGGTCTGCTCCGCCAGGCACTTCATCAGCACACTCCTGGGTTTGACTGGAAAGGGAAGGTGACATTCGAGTACATTTTCATAGAAAATTTTCTTGGCAT
The DNA here is from genome assembly GCF_018167655.1 of Microtus oregoni. NCBI lineage: Eukaryota > Metazoa > Chordata > Mammalia > Rodentia > Cricetidae > Microtus > Microtus oregoni. The sequence continues at coordinate 1,134,625 of NW_024543874.1, forward strand.
CTTTTGATGGTGATGTTGCTGCTGGAGCCTCGGGTAGATGGGCTGTCGGAACAAAGCCTTTCCCTTCATCTTCTTCATGTCTTTCTCACTGTGACTTTCTAGTCCTGGAAATTGGGAAAGAACAGGCTGACTCACATCAGCCAGCACAGCGCAGTGATGGAGACTGAGCCCTGACCTGGTGCTGCTGAGCCTCCTTCACCCTGTTTTCTCTTGCTAGCTGTGGGAAGAAGCCCCGCCTGGCCTGCAGGAAGGATGGGAGAGCAAGTATTTGGAACATACGTATACCAGAAATTATCTGTTCTTTGTCCTAAAGTAACAGAATCTTTTACTTCATCTGTAATTCAACACATTGAAGAGATCCCAGGTGTCACTGCTCAGTATTAGCTGGCCAACCAGAAAACCATGACAGGGCCTGGCCAAGAGCATCCGATCTATGCCTGGACCATGACTGACAGATGCATGAAGGAGTTCAGTGAAGATCTAAGGGGGTAATAAGTATAGACTTCTTGCCTAGCACACACAAGGCTCTGGAGCTGAGGTGTATCACACATATACACATACACACATGCAGATACACACACACATACACATACACACATATACACGCTTGCGCGTGCATACACACACACACACACACAAGGTTTTACTTGTGTTCTGGCAGATGTTTGTAACACTTGTGTCCAGGAAGCTGAGGCAGGAAGATTATACATTTGACGCCAGCCTAAACTACATAGTGAGACCCTGTCTCAAACAAAACAAAACAAACATTTTAAAAAGGAACCCAATGGAGGCCATTATAAATGCTCTTAGGCACATGAACAAAAGTAAATATCTGCAGGCACATGCCACATGGTTTGTGTGTTTCTTTGTTTAATGGTGATTTTTGGTTTTGTTTTACTATTGTTGTAGATGGCTGGAACTCTCTATGTAGACCAGGCCGGCCTCCAATTCATAGATCTGTGCCTCCGTCTGCTGAGTGGTGGGACTAGGCATATACACCCCCGGCCAGGTGGTCAAATAGTGTTTTGACAATGGCTAACATAAGGATTGTCAACTTAAAAAGAGCCCATCCCTCCCGCAGGCCAGCAGGGTTTTGTTCCCTTAGCTAGCAAGAGAACGTACAGCGAGGCAGGCTCATATTCTTCCACTGTGTCGTCCTGGCCAAAGTCAGTCACACTACTCTGCCTCAGTTTGGGGACTAGAAAGTCACATCTTGAGAAGGGAATCAGATTGGGTTTCACAGGCAAGCCATCTGTTTGTTGTGATGCTGTCTCTGCAGTCTATGCAGATACAAGGTATGTTCACCCACATTCTGGGACTCCAAATCTATCTATCTATCTAATCTATCTATCTATCTATCTATCTATCTATCTATCTATCTATCATCTATCTACCTATCCACCTATCATCTACTTATCTCTCTATCATCTATCTATCTATCTCTCTATCATCTATCCATCTATCATTTATTTATCTCTCTATCATCTATCTATCTATCTATCTATCTATCTATCTATCTATCTATCTATCATCTATCTATCCATCTATCATCTATTTATCTCTCTATCATCTATCTATCTATCTATCTATCTATCTATCTATCTATCTATCTATCATCTATCCATCTATCATCTATTTATCTCTCTATCATCTATCTATCTATTATCTATCTATCTATCTATCTATCTATCTATCTATCTATCATCTATCTATCTATCTATCTATCCATCATCTATCTATCTATCTATCTATCATCTATCTATCCATCTATCATCTATTTATCTCTATCATCTATCTATCTATCTATCTATCTATCTATCTATCTATCTATCTATCAATCATCTATCTATCTATCCATCTATCATCTATCTATCTATCTATCTATCTATCTATCTATCATCTATCTATCTATCTATCTATCCATCATCTATCTATCTATCTATCTATCATCTATCTATCCATCTATCATCTATTTATCTCTATCATCTATCTATCTATCTATCTATCAATCATCTATCTATCTATCCATCTATCATCTATCTATCTATCTATCTATCTATCTATCTATCTATCATCTATCTATCTAAAACCACACTCAGCAGAATGCAAGCTTTGTGTGTAGTACTCCTTTAAGTACTTGTTCTCATGCCGTCTTAAATGCTCAGTCTGGCGTTATGTCAGTCGGAGAAGAAAGCAGTAGATTACAGCAATGACTCTTTGGGTTTCCTTTGGCCCTAAGGTGTGGTTTGTGGTTTCCATGCTGTCCCTTTCACTGGTTTTCCTTCTCACCTTTCATACACTTCTGCGATTAGGTGATGGCCATTTCAGGGACCAGCAAGTGTGCATAATCCCCAATTAGAGCTGCATTTTGCCAAGCCCGGCTTCTTGCATCAGAGCCCTTCACTGGACACCTTGGCTCTGTGCAGTACCTGGCAGTTTTCAAGGCACTTCCACATTTGTGCCTTCTCCGACTCCACAGTCTCCCGTGAGACCTGTTGTCGCCTGTTTGGAAGATGAAGAAGCCAAGTGATTTCCATAAAGAAACAGCTCAGCTAACTGCATGGTTAGAAGTCGAGGGTAGGTTCTTGCCTCTTCCCTTTGGACTCCTGGCACACACCACTATCTCCAGCCTGAGGTTTGGCAGACAGGTGTTCAAGGGTTACCTGAATAACGCTTCTGTCTAGGGTGAGCCAAGTGGAAACAAGGCAGTCTTAAAGAGGCTATTAGAAATTTCCAGAGCTCCACTTGGGGCTGCTTTGGTGCAGAACGCTGAGGATTGTATAAATGCGTGCACCTTGTAACAACAGTCTGTCTCGGAATCCAGAACACAGTTGTACATTGTGGCTCCGTCACTCCGTAGCTGTGTTTTAAAACCATGTCATGAGTCTTTGAAAGGCCTATTTGAGACATCATGCTCCACCAGGAGGCATGGTCCATTTCAAAGCGGAGCTATTTGCTGCTGCAGGAAGTGGTAAGTATAGACGAAGGGGGACATCCCTGCACGCTACCCCAGGGAGCTTCGCTCTGATCCATAAAGCGAAGGTCTTAGCTGTGCACTCGGGGGCGACATCTGCCTTGTCCTTTCTTCACATTCTCTCACTTGTGTGTCAGGCAGTGGTGCTGTTATTTGTCTCCGTGTGAACAATTATCCCGATCCAACGTGGACTGCAGTGTTTCCTGGAACGTGAACATTCGTGTTAAAACTAGGCCAGTCCCAGGCAATGCCTGGCCACCCTGCTTCATCCATCCTCTGTATAGAACCTTCGAGGAGCAGATGGGCAAGTCACTCCTCACCCGAGGGCAGCCAGTGTCTCTCTCCCATGTTGTCTGCTCTACACACAAGCGCTCTGGTGTGGAGAAGGGCTGTGGTATGAGAGAGTTACAGGAATGAGGAAAGGGGGACTTGTCTTGGCCTCCAGAACCGGGCTGCAAGCAACCAAGGATGAAGATGCTTAGGAATTAGGAAAACCTTCTCCAGGTATTGACTTGTCCCGGGTCACTAACTTACTGTATCTCTGTTTCTCCTCTGTGAAGAGGAGAACCCCCTAAAGTTGTCAAAATTCCCATCTCTATTAGATATCCTAAAGTCTCATTATGTAGGCCCTCCCCTATTACTGCAACTCATTTTAGTTGACCTTCTAGGAATGTCTCATCCAGCCACTTTGGAAGGCTTTTTTATCTTCTCAGTCTAAATGAGAAAAGCCAATTGGCCAGTCACGGAGTAAGGTCTCAAGGTTCCTGTTTATCTTAATGAAATTTCTCAATATACTGGGAGTGTTGATATTTGCCTTTTCTGATATATTTACCACTAGTTATGATGACTACTCATTTTTAGAAAGATTTAAATTTTAGCTCCTGAGTAACCATAGACTGTAGAGTCTGGAGAGGAACCATGGGAGTTATTTAGTCAGTTTACTACAATGGGATGGTCTTAAGTGTGGCAGAGGCAGTGATGTTGCAAAAGTCAATTAAAAACATGAACACAACCCTTCTCTGTTGCTTTTCTTATGCCAGTGTAGGGACTGGGCCATATCTTTAGTAGACAATAGAAAGTACCTGGAAGTAACATTAATTCACCAAATGGAAAGGTTGTGGGAAAGCAGTTTTTATGATGGACAAAAAAAAAAAAGAGAGACTATTTTGCTTATCATTGACATGAGGTAAAATTCAAATTACATGTCTGAAAGCAGTGTTATACTGTCCCTGTTTAGGAATTAAATTAAATCCTCAAACAGTAGGGATGTGAACATCCAAGAGCAGAGTATCAGCTCCAACTCTATCCCTGGAAGTTGTGAGATCTGGAGCAATTTCCTCTCTGAGAGAGAAAGTTGGCTGGGCCCCTAGCATCCACATATTGGGTCGCTGTTGTGATGACACTCAGGGCTTTGCTGTCAATACTGATATAACCCACACCCTTGATCATAGCCACAAATATTGTTTAATACTCACTGAGAGTGTCCTCAGTTACTTCCTTCACGCTGCCGTAATTGAATCTCCAAGCATCTTACGCCTGGCAAGGCTTTCTGGGACCCACACATCATCTGTATGACTTGGAACAAGGCCTTTCATCTCTCTGAACTGTAAACTGAGGCTTTAGGACTTCTCACAGGCATGGGCCCTTTGAAAGTGCCTATGTGACATCTTGACCCACACAGCTTGGGTCCTGGAATACTGAAGAGGGGTGGAAAGGGACTGAAGAAAGGCCAGATGTTGTAGAATATTATTTTAATATGTATTACATTTGTTTATGCTGTGGAACATTTGCTTTAATGATGCAATGATACATTGCATTCTTTTATGTTACATTTGTTTAACTCTGTGAAGCTGTCATTCTTTGCCTGTTTAAAACACCTGATCGGTCTAATAAAGAGCTGAACGGCCAATAACAAGGCAGGAGAAAGGCGGGGCTGGCATGCAGAGAGAATAAATAGAAGGAGATATCTGGGAAGAGGAGATCTAGGAGCTAAAGAAGGAGAAGGAGGAGGACTCCAGGAGCCAAGCACCCAGCTACACAGTCAACCACAGAGTAAGAAGTAAAGAAAGGTATAGAGAAAGTAAGGTCCAGAGGCAAAAGGTAGAATGGACAATTTAAGTTAGAAAAGTCAAATAGAAACAAAACAAACTAAGACCGGACATTCAGAAGAAACAATACACACAGTGTGGTTTATTTGGGAGCTGGGTGGCGGTTCCCCAAAAGAGTAAAGAGCCCAAAGAGTAAAAAACAACCAACAACAGCCAGACACACAGATACAAGCACAAAAAACTGGGGCTTCAGGTGGGCTGTGTTCATTCTGATGGAATGGGCAACTGTGCCAATTTCCCATGGATCTTTTGGTTGTACCTATGTCAACAATATGTCAACTCAGGACTTTGCTCACTCAGGGGCCCCCTTTCTCCTCCCTATCAGGGGGTCTGTACTAGCCTGTGTTTCAGGAAACCCTTTCAGTCCCCAGCACCTTTCTGGTACCTCAGTGAATGTTCTTAGGAGCCACATACTTTTGGAACCTAGAACACAAAAAGACCTCTGGGGTCTTTTTCTTGATTTAGTTCCCTTCACAACAAATGTCCCTTGATTCTTTTTTCTCCCTCCCTCTCTCCCCCTCCCTCCCTCTCCCATCCTCCCTTTCAGATCTCATGCAAACCAGGCTGATCTTGAACTCATTCTGTAGCACAGGACTTTGAACTGCTGACCCTCCTGTCTCTACCTCCCCAATGCTAGGATTACAGCTGTACACCACCAGGCTTGGTTTATACAGTGCTCCGGATTGAACCTATGGCTTCGACACCCCAAGTCCCTTTCTTGCTTTTCTTTCAAATATTCCCCAGGTAGAGATTTCACCATCATCTTTAGAAACCAGGCCAGCTTTAACAGCATCAACCTGCCCAGGACCATCTTGTAACTCCCCTGAGTGTAACCCTATTTGAGATCTGATACTGCCTTCATCTCCCTCACTCATGCTATGCTGTGCAGACTCTGGTGCATTCTTGCTTGCATGTCTGTTTTCCAGAACTTGTCGTAATGCATTCTTTTCTGAAGGAAAGACTGAGGTTCAAGGTGGTACTGATTCCACCTTGAATCATTAGAGCCGGTACTCATTAGAGCCAGGCAAGAAAGTGTTAACCCCATCGTCTCCAGATCTGCAGGCATCACACAGCTTGTGGGAGAGCCAGCGATTATGAGAAACGTGCCTGACTCCTAAGTGGGAGATGCCTGTTCAGGAAAGGCTATGTCCACTCTTGTGAGCTGTCTCCGGCCCTTCTATTAGGACCACCCCATGGACCACAGACTCAGAATTTTATTTCTGTTCTCACGATCAAGGGGATCAGTTCTTCCTGCTGTGTTAAATACCTGAGATAAAACAACTCGAAACCTTAATTCGGGGTTCAGCAATTTGAGTCCATGGCCTGTTGGGGCTGTGTTTCTGGGTCTGCTCAGAACACCATGGCAGAAGGCAGCAGTGGAGCAGAGTTGTTCACTGCACGGTGGCCAGAAAGCAGAGAGAAGAAGGGGCCACTTTAAATGGTGTCTTAGCAGGCACCCAAGTAGATTTGATCCGACACAATCCCACTCCTCCCAATGGTTACTGGGATTTGGATGCATCAGCAGATCGACATTGATTAGGCTAGAGACCTCAGGGTTGAGTGCTCTCCAGAAGTTTCCTCACAGACACACCCAGAGGTGTGTTTTATTCATCTTCTTGGAGTCTGCCAACCTAGTGAGGTCCACAGTCAGGATCACCGTCACAGCAATCTTCTAAACTCTTAGCAAGGTGCCAAGAGGGGTCCTCGGGTCTCAGCTCTTCACACACGTTTCCCCCTCCTGCCATGCTCACTGGCCACATCCAGCATTTTAAAATGAGGCCACGGACTTGCTCTTCTTTCAGGCATTCATTCCAGAGGTTTCTATTGATTGCTCATTGTAGGCACAACACTGGTTTTACAAACAAACAAATGGCAAGCAGGCAAAATCAGGATTCAGCCAAAAGAGGACGTCAGCAAAATGAAGGAGTAGGAAGTCCCATGTCCACAGACCCTCTGGAAGATGCCAGTTTACCCGTAATATATTGATCAAATTACCTCCATAAATAGGCCTGAAATAGCCTGTATCCTAGAACAAAGAGATTTTCTGTTTTGTCAAATAGGCCACCTATCACTAATATACACAGTATAAAAGTAAAAATAAACCAACGAACAAAACTTTCTGGGGATGGTGGGGTGGCTCAGTGTGCTAATGTGCTTGCTTCAAAAGCTTGGTTACCTGAGTTCAATCCCTGGGTTCCACTTAAAGGTGGAATCAACTCCACAAAGTTAACTTCTGATCTCCATGTGCATGTCACAGAGCGTGGGCTCCACCCCATCTCTCTCTCTCTCTCTCTCTCTCTCTCTCTCTCTCTCTCTCTCACACACACACACACACACACACACACACACAATAATAATAATAAAATCTTAAGTAAACAAACAAACAAACAAAAACATTTGGTAGCCGGGCACGGTGACACACATCTTTAATCCCATTGTTGAGGCGGCAAAGACTGGTGGAGCTCTGAGTTCGAGGCCAGTCTGATCTACAGAGCAAGTTCTAGGACAGCCAGGGCTACACAGAGAAACCCTGTCTCAAAACAAAACAACTCCCCCGCCCCCCCAAAAAAGGTTTGGTTCTGTTCTTTGTATCAAGCACTAGGAGCTTCTTGAGTATTGATAATTTTCACCCCAGTCCCATGAAGTGACAGATACTATAGTTATTCTAATCATTCTGATGAGGGAAACAGAGCTTAGAGTGGCACAGGTGGCCAGCGCCCAGCAGGCGTCCTGCCTCGCTGCCCCACCCTTCAGAACACCTCTAAAATCGGAGGTTGGCACAACCTGGGAGTGTTCTTGAGCAGCTCGACTTATGCTCGGCTTGGATCTTCCTTTCAAAAGAATGCCATCCTGAAGAGGAGAGATTGAATTTGCCAGGGCTTGCCTCTTGATTTAATAAACATAAGATGCTGGGAAGACGCTGCTATAAGTGTGGGTTCTCCATCTTTGATCCTCTTGCTGGATTGCCCAGAAGAAAATGATCCCTTAGACAGGACTCTGAACGACGGTGAGGTCTTTAAGAGTAAGTACTTGTTACAATTTTAGCTTTCCAAGTTTAGAATCTCACTGCATTTGTAACGTGATTTGCAGCTACTTCACATCGCAAGCATTTTCCTATCAGGAGCGCACACACTGACATACAAATAAGCATTCAGAGAGCTAGACACAGGCAGAGATACGTGTCCTTGGGTTTCTCTACAGCCCAGAAAGAGGTGGCCATTTGAAAAATCTTATCAATACATAAGATTGGACACACATTAGAAACCCCTTCGTAGCTATTTTGAGAGAAGGGATTCCCTTGATTAGGAACAGTATTGCTCATATCAACCAGCAAGATGGCAAATGAGTTTCTCCCCTCTGTGCTCTGGAGATGGGGAACCACAGCAGGCATGCATAGGTGGGTGGAGAGCTGGTTTGCCTGGAAGCAAAAGGACATCACCACTGGTGTCAGAAGCTAGAAGTTGTTTGTTATTTTTATGAGATACACTCCCCCACAAAAGGCTTCATGTTCTCAGGTGGTAGTGGCTCATGCCTTTAATCCCAGCACTTGGGAGGCAGAGGCAGGTGGATATCTGTGAATTCGAAGCCAGCCTGGTCTATAAAACCAAGACATCCAGGACTGCTACACAGAGAAACCCTATCTTGAAAAAAAAAAAAAAAAAAAAAAAAAAAAAAAACAAAACAAAAAAGCTTCAAGTCTTTGTAAGAGAATCTACATAAAGAAGAGCCAGGCATTTTTGAAAGACCAAATGTTTATCGGCTCCTCCAATGAAACAATAATAATTTCTCTAAAGCAATAAAACACATAATTAGAATGGGTCTGGTATTAGTCAAAATTTTCAAATGTGGAATGAGTGAAGGAAAATGCCCCCCCCCCCACACAACCTCTTCCTTCATTTTTGGAGATCGTAGAGAAGGCAAAGAGGAAGTGAGCCCATCTGTTTCTGATACTCCCAAGCTTGAAGTATCAGAGTGTTTGGAAGCCGTTATTTGAAGTCTAGCGTGCCTCTGAAGTGTTTTCCATAAGGTTGACGCCTGTTTCTTTACTGAGACGAAGTTTGTTTTCGTGGATTTAAAGGTTAACCTGACACTTAGAAATGAGAAAGGTCAGCTTTAAGTTGTGTTATGTCTTAAGTCAGTTAGTTTTCTTTGCCTATCTGTTGGGAGAAAATCCCCAAAGAAACAGAAACGAGTGCACACACACATGATTCTCAGGGTTCGCCACAGGGTTTCCTCTCCTAATTCTCCTTTGCTACTGCCTTGTCCCCAAAGTAGCTGCCTTTATCCGGAGGCGGATAATGGCAGGCTTCCCAATGGGCGTAAGGGAGTTGCAGGCTTGTCTGTGTGGAGGGATCAGGAGGAAGGAGAATAAGCTAAGCAGACCCTGGGACGGTGACACCAGTTTTCAGACCCTGGGACGGTGACACCAGTTTTCCCGACTTGCTTGGCGCAGGGTATTTGCACCTGGGTGGGTTGGGGGCGGGGGCGGGAAGGGGCGCGGAGGAGATATCCTTGAGGAATCTTGTTAGTCTGTCTTTAGGAAGCTCGAGGTTCTAAAGGCGACTTGGGACGCTAAACTCCAGCTAGAGCACAGCCCTTGCTTGGAGACCTGGGTGTCCAGGACAAAGAGAGCGGAAAAAAAATCTCCACCTCTTCATCCTGAGCCCTTTGCCACTTACCAAGAAGTTCTACTTAGCTCTGATATTTTATCTAAGTCTGAGCTTGAGCTTCATTTTCTAAGCATCTCTTGGACCCAGCGCACAAAGTAGGAAGGGCTCTGTCTCCGCAGGCAGTTAAGACTGCTCAGCCAGCACAGGAGGCCTCCGGTTGGCAGGAGTGACTTAGGTACCAACATCGATTCTAGAATCATAATGTTTGGGTTACGGTTTTTGTTTTTAATTCAGTGGAAAAATTCTAAGCAGGGACTAAGAGGAAGGAAAAAAAGCGCGCGCGGGTAGGGGGCAATAGCACCGGCGGTCGCTTTACCGAATACCCAGTCACACCTCACTGCGACCCTCCTCAACGCCTGCCTAGCTCGCTCCCTCGCTCCCTCTTCCTTGCATCCCTTCAACTCATAGGCAGGATGCTCTTGAAGAATGTGTGCATCATGAATTACTTTTTTAATCTCTAAGATTATATGCCACAGCACCATACATTTTCGACGTATGTTAAAAAATGAAACAAACAAACAAACAGCAACAAGAACAACCCCCCCCCCCCAAAAAAAAACCCTGCATGCTAAACTGGCCAAGAACAAGCTGGTATATCGGAACGTCGGCGTTTTTTAGTTTTGAATATTTGATTCTTAACAAGTCATAACTATGTGTTACTTTTCTGGTTGATGTCGAGCCATTTGAAGAAGAAGAAGGAAAACAAAACAAAACAAAACAAAACAAAAAAACCAAGACCAGGATATGCACATCAAAATAAATAAGTAAATAGGAAGGAAACGGGGAGAGAAAAGGGAAAAGGGATAAAAATCAGAAAGAAAAAATATTAACAGAAAGCTTTAAAAATATGCAGTGAATATTTTTTCTTTCTTAAGAATTCAGGCTGCGAAGCCAGTCACCACTGAGGAAGGCGGTGTGCACCCTAGAGTGCACAGATTGCAAAGCCAAGACATTCGGAACCTGATGAAGGAAGGCTTGCTGAATAAACCCAGTTAGAGTTTTAGAAGTAGACCTGAGGGCCAAACCCCAAAATGTAAACTCTGAGACTAGGGGAAAGCTTACATAATTTATCAAGGCTATTTTAAAACAACTCTGTGGTTTAAAATTGAAATGTATAGTATTTATAAGTGCATTTTTGAAATTCAAAAAGATACCCAGAAAAAAATTCCAAAAATATGCTTATATATTATTTGTGTATATAATAACTCAAGATACATATAATATATATGTAGTTGCTTTTATCAGTTAAGGATAGCTTTTGCTCCCCTTTTTTATCCTTTTAAATTACATTATGACCATATACATACATACAAACATATACAATTATTAATTATACACACATATGCATACACACATATATACATTCACACACACATATAAATTTGAGTGTTGAAAACATACCCACACAGTTTTGGAAGCTGCACATTCAGGGCAGCTTTAATGATTAATGACTTTTAAGAATCAGGACAAGTTGATCGCATGTGTATTAGGTTATCTGCGAGATCACGCTTGAATTTAATCAGGATATTATCCACAGGCTTTAGTAGCCATTCAAACATGCTCAGGAATCAACCGATACTTTGTGTCCACTGTGAAGGGCTAAAAAGGGAGGAAAGAAACTGCAGTCACCCCCCCCCCCCAGTATTTATTTTTCTCCTCAAAAATGTGTACCCCACCACTCTTGGAAGTCAGAAAACTATTCTGAACTAAAAATTTAGAAAATATATTTTTACTAACGGTATTCACCGTCAAGGAAATATGCAAAAACTCCTGTGCTCGAGCTGAGTGGTGATGTATAAATATTTAATAAGTGTCCCTTCCTACCCCAAATTCATTTTACAGTCAAGTTGAAGTGAATACAATGGTTCCAGGGGATGGGTGAGTGGGCCATAACTTTGAATTGTCTGTCCTCTCAAGCCCGTTTTCCCCTGTCTGTGGGGTTAGAAACGACACAGTTTCCCACGTAACCCAAGTCTGAAAGGAAGCAAAAACTTGCTCCTTTTAGAGCGATTTATCTATTTCCTTCAGATATTATTTTTTTTACCTTCCCACAAAACCAACACTCTTGCGCCACATTTATTTTACACAATTATTTCACGCTGGTGCCGATGAGAGTATTTCTCGGCGCCTTTAGAAAGAGCTAGAGAACTCAGGCTCCTTAGACAGGACAGGCGCCATGCTTGTTTTCCGTCTGTTTGCCTCCCTTATGGTGCTCTGGGAACAAAACTTTTCTGTTTCAAAAAAAAAATACACGAATGCATGAACATATGATCATATACATATGAATCCTTACTGCTAATTTTAAAAGCACTCATGATGAAAGAAGCTGGAAATAAACAAAACCGACACCTCCCACTGCGCTCTTAATTTCCTGTCTTGTGGATGGTATTTGTCCACAAAGGCAAACGCAGTCTTTAAAATGTATATGAACAAGCACCTTCCAGCTGTGAGCATGTAATTGGCCAATCAGTTTTTATTCAGAGAGATTTGTAAAATGCCACTGTAACATTCCTGCTTAATTCCTGGATCTTTCCCTCCGCCTCAGACGGTTGCTTTTCCACGGAGTATGCCAGTTTCCCATGTCCTCGTCTTCTATAGCCACCAGGGAAAATGGATAGAATCACCCATTTCACATATTCATAAGCTGAAAAAATAAAATCCGTTTTTTCACTGTTAGCAACTTTCCGTATATGTTTAGGACATGTTTTGAGACTAGTAGCGAAACTTTGTTTAGATACATCAGAGTTAATCAACCCCTGCAAACGAAAGGAAGCCAACATGCAAAAACAGTTCCTTTCACAACCATCTGCCACCACCATACAGAACTTGGCTCCGGAGTTTACTGGATATAAACTCTATTATAAATAGTATGTTGCTTTGAGTTTATGATTTAATGATAGACAGGGCTGTTGCTTTGTTGTTGGGACCATGTTATCAAGAAGGAGGAAGAAGCAAATAGCAGTAGAGACTGTAAAATGAATGACTAGTGAAGGAGGTACACTTGCTTAGGTTAGTGGCCCGAACGTTTTTTAAAATGCTTGTTTGTTAAATGCTTGTTTGATGATATTCTTAATCACACAGCCTTTGTGGCTCGCTGGTGTTCTCAGGTGCTATTAATAAAAACCAGTATTCCTAAAAGTCAATTGGAAGCAGATGCTGTTAGTAAAAACGGAATTGGGCTAAAGGAAAAACGTTTGCAATTTAAAAATGGACTAATGTCTTTAATGTGTGAGTTTGCTGTGATTATGCATTCCTGTAGGATGTGAAGCCCAGGGAAAGAGCACAGAAATATGTGCGCGAGAACAGGGTCGTAATTGCTGGAAGAAGTTGCCTGAGATAGACTAAACATGAAGAATGGCCCCAAATCAGCCTTTGTTAGACTACAACACTGAAATGGAGAAATGTAGCTTTAAACAAATACTACAAGTAAAAGAAAGGGAATTAATTGGGACGTATATCCCTTTTTAAGCCAGAGTTCTCCTAATTGCATCTCTAAATGCATTTTCCTTTTTCCATATATCAGTTATACATAATAATGAGTTTCATAATTTGGTGTTTAAAATATTCAGGCATGACATTGGGAATTATTTACAACCTGATCACCGTTATATTTTACTCATTTTTTTGTCTTTTCAAATGGTTATTTTATGGGCATTATTTCTTTATAATAAGAGGCAGCTTTACAAATATAGATGCAATAACACCGAATTTTCACAAAGACGATTTATAGCGAAAAACAGGGGGAAAGGAGCAGAACAAATATGAGCTTGGGAAAGTGAATTCCTATGAAGTCCATTCTCAGCTTTGTAACAAAATGAAACAAAGAGAGGCTTCTATGAGAAACCATCAGAGAAACGCAGGAATAAGCTCAGTCACCCCCAGACCCAGTGTTTGACTGTGAGACATACATACACACCGTGGGTTCCCGCTTCCCTGACACGTAGTATTTCTCAGTCTTTTTTCTTTTAATACGTATCACATCATCACCAGAACAACTTTGTTCACAAAAGTAAAAACCTCCCCTAAACAAAAACAAAAAAATCTCACTCTTGGATTAAATGAATTTTCAGTTTGGTTTCTAAACTCCGCAGCTCCTGGGAGCAGCAGTGCCACAGCTACAACGAGCCTCTTAAACCAGTGAACATAAATATAAATATAAGTTTTTGTCATGAGGTCATAAAATTAACTGTAACTACTAAGACTCGGGCGTACAAAGGTGCCAGTGTTTTATGGCCCCACCTTACCGAGAGTTCGGTTTCAAACAACAATTTTGACAAATTATCAGCTGACATCATGTTTCTTGAATGGAGGTGGATGCACATGAGTAATTGCCTGTAATATCATAGACATTAATGTGCATTTCAGCATTTAATCACTGGATTATTTCTGGATCTGATTTCAAGGAGGAGGCATGAACCGATGCTGCTGGCATGCCCTTGCAAGCCTGAAATATGACTTGCGTTCAATGTCATCGGTGAACTAATGTAAACCCGGGGGGCAGTTATTAAACAGTTTTTCCTGATTTTATTACACATCCGAAAATGTTTTGGAGAAAAGAAATTAGCTCACACTAGCCCAATACTCCCCGCCCCCTTTCTTTTCCTAACTCCCCTTAGACCCATTCCAGAGATGGCCAGGCTTTTCAGCCTCTCCTCTGGAGATTCAGCAAGAGTCCCTGGTGGAAAGGTCACTGCCAAGCGGGGAATAAAGACGAGTTTTTTTTAAAAGGGGGGGTTTGTGAGAGGAGAGGCCGCATTTCAGTTTTTGTTATGACTTTTATTTTTGCCTAAAGAAGTATGTTTTCTTTCCCCCATTTTACTTCATTTTTATCAATGGGCTTTATTGACCACATAGTCCTTAAAATGTAGTCGATATTGAGCAATGAAAACTCCCAAATTTGTGTTAGAGTAGATGAGCTACAATAATTACTTTTCTGAAAGCTGAAGAAATGTTATCCAAAGTACAGGTATTTTCAAACTTAGGGTTCCAGATTCCCTCACCATCCAATCGTATCCCAGGTATTTGCCACCCGGAATTTTATTCAACAGTATTGAAAAGGTTAAGTTATGTTCAGCTGGAGTTGGAAATAAAACAGAAGAAATTTCTTAAGAAAAAAAAAGGAAACATTTCTCAAGAATAATTTTTATTTTATAATGCCAATCGAATATTCTGGGGGCCTTTTCTTTTCCGTTGGAAAGAATTTTAACACTTGCCTCATTCACAAGCAATCCACAGGACTGCTTAGTCTGAAAGAATTTTCCGTCTTTCTCTGGTTTTTACACTCCACTTCTCAATTCAGATCGTTGAAAATTGGCGGAGCAGGGAATCTATGGTAAAGCAAACACGAATTTTAATGAAAGAGAAACTTCTAATAAAGTTTGCTTTCACACAGGGCTAGTTGTAGTAGAGTTTATTAAGACTGAAAGGAAATTAATTTGGAGGGTGTATGGGTCTATGTATTTCGTGGTACAATCCTGAATGATTTGTTAAACGAAAATATGGGTTTAGGAGTACAATTATAATTCCCTTAAGAGGGGGCATTAAAAGGAATCTTTTTTCCAGAAAACCGTTCTGTTTCTTTAGGATCCGGGCGCGTAGGGCGAGGCTGCGGGGGACCCACCCCGGGACCCACCCCCAAATCCCCAACCTCCCCCCCCCCCCCCCCCCCCCCCCCCCCCCGTGGCCGCGCCTGTTCTCCAGTTACAAAGAGGACTCTAAAGTCCACCCATTTCTATGCAAATTAGTATATTAACCTAGCCAATGAGCAAGTGGCATCCCGCGCCTCGCAGGAGGTGGGGCCAGGGGGCCCCCAAGCCTCGCTGCGCCACGCCCGAATCCCGCTCCGCCCCCTCGGCCTCCCGCCCTGGGTAGAGGCGGGCGGTGGGCGGGGAGAGAAACGCCCAGGCTCTCATTTACATGCTGTCTTACTATTGGCTTAGGTTTCGGGTGGAGGGGCGGGGAGAACACGTCAAAACGAAGTTCAAGGATTGGTCAAATCAACGATGACGCAAGGAAGGCACAATTAGCAAATAAGAGTGCTGAACTAACGCACCTCCCTCTTGCTCCACCCAGTAAAAAAAACAATCCAACGAAAGAAGAGCCTGCTTAGAAAGATTCTTTAGATATTTAAATAACAAATCAAGACCGCTATCTACTTAAATATTTATGAAGAGGAGGGGAGGTGTAGGGTGTCTCCGGGAAGAGTTTCTGATTGGTTGGTTTTCTCAAATGCGTCTTCGCTTTAGAGAGCTTGCGAGCACCCCCAGATCAACTACGTTTTTGACAATTGCGTTTCTGGCTTTATTTATTTATTGTCTTCTTCCTAGACCACAACACCTTATACTCCTATTTTTTCCTCAGTAATTGATTGCATGTGTAGTCCAAGTTGCCTAGCTTTGTCAGGATCCCGCTTTTGATATATTTTCTTTTTCGTAACTCAAGCTCTATTTTCATCAATTTTTAAAATGCAAAGATCTGGGACAGATGGAAACAATTAGAACCTCCGCTCTGTCGACGTGTGTAATCTTATTAGTTTAATGGGTCACAGGGCGCGGGACCCACTTCCTACGGATCAAAGTGAAAACAAACACGGTTAATATCCCATTTTGTTTTAGAACCAAATCGGATCGGGTTCCCTCTGTCGGTCGTGGTAATGACAATATTAAGAGAGCTTAGGTTGCCTTGAAGTTTAGGAGGAAATGGAACCATTGAAATATTCTGTCTTAAGAACTCATTAATATTACCACCAGGTAGTCTGCTGCAAGCTTTCTGAGCTCTCTTGAGTTTACCGCAGTAGCATGGCTATTAAGGATTTCTGTGTTGCTTGTTTTGATCTATTGCCTTAATGAAGTGAAAAATCCTGCCTAGCTCCCTGCTAATTATACCGGCTTCTCAGGTTCCTCTATTCCGGTTCAGTGCAAACATTGGAACGCAAGGTATATTTTTCAACTATGGTTTCTTAGCAACCTCTTTTTTAATTCTGAGGATGGTGAGCACAGACATTCTCCCCCCTCCAAGAATTTCCTTAATTATTATTTGGAGACAGGGTTTTGTTGTATAAAGTTAATGTCCAATTCTTGATCCTCCTGTTTCAACTTCCCCAAGACTAGAATTAGAGGCATGCACCATGCCTGGCCGCAATTGCACTGCTATTGTTATTATTAAAGTTAATGAGTCAAACAACTTGCGCCCAAGATTTAGCATTCCATTTTAGCTAGTTCTTGACCACTTAAGGGCAGCCTTCAGACCCCTGAGCATCAATGGACCTCAGTTCAAAATCAAACTGTAACGAAATGTTTTTCACATTTTGAGTTGTATGTGCTTGTGCTATTCCGAGGCAAAAAATAGAATCTAAGCAGCTACAGGGTGGGCCAGGGCCTCTCTCTTCTCAGCAAAGCCCTTCTCTTCAAGACCCTCTCCCTGCAGTAACTTCTCACCCTAATAAATTAAATGTGACCACAGTGTGGTCCATTAGCCTGGAGTGTGAGGTGATGGCGCTTGTCAAAGGTGACGGGCCCACTACAACCCCTTAAATATTCCTACAGATAATAAATATCTGTGCAAGGAACGGATGTAAAGGTTCCTATTCGTTTTTTTGTTTTTTGTTTTTTGTTTTTTTTAAAACCTCTGTACCACAGTAATGAATAAAGGCATCTTAGAGCTGGCGAATGCTTCTGAGTTTCCACAAAACGGGAGGACCAGATCTTGAAAGTTTCTGATGCCCGAGCAAGCACTGGCTCAGCAGGAAACAGCCAACGTGTGTAACTCACCCAGACCTTTCGGAATGTAAACACCGCCTGTTTGGACAGGCCAGGACCCCCAAAAGAGTAAGCCAGGATGGTTAGCGAGTCGCTTTAATACCAAAGCTGCTGAGAATATTTGCTAGCAATTGGCCAAGCAGGGCTGGGATTGATTAAGGAAATGGGGTTCCTCCGCACCTCTTCACTAACTCAGGGTTTCTGGGTCTGGGCTTTTGGAGCTTCCCAGCAGCCTTTGCATCTGAGCCTGGAGCCAAAACAGCATTGTACCATACTACTGTGTCGCTGGAGTTTGCCGCCCAGCGCTGGTGGTTCATCTCAGAAATCAAAACTAAACGCATGCAGGGAGAGCTGACATCTGGGACAGATGTGGCTGATAATATTTTCAAATTTGTCCTTGCCTTTCATTGTTTTTATGCCTTTGATCTTTATGTTTCAATTGCCTAATAGTAGTACGTCTTCTCTACAAAGTCCCCTGTCCTCTGTCCTCTGTCGGTAGAGCAGCAATATTTTATTTTGGAAAAGCAATTACTTTTCACTTCTGGAAGAAAGGAAGGGGAGAAACCAAGGCCCCATGTTCCGGAATTTAACTCTATTACTGGTTGCTCATACAATACTAAAAACTGTTAACATTTCATCCACCACTGCTCAACTTTAGAATTACTTTGTTTTCCAAGGTGTAAACATAGTCCTTTTGTGCCAGAACCTGTAGTGTCCTAGACAAACACAGCACTTTCTCTTCTGGGGACAAAAGAGCCTTTGCAGGTGCGGCTCTAAATAATCATAATTATTCACCCCCCCCCAGGAACAAGCGCTTTCATCTTGTTCTCTCTCTCTCTCTCTCTCTCTCTCCTCCTTTTTGGATGCACATCTTAGCATCTAATAATATACAGGAACATTTGCATTCCCCCCAATTTTCCAGGGCAAAGGAGAGGCCTCATTAAGGTTCGGTAATGGATTTCCCCCGTCCATTTCAGTTTTCTTATTCTTCTTGATTCTTTAGATATTTATTTTAGGCCTGTGGGCCCATTGCTGTCTTTGTTAGCCAGAGAGGTTCTCTGGAGCTTGCCACAAGTGTCTGTAGAATCATCAGATTGCAGACCTGGGGTGTGCTTAGGAGCAGTCACTCATAGAGGGAAGAACTTAGATGTGTCCTCTCTTGAAAGACTCTAAGAACCCCAAGCCTCCCATAAGCAACAGCTCTTTATGCATCCCCAACCACGACCACTTACGTTCTCAGCTCTTTTTCTTTCTTTCCTTCCTCTATCCATCCATTCTTATTATTTATTTATTAATTATTACTTTTGAGATGAGGTCTCACCAGATACCCCGGCTGGCCTGGAATTTTATGTAGGCCACACTGGCTCCGAACTTGTCCAAGGTACTTGAGTTTCTGCCTCCAGAGTGCTTGCTGATTGTAGGCATGAACCACCTATTGCAGTCTAGGACTTTTGACATGTTTTGTTTTAGTTAACATTTTATTTAGTCATATTTTGCTTTATTTTCACATTTTGTTTAATCACTGCTTAGGATGTCTAGCTTTCCCCAGACAATCCAGGCTCTGGTTTCCTCCTTAACCAAGGAAGGCCAGCCTGGGAATTTCAGGGACAGTACCCCGGCATCTGTCAATTTCAAGGCATTTGATTCACACACGCGCGCGCGCGCGCGCGCGCGCGAGCGGCGGATGGGGAAGGGATGGTGGCGGGGGCGAGGGGGGGGGGGAGACTGCGCAGAATGGGCCGTGGAAAGGCTTTGACTTGACATTTACTGCCACGCAGCTCAGACAGGCCCTTAAAGTGAGCCCCCTGGGGACCGGGGGCGGACCCTTTCCTGGTTTCGTGGCTTCTGCCCTCCTCCTCGCACCTGGCCAGCCCAGTGTTGTACAGTGGTCCAGGTCCAGAACTTGCCATCAGAGGATGCCTGTCCGCCTGGTTTTAAACCTGTCTCTGGAAGTCATTTGACAAATCTCAGGCTGGCCTTTCTAAGTTTCGCTGCTCCTCAGAGTTTTGAAAATCTCTAAACACGCTGTAACTTTCTTCAAACTGCCCACCAGACAGACAATCCCCAGGGTCAAGCAGAATGCATCTACTTCCTCTAAGGGTCAGGCAGGCCGGCATCCTTCCCAGCATCTTTCTGTCTGTAGATTTCCGTGCATCCACTCGCCTGCGGTCCAACCCCAGGAACGTCCCTACCCTGGAGGCCCAGGCCTGAGTTCTGGAGAGTCACGGAACCCCTGAGGGTAGACCCAGGGGAGAGTACCCTCCCGGCAAGATCAGCGGGGTGGGGGTGGGGCGGGTGATTTATGATGCTTATCAACGTTTTAGGAAACAGAAATTAACCTGAAGAGGATTAGGCCCGAAGCTTTGAAGTTTGCCGTTTTTGTTTTCTTTTGTCCACTCCCATGATCAAACAGTTCCTGGTTCCTTCCAACCTTCCCCTCCTCCTCTGGCATCTCTACATCCTTCTATACCCTAACAAGCCCTTGGCTAGAGTTCCTGTCGTCAGTGATTTAAAAACAGAAGGAAAGACCAGCAGCCCCTCTCCCGTCCCCCTCCTCCCGCCTCGCGCGCTCTTCTTTGTCGGAGGGGAATAATATTTAGTGTTTGGACATTCACTTTCTGTTAGGGAAATCAGAGGTAGCCAATCTGTAACTCCTTTGGCTCTTTTTTTCCCACCCAAACCCTTTGCCTACTTCTCCCTTGGAGGTTGGCCTTCCCAGGAAGCAGGCTAGGTTGAGGTGGTCAATGTTTGCCTCCGTGGGTGAGCGCCTAGTTCTTTTAGCTTATCACACCTGTAGCTATTGCCGATTCCTGGCTGGTCCTCCCAGCTAGTGGGTCTTCCAGGGTCGGTGCCTTGCCTGGTACTCCCCCCCCCCCCCGCAGCCCTTTACCCCGCCCCCCTTCCGCCAAGTCCAGGTCTCCTCCTCCAAGGAGAATCTGTCTCCCTCAGTTCTTTCCCGAAGGCGCCCGTTGAAAGGCAATTTCCTTGGGGGGTGTGGTTCGGCCGAGAGAAAAACAGAAACCAGGTTTGTTTGGGGTCCTGAAACCATCCTCATTTTATTGCATCCGCCAGAGTCAACTAACTCTTAATGAGCATCCAGTAGGTTTGCTCGGGAGGGGAACCGAGTAAGGGGCATCAGTCTACTTTTGCAACCATAGATTGCGACATCTTCCCCCAAAGGCTCCTTCCAGTGCCGGGAGTATAGACAGGAAAGTCAGAAGGCATCGGGTTTCAGCTCCCTGAGTGATCCAAGATCATTCAGCCAAGAGGACCTTCGAAGTTGGCCCTGTCTACAGCTTGTAATGAAAAGGGTAATCTGTCGTGTAATGAAAAACAGTACCCACACAAACAAACCAGCAACCGACAGCCTTCCATCCCGCACCACTCGCCCCTAAAACCCCGGCCAGTAACAAATATCACTATCCAGTTCCACCCCCCAAAAGAGGAAGCAGTAGATCTTCCTCTTAATAACTTCCCAAAGTGTTACAAATAATAAAACGGGCGCATAAATCATCGCCGGTGGGACTGAATGCGGACCAGGAAGGATTTACTCCCCTTGAGCCCTAGCTTCCAACCTCGATCTCATTGGCTTCTTTCTTGAAGTCCGCCCCCAGATCCGCGCTCTTATTGGTCAATATGGCTGGGTGACGCATTGAAAGGGCGTGGGGTTGATGGGGGCTGGATTTCTCCAGCACGCAGGCGCCCTAGGGTGTGCGGGTGTGATTGACAGCAAGGGGAAATGTGTGCGCGTGCGTGGAGAAGAGTGTGAGGGACAGCAGCAGAGACGGAGACACAGAGAGACAGAGACACTGAAAGAAAAGATAGACGGAGAGGATGAGAGAGGGAGGGAGAGAGGGAGAGGAAGAGAGAGAGAGAGAGAGAGAGAGAGAGGATGAGAGAGAAAACAGAAAGGGAGAGGGGAGAGAAAAAAAGGGGGGTATAGGGAGAGAGAAGGGAGGGGGGAGAAAGTGTAGGTGAGGTGGTGAGTGCTGGCGACTTCAGCAGGCTGGTGGGGTGCAGACCTCGCTGCAGGCGCTTCCTGCAGAGTTGGGTTGCCGGCCACCCATCGGCACTCACCCTCCACTCCTCCTTCTCGGAGGGCCCGGGGAGGGTCTCCACCAGGCTCCCTATGGGAGGGAGTGGAGAGAACGGAGGAGGCCTATTTTCCAGTAGGAATCTACTTGAAATCGCCAGGAAGTTTACTTTTAGTTCCGCGTCATTCGTGCACTCCCCGTAAAACACACAGACAAAGCCCGCAGTGTCCTAGGGAACGTCTTCCTAAGCACCCCTCTTCTCCCCAGCAGCACTCCGGCCCTGGGTGGCTTTCTGCAGCCTTAGCTCCACACAGCTCTCTAAGCCTCTGGCAAAGGTAGAGGGCCGGGGAGAAAGACACACTGTAATAATACTTGGGTGGAAGGAAAAGAAAATAAGGAAGGAAAGATAAGCAAAAAGAGAAAAATAGAAAGAATAAAACTAGAAAAATGCAACCGCCCAAGAATAGCGGCAGAAAAAGAAAACGCGGAGGGGCAAACTCCTTGGCTCTTAAACGGAAAGTTTGGAAACCGTTCCACGCCCGGGTTCGCACGGGAGGAGCAAACCCGGTTGGTGTGGATACGAGTTAACGCCTGCTACAAAATTCTTGAGAGGCGAGGCCTGGCGGCTGCAGTAACAACTCTGGGCTTGCTGCCCGCGTGCAACCAAATTCCAGCGTCTTGCAGCGAGAGGCCCCAGAATGTCTCCCTGCTTAGGCCGCGGATTCCTTTTCGAACATATTTTAGGGCAATGAGAAGCATCTCGTGGCTCTCCACGTATTTTAAATTAAAATAGCCCCAGAAGGTCTATTTGAGAAATCAAGGCTTCGGTTTTACGAATTTCTGAATTTAAAAACTGGCCATGACTTTTTCACAGGCCCTGCAAATTTCTTTTTTCATTAAAAAAAAATTGTGTGTGTGAGAGGAGAAATGTGCAAACACAAAATTTCCGGTTGTGAATGAACGGTAAATAAAGAAAGAGGGAAAGATGATCGAAGCGTGTCATTATTGATAAAATAAAAAGTTTATTTTAGATTTTTTCTCTGTGTTTTTTTTACGAAGCCACTGTTTTAGCTTGCCTATGTATTGAAAGCAGTGCTTTATTAAGTAAAATTCATTTATTTGTAAATGCCATGTTCACTTTTAAGTTTGACAATGGTCACTTATGACACGAACTTGTTAGCTTAATTTTAGGCGTTTTATTATTCTTTTGACTACTTATTGACATTTTAAGCAGCAAATCTAAGATTAGTAGCCAAGACTTTGATACTTTGATTTTCTTATTTTTTGTTTAATTGAGCGTCTTTATTTTATTAGGTAAACATGTAGTCGAATTAATTTTGAAACAATGAGTAAAGCAATAATACTTTTCTTTCGCTTTGCTAGAGGAAAATCGAATTTTCATTCTTCTCCGTCCGATTCCTTCTCTTCTAAGCTGCCACAGTGAACTGACAAGCTCCAGCCTTCCAGGGCCTAGTATGCAAATTTCGGATGATTGACAACTCTGGTGGAAACCAATCACGCTATAGCAGGCTGCTGATTGGCTGACTCCGACTTGACGTACAATTGACGTTTTAAGAGCCCACTATCCAATCACAATGATTCATGCAAATAAATGAAGGAGTCATATTACCAGAGAGCAGGGAGACTTGAGTACGCCCCCACGTGTTCAGCAGCGGGTATTGCAGAGACTACTCCCGAACGTTTCTCGAAAAGTTAAATTTTATAACTCGCTTTAGCCTTCCTTAAACTTCCTTGTCACTGCAATATGAATAAATGATCATTAAGAATTCTCAAAGGGCTATGCTGGTTCTTTAAAAAAACTTTGTTTCTACAGACTTTCAGAATCTTTTATTTATTTTTTTTGCCAACATTTTTGTCTTCAGATTTAGTCCTCTGTAAAGAAGATAGCCCTTCCTCGTCTCAGGAGGACGAGGTTTGCAGAAATTTTCGGTGAAGAAATCCCTGTAGGTTCAGCTGGTCATTGAATTTGGCATCTGTCGTTAAGTTCCACATATTGCCACCAGATGGCACAAGGCTCGTCTTTCCTCTTCACCTCAGCACTCCCCCATCCAGCTAGTAATTTCGAAAAATTGATAACCAAACATTTCTATATTTTATAACCGAGTGAAGTGGGACACACTTGTACCATTAGGAAGCTACACGTTACGAAACTCAGTTTATTGGTCGTTGCTTTAATGTGAAACTTCCTCTTGAGATATTTGTCTATCAAAGTTTGAGCGTAAAATATGCTTCCGAAGAAAGTGTTTGCAAAAACTTTTCCTTAAAGCGAAGGGAACGAGGCGGCAGCGCTTCGGAGAGTGTCTTTTCAGGGCTTTTTAGGAATTAAAATGAAATTGAAGTGCGAGAGGGAAGCTTACTTTCCCAACGATCAGTATTTCCGGAGTCAAGTCTGGCTGCAGCCCTGGGGCCCTGGCTGCAGCTCCGGGGCCCAGGCTGCGACGCTGCTTTCGGAGCCAGTGGCAGTGAACACAGCTCTGCTCTTTTAGGGATTCCTTTCGGTCCCCGGCCCAGGAAGGACCTTCTAAGCTTCAGTCGCCTTACTGGGGCAGCGCTTTTGTTTTAACCAACTCCAGCGGTAGACACGGTGTGAGATCCCCGCAAGGCTCTATGTCTGCACCCCCGTGTATCTGCTTTTCGGTTTAGATTTATCAGGTCTAAGAGGGGGTTTGGGTCACCAAGGCCTGACAGACTAAGAGTTAATGGTGTTTACAGAGGGTAGAGAGGAGGAGAGAAAAGAAAATCAAGTTGACAGGCGAGCTTTGCGTGTGTGTGTGTGTGTGTGTGTGGGGGGGGGGGGTTCACGTACATCTTACGGGTTGGCTACACGATTTCTTTACTCGATCATACAAAACTTGTGCACCGCTTTTGGTTACCGTGCTTTATAATTATAAAATTTAAAATCGCACCCAGCTTTCAAAAATAGCTCCTAAAAAGGCGTATTTATTACTTACAAATTTTTTTTCAGAGTCGAGCCACGAGGCCCTCATCCTACAAAAACGCGATTCATTAGGTTTGTTACTTTGGGCTCCCCGTCTGTTTGGATTTTATTTAGAAGCCAGTTGACTAGTCCAAAGTGAACCCTTGTCTCCCCTCCTGACACCCTAACTGTGAGCTTATTTTTCACCCTATCTTTGGATCCCCAGTGTCCGTGGAGAAAGAATCTGCATTATCTCAGCTCAGCCTACTGGTCAACTTCATAACCGGCCGGGAAACTTACACGAAGGTCCAACATTCATTACCTTTGAGTTTAGAATTACTTCTTCGGATTCGTTAGTTCAAAACTTATTTTTCCACTCCCCAAGAGTTTGTTGGCCTTTTACTTTCCGAAGCAAAACACATTGGGAAACTAAGAGTAAGAATTTGGGGCTGCGAGTGTTTCATTTCGATTGTAAGAAAGGGGAGCCTTGCGTTTCTCAGTGCTTTAAGCAAAAAGAGTCTTTTTAAACAGATGGAGCTGCGGCCCGGAGGAGGACTAGGGGGCCGGCTGCTCTTTGCCTAACTTCGGTGTCTAACGCTTAGGCGTCTTCCCGGAGATCGTGGCCCCAAAGGCACGACCTGGACACCCTGGCCAGCTGTGCAGGGTGGTGGGGCTTGCGGAGCAGTGTTGTGGGCAGGGTACGCGGCGGTCCTGCAAAGCCAGGCTAGGTGGAAGGCGATTGTGCCCCTGCGGGGTGGGTTTCATGGCTGCAGGGGCTTTGCGGCTGCTGGGTGCAGTAAATTAGCTTTTCCTCACTCCAGGCCTGCGGCTGCAGCTGGGCCGCCGCCCTCGGGGTCCATCAATCAGGCTCGACCGCCCCGGCCTGAACGCCGCCCGTGGGGCCTGCTTTGTGTCCGCCCGTCGCAGGCCTGGGAAGCCGGGCGGCGTGCCTCGGGGTCTCCGGGACCCTTGTCGGGTTCCCGTGTGGGCCAAGGCGGTCTGAAACAACCGCCGCCCTCTGCCGTTTCCACCCCTGGACGTGGTGATTGGGATCAGAAACTCATCTGCAGAGCTAGTCCCCTAGTTGGCCAACACCCAAATTCTTCCCCACTTTGTGGGTCCCCCAACACTGTCACCCCAGAAAAGGTGAGGGAGATTAGTCACTAGCAAGTTGATTTCCCTGGCAAGTCACACCTCGGTTTTGGATCTGAGTTTCTTGACTGTAAATCGAGAGTTCTACTTTTGCTTTTTGATTTATTTTTACCTAATTCCAGCGTTCTTTTGTTTGGGGTGGAGAAGCCTGAGCCTTTCGCCCTGTATAATTAACAAAATTCCGTTTCCTTCCTTCCACCTACATCTTCCTCCCCTGACTGCTCCCCCTCCATCCTGGCACCGCAATGGCACCAGAGCACAGCAGATGCAACTCCAATCCCCGACACCCGAACCGAACCTTAGGGGACCCGAGCCCTGACCTGCCCGATTCCTTCCGAAGAGGCCACCAGGGGGCGGTGCAGACCAAGGATAGAGCAACTAAGCGCAACACGTCTTTCCCTCCCAAAACGATGTCGGGTTGGGCCCAGATCCCTTTTGCTAGCTTCTATGTTTTGTAAATGGCCCAGTGATTTCTTTTACCATTTCCATTTGATTCCCAGAGTTCAGATTGATGGATATAGCCTGAGATGCGTGTGGGAAGGAGGCACAAAAGCATAACGAAGAGCAGCAGTTGTCCAAATGGCAGAACAAACGCATTGTGTAAAAGGGGGCTCATCTTAAGCAGCAAACTTCGACTCTTAGATGATGCAACTTCTAGCTCCAAGGCCGCACAACTTAGTGGGCTCTGGACTGGAAATGTCAGACAACAAAAACGAGGCGCTGAAGCTATGGAAAGCACAAGCGTGCAAGCCTTGCTATTTTTTTGCTAATATGGCGTTCTTTGTGGAATGGTGAAGGCAGAGGCAAAAGCAGGAGAAAGGGAAGCAGAGAGAGGTGAGGATGTTTGCTTTGGAATAACAGAGAAGCCCCCCTCCCGCCCTGCCCCCAGGCACTGTCCAGATTTTGATTTTATTTGGTGTGTGTGTGTGTGTGTGTGTGTGTGTGTGTGTGTGTGTTTACAGCGTGGATTAGCTGGGCCCCAGAGGACACTGGGCCTGGTTCACTGTCCCCAACCTAAAGATCTTCAGGAGAAAACATGTAAGGTTGAAATAGCTTTTCCCACACGTGCAAAGGCTCTTGGGTTGTGTTTGCTTTCACAATCCATAAATGTTGTTATTAAACTATCTCTTTCTTGTGGCCCAGGCAAGCATAAAGTATTTGCCACGTGTGTAAACGCTTCCATTTTGGGCCTCCTTGAGGGAAACTTTGTAACTGTGCAGTAAATATTTACTCTGGGGTAAACCTTGGCAGGCAATCACTGAGCTCCTAAGCTTGCTTTCCCTGGATGCGTTTGTGCGCACGTGTGTGTGTGTGTGTTAACAGTGCACACAGAGAAGAAATTGCAGGAGAGCTTGGGGGTTTTATTTTATTTTATTTATTTATTTTTCCATGGGTAGAGAGGTGTGTAATGACTCTAATTATTTGAGTGACATTAGAAAATGAACCCAAGTCTCTTTCAAATTTGACTCTTTCCAGTCAGGCAGGGTGGCTCTTGCCTGTGATATTAATTCTTGGGAGGCTGAAGCAGACAGATGGTCCCGAGTTTGAGATCAGTGTGAACTAAAGAGTGAGATCCTGCCTTAAAAAAAAGCCCCCAAAAGATTTTGATTCCTCATTTTTGTGCTGCCAGACCCCCTGGTCCCCTAGGCCATGTCAATCAAATGCTCGCACACAGGCAGCTGGGATGACGCCTTGTAGTGCAGTGGAGCTGGGGAGGGAGTACATTTTAAAGTAGTAAGGCCAGGTTTTGATTTCTAAATTCTATTCGAAATAGACAGACTCCAAAAAGCAAAATCTTTACTTCTAAAGAACGTGGGACGCTAAAACAACAACAACAAAAACGTGATATGCTTTCATTTCCTTTGGGGTTTTAATCTGTAATCTATGTTTAAAAAAATTCAGAGAGAAAAATGAAACCAGCTCAATGGGATGATAGACAGTCAGGACTTGGGATTCCCATACCTGAAAAAACACTAGGAATTAAGTCACTTTTCTGTCATGAAAGACTTTATTTTTATAAATAATATATATAACATATATTCTATAAATTATATTTTGGTTAATTCAGATGACATGGATCAGAGGGAACCATGTGGAAGATTGCTGAAATCTGCAAACTACTGAAGTAGGCCTGTGTGACTTGACTTGGAGGGAATAATTGGGAATTAAAATCTCTGCTTGGCCTCGTGAGCCTTGCTATAGTGTCAGCAGAACTGGCGAGTCCCCTGATTTTTAAAAAATCACCCCACCCTCCCCTGCACCGCAGGAATATGTCCTAGACAAGCCCCGCCCACACGTCGATTATAAAGATTTTATTTATTCTGGTTGCTGCTGCAGAGAAAGAGCTCAGCTCTGCTCAGGAGGAAGGGGAACTTTGTGCACAGGCTGGCTGTTGGGTGGCCTGGTCCCTGAAGCTGGGGTAGGCTCCAGTCAGGGCCAAACCCACCCTTCAAGGTCTCCTGGGCAAGCCTCATCTCTGAAAAACATCACATGGGTCTGAGTGTCTCTCTGGGGCATCTGTCCGTCACGTGTTTCGTCCAGATGGCCCCTCCTTAATATCTTCTTGCCTTTTCAAAGAGCAATAGCGTTCAGTACCTCCCACCTGGGGTGCTTTGAGGAGTGGTCTGGCGCTATACAGAGGGAGTCCCGGCTGGGACCCCATCTTTTGAATGAAGGGGGTTACAAAGACTTGAGAGTGAATGCAGGAGGACAGAGGTGGCCGCATTCAAGTCTGAGGACGCCAGTCCAGGGTGGAGATGGGCGGGGTGACCTTGAGTCGGAGGACTCCAGTCTGGCTGGCCCGGGATGGACGTGGTGACATTTAGGTGCTGTGAGCGAGTCCTTGAAAGACCCTGGATTCCTCCGTTCTTAGAGAGAGTGGAAATTACCTACCCACTGCCAGAGTGCCATGGTTTGAAGCTGGGGCAACCCGGCGCATTTTATTAGAGACCACAGACAGGTTTTGGTCAAGCATTTGTATATGTGGATCCTACTTTTATCTAAAAGGTGGAAAATGGATACTTGATCCTACTTTTATCTAAAAGGTGGAAAATGGATACTTGAATTCTAGGCCTGCATATTTCCCATCCTAGAGAATTTTGTTCTGAAACGAATATAGTATCTGTTATGTAGATAACATCCTATTTCCTAGAGTCCACATTTAATAAAGCAAAAAGAAATAGTTGACAGCACTCGGATAATTTTTATTAAATGCAATATCTATTGATACAATTTTTATTCATAATTGACACAAATTTATCAATGAGACTTTTACAATCTTTTTTTTTTCTTTTTCAACCACCAACATCTGATGTGTATTTTACAATCGAAGGACATCTCACAACCATATTTCAGTGCTTGGTAGTCACAGCAAAGCATGCTGTAAGTCCCGGATGGCTGAGTTCTGGACAGTGTCAGGTTTAGGTAGGCAAGGGGCACAAAAAAGTCAAAACAGACTTCCTACACATTCACACTAGGCTCAACAGAACTCAAGGGCCAGGGGAAAGACTGGGAGAAAACACTGCACATTCTATATGTATTTGTGGCTGTGTGACTTTTTCCTCTTTGATTTCACTTTACAGCTCAGACTGGCCTAGAACATTTATCCCCCAGCCTTCCCAGTGCTAGGGTTACAGGCAAGCACCCTCACTCCTGGCCATTTTAACCGGAAAGGAGTTTTTGGTCTTATGCCTTGGGTGGAGGGGAGCCTGGTGTTTGAACCATGTGAATAATGTTGGCTTGGAGAGATTTTTTTTTTCTGTTTTAAAGTGTTTATTTATGTTGTTAAAAGACAGGCCAGGGTATAGAAAACTGGGCCCATAGAGAGGGCTCGATGACCTGAGTTTAGATTCTTAGATTTGCCCTAAAATCTAAATGAAATAATAATAGCATCTACATAGAGTATTTCTGCTGTACCCTATCAGGAGAGGCGAGGCAGGCTGGTTACTGCAGGACAGCATCAGAGGGTTTCCTCTAACCGTCTATGATAGTGACACACACTGTCTCATACACACACACACACACACACACACACACAGAGAGAGAGAGAGAGAGAGAGAGAGAGAGAGAGAGAGAGAGAGAGCTAGCTCACAGAGCAAAGAAAATAGTAAAACCCATCTCTAATCCCACAACTACAGATAATTCCCAAAATGTTGGCTTCACCCTACTGGACACCTTCGTGTCTAACTTGCCTCTGCTCATTGAATAATAATCCGGTGTCCCTGCACTTCTTCGTGAGACTAGTTTTCAGTGTCTGCATGGCATGCCATCCTGTGGGTGAACCGGAGGTTCCTGAGGTTGGTGATTTTTGGTGGGTAGGAGCTGTGGCGAGTTGCCCTCCAGCCTGGCCCATATGAGCCATGGCTGTGGTCACCTGGACGCCTTTCTGTATCCAGGCTCAATCTTCAGAGAAGACTGAAAAAAGGCTCACCCCACCTTCCCTCGCAAACTCCCCAACCCCATCAAGCCAAATGTATGTTTACCACTCAGGCACTTGGGGAGTGTGACCCATGAATAAAAAGTCAACTTTTCTAAAGGGATTCTGAATTGAAAATGAGAATATTGGAAGCACCTGCCGTGTTTTATTTATTTATTTTTCTCCTGCAAAGTCCATGGCCCTGAAACTATCCCGTCACTCTCTAGGTTGGGGGACCAGGCCACCCTTGGTTAAGCCAGAGCTCGGTTATTTTTACTTCTCTCCTTGGCCCCTCTTTCCCACCCTCTGTCATTTTCACAGGCTTTTGTGACATAAATCTTATGGAATGTTGGCTATGTGCAGAGCAGGAAGGATCCTGACGCTCCCATTTCAGGCTGATTGGCCAATGTAAGCAACCCAGGGTGGCGGGGCTTGGGGACAGACACTACAGAAAGAGGCAGGGGCAGGGACTCTGCAGAAAACGCGTGATGAGTGAAAATGACGAGGCCAAGGCTGAGGGTTCGGTAAAGCAACGGAGCCCATGGGAGGATGCCCAGGGTGACCTGCAGTCACAGGCTTCATGGTAAGGTCTGTGGACTGTCTTCAGCTTTCTAGGTTGGATCCCGGTGCACTGTAGGGTCTGGCTATTTTAGACGTCTTCCCTGAGACCCCAGAAGCCAGAACTTGAAGGAAGAGCTGAGGACAGAGTATTTCAGCCCCTTCTAATCAAGCTTGTCTTTTCAACATCCAACAGGCAGTTGTTGGCTTTTGGGGGATCTTTGACAACCGTTTTTGGGGGGCCAATTGCTTCTCTTACAGAAGGCCTTTAAGGGGGAGGGCATTATGCTAGTCACTATAAATACAAGTATATCTCAAACCAGCCCCTCCTCCCCGCCCCCAGAGTTTGCACTTTTTCAGCTCTCCAACTGTTTGGCTGGAGCAATGGAGGATGGGGCATTTGAAGGATGTTTTGTTGAAGAGGGCAGTCTGTAACACAGTGGACTGTCTCACATTGCACTGACAGACACTCTCAGTTTTAACATAATTGATGTATTCATAAGAGCAGGGGCAACACGACTTTCCAAAAGGGAGAAAAACTTGTCTTTTCACCTAAGCCCTGACCGACTTGTGGGCTGGACGCTTCCCCAAGATGTTAACCAGACTCGATGGAAAAGGTTTGTTCGCCTTGAGTTTGACTTTCCCTCATTTTGTAATTTTTGGACCTGAGTCAATTTTTTGTCCATTCCTCTGCACTCCTTGGGCAGAGGCCAGTGCCTCGGGCGTGCTCTCTCCGTGGTGTTGACAGAGTGTTTTTCAGTTATACCAAAGGCCACAGATTTTATGTCAGACTTCAAGATACTCAGCTTGATAAACATGTCTGCCTCTGGCGATTGGCAGCGTTCTTCCTGGAAAAGAAAACAGAAAATGGCTTTACATCAATAAGGAAAGTAGCATGCCTAGCATAGAATAGCCGGGCTTTGGAGGTGCATCTGAGCCTGCCAGACCCCATCTCATAGGTTCTGTTCGTTAGCTTGGTTTATTCCTGAATTCCTGTTTAAACCCAGCATCATCTGATGATCGACCATATGTGTCTGGTTTTGTTAACAAGTAAGCAAATCAACAACAGATCCATTTGGGAAGTTAGGTAGTGGTAAGTAACGTCAGGTCTGTGCTTAACCAAATACCCTGGCTTTTTGCACATACATACGTACACACACACACACACACATATATTACATATTTTGCTGTGTGAAATGGTGGATTGTTTGTTGTTAGCTTTTTTCATTCATCTTGACACACAGAAACTCCAAGATGAGATATCTGAAGGAGTTTCTTTTTGGTTTCTAGAGACAGGACACAACTCAGGCTAGCTTAGAACTTGTCATCCTCCTGCCTCAGCCTCTCAAGTGCTAATATTATAGATGTGTATCACCTTACATATTTTTTAAATTAAGTTCTCTTTCCTTTTACTTTTCCCCCTTGCCCTAGTGGCAGGTCCTCTAGTTTGGGTAGGGGATCAGCCTGAGACAGAGAACACAGCTCTCTGTTAGCTGGACTGAACCACATAGTCAGAGGACTTGGTAATTGCTAACATTCTTATACAGGGAAGGGTCTTGGTTTACAACCTAGATCTCAAAGGCTGCGATTGAGAAGCAAGAGGGGAAATTCTTTGATGACCAGTGCCTTTCTCTAAAACTACCCCTCCACCCCCTCCACAGAGCATACAGGCTAGAAGCCAGGGCCAGGAGACACCATCAGCTTCTTCATGTTGAGTTTCTCTTGGAAGCTTGGTGGGTGTGCACCAGGCAGCTCAGACAGCCCAGGCCAGCAGGAGAAGCCTCTCCAGGTGGTCTGTTGGATGGATCAGTGTTTCCTCCCCTGGATACAGGTTGCCGAAAGGTGGTTGGTACTCTTGGTCACTGCTTCCCATGTGGAACTTCCCTAAGTGACACATAGCTTAGCCACTCTCTCATGCCCTTCTGCAAAGCTCAGTGCCAGACCTCTGATGTCACTGCTGGCCTAGGACTGAACACCAGCTGGAACTCTGCCCAGGGACAGGGAGGGTCATCAGTAACTGGTCTAAGAGTGATTTCAAGGCCTGGGGTAATGTGTTATTCATTACTGATATCCGATGGGAAACTCTGAACCTGTCTGCTGGGCACTAGCTCTTTGGACGACTCCTCCCCAGGGCCTTTGTGGAAGCTCATGGTGTTTACACAGGAAATTAGTTATCAGGTATTGGAGTAAGACAGAGACAAACCAGTTCATCAGTGTTCACAGCTGTGGAGAGCTGCACCTAAAACAAAAAGGGGTGTTTGTTAGAGATCTGGCAATTCCTACAGCCTTTGTGCATAAGCATATGTGTGCATATAGTCATATCAGAATATGGCTGTAGATGCTTGATATCTTAGAATGACTGGATTCATGATGTCTTGAAGATGTTTGTGTACTTTGTTTTATTTGCAAAGGCCAAAGTGCCTGCAGGGTGGACTTTTGGTAGCCCCAACAAGATCTGAAAATCTCCCTGACCATAAATAAGTATTACATGAGGGGCTAAGTTACTTTTTTTTTTCTTTTTTCGAGACAGGGTTTCTCTGTGGTTTTGGAGCCTGTCCTGGAACTAGCTCTGGTAGACCAGGCTGGTCTCGAACTCACAGAGATCTGCCTGTCTCTGCCTCCCAAGTGCTGGGATTAAAGGCATGCGCCACCAACGCCCAGCAAGAAAGAAAGAAAGAAAGAAAGAAAGAAAGAAAGAAAGGGTTTTAAATTCTCATAGGCATACTATAATAGTAATAATTACATCAAAAACATCTAGTATTGACCAAGTGCTTACTTGGGACTGAGCAGTATATTGTAGTTTATGTACATTCTTCCACAAAACCCTTACACTAACCAAACAGGGCCAAGCATGGCCTGTCTTATCAATAACTAAAAATGCTTGTGGATGCTTGTGGATCTGTTTACCACAAACTCTGCTTGGGAGGATGGCTCTCCCTGCCTTCACCAAATCTGAGGCTCTGGAGGGAGACCAAAACTACCCTGTGATAATCTCTCCTGATTATCAAAACGAAGCCTAGAATATGAAATCACACATATCGAAAATAGACAACCAGGTCCTTTATCCAAAATTTAACTGCTTAAGGAAGTATGTGGCTATAAAGTTAAATGGTATAATTTTATCTGTGGAAATCGTTGTCCTTTCTTATTTTTAAAAATTACCTTAGGACATAATTACCTGTCCACAAAGCCAAGTTTTAAAATAGGAAACATCCTCTTGGCTGGACATTTTTTTCCATTTCTCAGGGGCCCCATGGAGTGGTGCCACTTACTGACGTCAGGGGAACACATTCCTAAACCGGAAACAAGCCTCCTCAGTGAAAATGTCACCAGGAACTCGACTCGCCCGTCATTTTCTGCTCTCACTAAGAGATTGCATGCCAGCTTAATATTCTATGGAATATTCTAGAAAGATGAGACCGTGACCTGTGTATAAAGGGCCTAGGAACTGCCAGGAAGAGGACTAGGGGCGCCCTGCTTGGCACCCCTTGTGTCTATCTGATTTTAGAGTTCTCTACTATTCTGAATATAGGAATTGACTGCATACAGGCAAGATGATGATGCAAGGTCAGCTTCCAAATGGCAATCTGTTTTTCTGTCTGTAACAAGTTAGCTCATCCGATCTTTCTCTCCACTAGCCTCCACTGGCTGCCAGAAAAGCCCAGTCTTAACTGCAGCTTGGATTTTCTTTTCTTATTAAAGAACAAAGGACCTTGGGATTTTCTTAGTCTTTTTATAATTTTTAATTTTTTTGAGACAGGCTCTCTCTACACAGCCCTGGTTGTCCTGGAACTCACCATGTAGACCATTTCTCAGGAACACCCATTTCGGGCTGGCCTTGAACTCAAAAAGATCTACCTGCCTCTGCCTTCTGCAGGGATAAAGATATGCATCACCATTCCTGGTGGGATTTTCCTAGTCTTAATGAGAAGGAAAATCCCATGGGAAGAGCGCAATGACATCACTACAGTGTCAAACATCTGTGCTTGTGATGGTATCCCGAGCCCAGACATAGAAGCAGGGCACGTTTGCTCACTCATGAAGCTTTTCTTGAGTTTGTAATTCACTTGTTAAACTGGTCAGGTTGATCCGAGGGCTGTTAATACGACCATGGCCTGAGCTGGTTCTCAGAGGGGAGAAGAGGTGGAGAGGATGGAAGCTGCGTATGTGGAACACAAAGGCCTGCGTGTAGTGTGCTGGGATGCGAAGAGAGTCCCAAGGAAGGCCAGGGATGAGAAAGAATGGTTCCAGTTTCTGGAGAGGGGAGGCTTCTCAGGAGGGGCGTCGAACAAGGTGAACAGCATGGGCAAATCTAGACAAGGGAACATCCAGTGAGAATGGGCTTTTGAGTCTGCTTTCCCTCCCTCCCTCCCTCCCTCCCTCCCTCTCTCCCTCCCTCTCTCCCTCCTTCCCTCCTTTCCTCTTCTTCCTCTTCTCTCTCTCTCTTTCTTGTTTTTTTTTTTTTTTGTTTTGTTTTGTTTTTTTTTTGAGACAAGGTTTCTCTGTAGGTTTGGAGCCTGCCCTGGAACTAGTTCTTGTAGACCAGGCTGGCCTTGAACTCACAGAGATCCGCCTGCTTCTGCCTCCCGAGTGCTGGGATTAAAGTCGTGCACCACCGCTCAGCTAGTCTTGAAAGAATAACTCTGGGTGTGTCTACTTCTTTTCATGTAAATTAGGACCTAGCTTCTGGTTCTAGACCCTATGTGAGGGATGTGATTTTTAAGACAAGAGCGTGTCAAGATAAAATAATTTGAGGCAAAAAAGCTAGTCCACATGGGTGTGTGTCCCACAGACGGCATCTCTTCGGCACTAGAGCAATCTATTACTCCAAGGTTCCAAATCCCTTTGGTTCCGAGTGGCTGTGTACGGCCTGTACCTGTTTACAGAAGGAGTCCCTGTGGGCTCAGGCAATCACGCTTTCCGGGAAAGTCAGGAGGCTGCATTTCCTGGCGCCTTGCACAGGCGCTTCACGGGGCTCTCCGGCTGCCCTGCTCCTCTGCAGACCGCAGCAAACCTTGTCCTTGGGGCAGGAATAATTAATGGGGTGAGTGTAGGTCTGTGGCTTTGGAGCAATGAGGGTGAAACTGCTTGTCCATTTCAGCCTTCTCATAAACCATTGGGATCCTGGCTTTCCGAGTCAGCCGTGATCCTGCGAGGCTAACAAAAGAGGCCCATTGATCATCGCCCTCTGAAAGAGCTGCCAGAGTGAGGCTGTCCTTCACAACTTGCTGACATCTCTTGACAATTTAAATATGGTCCAAGCAGGAGGCCTGAAGCCAGCATAGCGTGGGGTCGGGAATGAAAGGCGAACATGAACTTTTGCGGCAGACGGCTAGTGCAGGGTGCAAAGCAGCTTGTTGGGGGTGACATTTTGATTGCGTATTAGGAAGCTTTTCAGAGTCTCCAGGCTCTGCTTGTGAGACACTGCTGGTAAGAGAGGTCCCTGAACACGCTGCAAACAAGAAATCAGGAGGCAGGGATGTGTCTTTTAAGCATGTGAGCATGTCCTTGGGTGCCAAAGCTGTGTCAGAAAGCAAGTGGGGGTGGGGGTGGGGCAGAGTCATGGATGGAGGGGGGGCAGGGTTAGCAGAGGCAGACTTTTCAACCTGTCCGTACTTGATGTTCCGAAAACTGACTGAGGCTCCAAACATTGGCCATGGCCCAGATCCACTTCTGTGTCTGCTGTTATAAATAAAGCTTTATTGGAACTCAGTTCTATATGTTTGTGTATGTACTGTTGATGGCCATGTTCCCTCTGTATCAGGAGAGCGGAGGAGTTTTGCTGGAGAGTGAATGGCTCGCAGAGCTGAAGATGTCAGTTATTTGATCCTTGACAGAGAAACTGTGTTGCTTCCTGCTCTAGATTAGTGAGGGCCAGTGGTGACTCTCATGAGAGTGTGTTCGTGTGTGTGTGTGTGTGTGTGTGTGTGTGTATTCATGAGTGTGTGCACGCGCCTAGGTGCTTATGTGTGGACGTCAGAGGTTGTTGTTCAGCTGCCATGTGCCTTATTTGTGTGTGTACACGTGTGCATGGGTTCATGTATGTATTCGTGGATGTGTGGGTGCACAAGCTTGTGGCGGCCAGCTTCCGGTGTTGTTCCCCCAAGGCGATTATCCTCCTTTATGAGGCAGGGTCTTTCAGAGAGAAGTAGGGCTCACCAATTCAGTCTGTGTCTGACTCCCAGAAGCAGGTTTAAGAATGTTTCAACCACATCTGGATTTTTATGTGTATTCTGGGGACCAGTAGCAGGCCCTTGCATTTCCATAGCTAGTGTTTTTTTTTTTTTTCTGACTGACAGAGATCTCCTCAATTCCTTTGGTTTGGGGTCTTACTCTGCAACTCGGATTAGCCTGGAAATCACTACGTGGCTCAAGCTGGTCTTAAACTTGAGGCAATCCTCCTGTCTCAACCTCCCAGCTGCTAGGAT
The DNA here is from genome assembly GCF_018167655.1 of Microtus oregoni. Lineage (NCBI taxonomy): Eukaryota > Metazoa > Chordata > Mammalia > Rodentia > Cricetidae > Microtus > Microtus oregoni. Next base: position 1,171,658 of record NW_024543874.1, read on the forward strand.
TGCAGGTATGAACCGTCATGCCAGATTAGGATGGACTTTATAGAGAGAATATTTTAGAGAGGCTAGGACACCACCCGTGCCCCCTGTGGTCTCAGAAGCCCGCTTGAGGGAGCAGGGGCTACACTGTTGCCTTTTTATGGCAGTCTAACTCCTGCCCCATTCTCATTTTGTTTTGATAAGATAGTAGTGTTTATGGCAAACAGTTCCAGCCTCCTGTGACTTTAGGGATCATGGGAAACATGGGTGGAATTTAAGTTACTTAGGGCTCTCACAATCCAAACTGCCGCTTCTTTGTCGGAAGGGTAAAAGTAGAAAACGTGATTTTGGCTGTGGATTGCTTTAGACGTAACTATAAAAATTCCCAGGACCACAGGTAAGTTAAGGAAAAGTCCAGCACACCAGTTCTGGAATCCTACAGTTAAGTATCCAAGCTTTTCAGAGTAAAGTTTTTCAGAGTAAAGTTCTTTATTGTCAAGAAGGAGTAGTTTTCAAAATACACACTGCAGGGCTGGAGAGATGGCCCAGCATTTAAGAGTAGGTACCACACTGCAGCTATGGAGAGATGGCTCAGTATTTAAGAGCGGGTACCACACTGCAGGGATGGAGAGATGGCCCTGTATTTAAGAGTGGGTACCACACTGCAGGGATGGAGAGACAGTCCAGTGTTTAAGAGTGGGTACCACACTGCAGGGCTGGGGATATAGCCTAGCATTTAAGAGCAGGTACCACACAGCAGGGATGGAGCATGTACTGCTCCTCTAGAGGATGGGAGTTTGGTGAGGTGGCCTACATCCACCTCTAACTCTAGCTCCAGAGGCTCCAACACTTCTAGCCTCCCCATGCATCTCACGTGTATATATCCCACACTTAATAAAATTAGAAAAAATTAAAGCACCACATTACTATAATTATAAAAAATAGTAATTTGGGTGGAAAATTCTACAACTTTTTTCTTCCTTTACTACAACTGACCCAAATTGTCCATCACCAACGTGGGATTCAGAGCTAGAGGCCCCTCTTTCCTTTTGACTCAGTTTCTACTTTCATGCTCAAGACTCTCCTACAGAGATGTTGTTTGCCTTGCCTGACGAAAACAGTGGGTTGTGCTTTGAAGGGATGTGAGCCTGCAGCCGGCATAGTCATTCTCTCTGGCCTGGAGGCCGTGGGGCTGGACTGTAGTCTTCCACGTCTTTGCCATTGGTTCCTTCCTTCCATGTCCGTGGGCCTGAGACTCAACATTCCAATCACCAGCCTCGGCTTATTTCCTCAGCTCTGCTGACTTCATTGCTCTCTTTTATTTCTTCCTATGTTCGTTTCCCTCAGCTCCTCTCACTGGAGAGAGGACATCTAAAGAAGTCTGTTTCAGGCGCTCCTAGGCCCAGCTCACCTTTCTGCTGTCCGCAGCATAAGCGTGTAGGTTGTAGCCCAGATGGGGGAGGGTGTGAGTATGGGCATCATCCAGGCCTGCTTGTTCCTTTTTTTTTTCTTTTTACAGACTATTTTTTCCTTCTTTTTTTTTTTTTTATCTTTTACACATATGTTGCTATTTCATTAGGTAGATTTCATGTGTATTTAGTTTTGAATGAAAAAGATCTTTGTGCACATGTGTGTACATGCACATGTGTGTGCTCACGCTTGTCAAAGTCAGGTGTCATTTCTTAGACAAAGATCCTGACTGGCCTGGGAATGACTGATTGGGCTAACCTGGCTGGCCAGAGAGCCCCCGGTGTCTGCCTACATCAGTCTCCCCAGAGCCAGGGTTGCAAAGGTGTGCCATGAGGACCCTCCCCCCCTTTTTTTTAATTGGAAATTGAAGTGGACTTTGTGGACGAATCTATCTCCCTGGCCCTCACTTTGAGAAAAATTTAAGTAATTTATTCTAATGCTCAGATTGCTGTGGATTGTCCAGTGTGGGCCTTTTCTGGAGACACAGCTCTGCGATTTTTGTGAGCGCCTCTACTTTCTGCACAGCAAGTTAAGGCTTCGGGTTAGCTGTACCTGTCTACCCTAGTCCAGAGCCAGTCTTGCCTCCATGCTATGTTTGATTGATATCCTGGGGAGGCCTGCTATCTCTCTCTCTTTTGAAAGGAAATGAAAGAGGAGTGGATGGGGAGGAAGGGGAGAGTCTGAGAGGAGTGGGGGTAGGAGAAACTGTGGTCAGGATGTAATATATGTAAAGAATTTAAAAACAAAAACCAACCAAACAACCCTCCCTGGCTCCTAACATTACCCCATTTGCTATGTCAAAACTATGTCATTTGCACAGACTTGTTGTGCTCACGCTCGCTCTGTTCCTACCTCTCCTGCTCTTAGTCCTCTGGCCAGAGTGTCCCTTGGGTCTCTTGACTGGATGAATCTTATCTTCTAGAAGCTTCCTGAAGCATGGCATGTATTTCATTATCCATCAGAGCTGAAGGCCTTCACCAATGTATTTCTCACTTCCAGATCTATAGGTTAGTTTTGACTTTGGCTTTGGGTCTGCAGGACTCCATCCTTTTTCTATGCCAAGACCAATGTTGGAAGAGGAGCTTCTGTTTGGTTCACTCTTTCCAGGACAGCGGGACGTGCAGAGGCTGAACCAAACTTCTCCACCACATTGAAAGCTTCTGCTTGAATGTTCTACATGCTATCCTTGCTCAGATGCTGTTGGTCCAGGCCAGTTACCTGACTACACTTGCTCTCACACGGAAGCACAACTCTGGCAAGGGTTGGCTGGTTTAAGATGATCAAGCACAAGGTAAAACTTCAACCTGGGCTGAGTGATGGTGCATGCCCTTAATCCCAGCACTCAAGAGGCAAAGGCAGGGTGGATCTCCCAGCAAGGCCTACAGAGTGAGTTTCAGGACAGCCAGGGTTACTCAGAACCTTGTTGCAACAAATCAAACCAAACCAACCAAACAACCAACCAATCAAACAAAGAAACAAAACTTGAGCTGGGGTATTTCACTCAGCCCAATTTCCCAAATTAACAGACTACAGATCCCTTTCCCTGGAGGGCACTGTGGAAATGCCGAACTTATTTAACCTGAGCCCTTAGAAACGGACACGTCCTCGAAAGTCCTGCTGTGTATGAGCTTGGAATGTCCTACTCCTCAGGGTTCACTGAAAGAGACACAGACATTCAAACATTTCTATGGCAGTGAGTTCAGTACCTGGTAGGAGCAGTGAGAAACAGATCTGGAAAAGAATCTCTGACTACTTCATACTTGGACTGTGGCTGGATCACCAGTGGTCTCCACAGGAACTATCCCTGATCCTCAGCACCTCCACCATTGTCCGTTGCTAAGGAAGTACCACTAAACATTTTTTTGTTTGTTTGTTTTTGTTTTTGAATAAGATTAAGACTCCCCTCGGTTGTCTGTCTATCTCGGTGTGATGACTGTCTTTGTTGGAATCAACTGTCTGAATAAGGAACTGCTTGAAATGAGGGTGACAGTGGCTTAGTGAACTTGTCATTCATGGCAGGTCACCTTACTTCTGCAGCCTTTGCTTATGGAAAGCAGAGAAAATAAAACCTAAATTAGGAACACACATTCTTCCATGATAACGGGAAGTAAAGGGCTCCTAATCTTGAAGTCATGGGATGTAGGTCTCTGGGCTAAAGGGTAGGTGGGACATGAGGACATCCTCTCTTTAGACAGTAACTCGGGCACTGAGTTTGTGTTCAGTTGATGATTCTAGTCTTAAGTCTTGTACCCTTTAGACTTCTCACCGCCGATAAGAGATTATGCAAGGAGCCTAGAAGTTCTCAAGGGGAGAGAAGTGTCGCCCACGTACAGAAAGGTGGCTTGTCATACCACCTGAGTTGCTTTCTGTTTTTTATCCTAAGCATGTACTCTTTCAAGCCCTTCTTTAATTTGTTACTGTTAAATGGATGGGACTAGCCATTTAACTGTCTTTGAGTGTACAATTGTGTTTATTAATTAGTTTATTCACCACACATACAACTATAAACACTATAGCTTCCAGAAAATTTGCATCCTCTTGAATGAACTCTGCCCCTTAATAAAAACTCCTCCTTGCCCTTTCCCTGTCCCAGGCCACTTTGTTCCCTGTCTCTTTAAAGGGACTCATACATGTTTTGGCCTTTGCACTTTGACTATTTCTCTTAAGAGAGTGTCTCAAGGTTTTTCTATATTGCTTCACCTCAAAGGGTAGGAACGTGCTGGTTCTTTGTTTTTTTATCTCTGTGGTTAGCTTAGAATTGAAGCAAACTGTGCTTTAGCTCAGAAACCTCAGGAAGTTTTGATTTAGTGGACCCAGGCTCCTCTTCTCCTAAAGTGCTGTGGATGAGATTTAAACATTTATGCTAAACAATAGCATTCTATTAGTAGCACACAAACACAACAGAATCTCACTCTTTCTCTAGTGGAATATTCTTCCATTGTTGTACGAGCCGTATTTCATTTATCCACCCATCTGTTCATGGATGCAGGTTGTTCCCACCTTTTGACTATTGCCAATAATACTGCTACAAAAATGGTGGAAACCAAGCCTTGTTTGGAAGGTTCCAGCCCAGCTCTATAGCCCGCAAGTCCTGAGTCTCAGCTGCAAGGAGACACAGGGTTGGTGAGTTTAAGAAGACCGACAACGATTGGCTAAAGTTTTGGTTTGAAGTCTAATCATTTTGGCGCCTTTTTCTTTCTCCTGAAATCTGACTTTCTCCTGGAATCCAACTCAGCTCTTAGATCCACCTTGGTGTGGTGGCAGACAGATGATGGAAGGCCTTGGGTTGGAAATACCACAAGGCCAGCTGAGTTCTGCTCCTTACCATATTTAGGGGGCATTTGCTGGGGTGGAATTGAAAGTATTACTACGGAATGACAGTTGTTTAATATTCAAATCACACGAACTTTCTGTGTTATGGTTTTGGCATTTGATGCATTAGACTCCGTGATACGATTGACTTTGTAAGTTGGAACTGTGTTTACTAACAGAGGCTGATACCATTCTGCTAAGTGTTTATATTAGACCCACTGCGGTGATGTGGGATCCAGAAAGATAGTTTAGGGTGGCTGGAACCCACGCTGGCCAAAGTTTAAATTTCACAAGAAACTTTCTTGGAGATGCATCCATGTTTCGCTCATTTGGACTTATTATGGGATGATGGATGTGAGGGAAGAGGAGGCTGGGTCCAAAATAGGGAATTATGGGAGTCAAAAGTCAAAGGGATTGCTGGTTTTCAAGAAACGGTCCAAGGGGAACCAGAAAAGCACTTAACGGTCTGACTTTATTATTGTTTTCTCTCACAAGGCCTTCTTGGCCGTGGGTATAAATACACACTCATTAGTAGAAGTTTCCAGCTTACATTTTCTCTGGAGAATAACTAAAGTCTGCTCATTCCAAGATGGGTCAGTGGGTCTGGAGCCAGTTTTCAGGATTGTTATGGCCCAGAAACGGGTGACATCATTCCCTCTTCTGCACTCAGCCTAGATCGGGACCAACTGGCCTCACCCAGGAACTGTCAACACATTTTAATTTAGCGCTGTTAGTATTGTCCTGGCCTCATAAGGTAGTTTGAAACAGACTTACGCAAAGCTCCAATACAATATTAGTAAGATCCAGATAAGTCAGAAAACTGTAGCAATTTTCACCATCTTAGAAATTATGATTTTAAATTTCTAGAGGGGCTCTGTATGGTTAAAAATGATAAGCAAGCAGATTCTTTCTATTCCTAAACAGGTTTTGGTTTTAAAATTTTTGCATATTAATTTTTACCTGTATAAATATAATTATCTGTGAAGTTGCTCATAAAAACGTGCCACAGAAAGAACTGCCCACAATCTACACCCTCAGAGCTATGAAAGTATTTTGGTATGATTCTTTATAGTATGTCCTCTTAGTTACTTTTCTTTGCATATTTAATTATAATTTAGGGACTACTTGGTACCTTTTTATTTTCACTTACTGTTCTGTGAAAACATTTCCTGTGTTTTTACATTGCCTTCAAACCCTTGATAGAAAATGGCTTCACCAAAGAAAAGCATGACTTCCAGGTTTAAACTAAAGTAGGCTATGGGCATTTCCAGATTTGGGATCCAAGCTCTGGTCATTCCAAAGGTCTATGACACAGAGCAATTGGTAAGTTTTTTTTTTTTTTTGGCATTTGGGGAATCACAAGATTGGTGTTCAGAGCTAGCCATCAGACCCTGCTCTGACTGGTTGGTTGGCTTTGCCTAACTTACTTTCTGATTATCTTAAACTGAAATATTTGGTTTATTTATTCATCATTGAGCAGGTTTTAAAGCAAGGTAGCATAAAAGGTCTAACACATGCATTGAAGAGAAGGCTCTAAGAAGGGAGACTGAATGCTATACCCTAGCTTCCCCTTAAAGGACTTTGATGACTCAGTGCGGTCTCTGGAGAGTTTGGTTGACAGATCTTAGTGACAGCCTGTTCCCATGGGAACCTTTTTTCTCCTTACCACTGACGTGTTTCTGCTCCAATCCCTGCTTTAAAAGCATCAGATGTAGGGGCCTGAAGAGAACTGGGGACGGGTGGAAAGGCACAGACAGGACGAGACTAGGATGTAACGAGCACGGGTGAACAGCACAGAGATTCTTGCCGGTGATGACTGGCCACACCTCCTCATCTCACAAATGTGGCAAGGAGTTTGTGGTGTAGATATGGAAGTAAGCTGGGATAGAAGACAGAGAAAATGCAGAGAGGAAAGTGATTACGGATCACGTCCTGGATGAAATGACATGTTTACGGTAAATACAGAAAAGGCAACCCCTCTTGTTGACCAACACAGATAATTCCCACAGCTTGGGAAAAGAAGTTGCTGTTGTGAACCCGAGTCCTAGAAGACAGGCAGCCAGCTTCCCAGAGCTCAAAGGGGCCTTTCTCAACCCCTAGACTGAGCTTTCAGCTCATGTATAAAAATATTAGCATTCCTTGTTCAAACAAATAGGATACAGTCTGGGGACACACGGTTGTCTAGCTTTACTTTGAAAAGAACGCTTACGAAAACACAGAGCATAAACAGTAGAAGAAGGTTACGCAGTGACCCGTGCAGCCATGCTGGCGTTCACCCTCTAGGACAAGAAGAATGTCTTAAGGAAGAGAAGGAAACAGCCTTCGCTTTTCCAAATTCCTTCTCAACAAAATTCTTGGTTAGACTCTAAAGACATGCTTTCTTTTCCTTCTTTGTCTCCCTTCCTTCTTGAAACTTTTAACACCCCCCCTCGCCCTCCCCCCCTGCCACGAGCTGTCTGGGAGGATGCCGAAACAGCCAGCATGTTAAGAGTACATTTCCTATGCAAACAAACACAGCTCAAACCCAAGAGAAAAGAGAGCAGTCCTGTCAACCCGAAAGGACCCAGCGCATGGTAATTTCTGTAATTGAAGTATCCAGGGATCCCAGGGTACAGGAATGACCCATAAAACGGGACCGGGACCACACAAAAACACATCCCTGGCTCCAGGCAGGCACTGAAGAGAAGCAGGCCCTTAAGAGTAGGAAGCAGCCGGCTCACATGAGATGATCTTTAGAAATCCCCCCCTTTAAAATTAGAAATCCCCCTTTTAAAATTAAAGTCCTTTCTAAGCTCCCTCTGGAGCTGAGGCCATGAAACCCGCACAGTGCCCGAGAGAAGACAAACAGCAAAGTCGCCTAGACCATGGCACCTCCGAGTTTCTTTCTTAAGGTCTTTGGGTCTTTTATAAACTTCTCAGACCTCATGCCAGGGATTCCTACTGACTTAGTGTCCATGGAGAATTTACACACAGAAGACCCAGGGCCAGCTGGCTGTATACATGTTCTGTTTTTTAATTATAATTTTTCTTTTCTTTTTGAGATTATAATTTCTCCCTTCCCCTTTCTTCCTCTAAACACTCCCATATTCTCCTTCTTACTCTCTTTTGAATGCATGGCCTCTTTTTCTATTAAGTATACATATATGTAATATATTCATAAATATAACCTGCTCAGTCTGTATAATACTACTTCTATGTATATGGTTTCAGGGCTGATCACCTGGTGTTGGATGACCAATTAGTGTGCTCTTCCCTAGAATATTCAAAGACAACATCTAATTTTTTTTCCAGATAATCAGTAGGCTGGATGGTTGTAAGAGTTCTTAAGTCCATTTTGGACATCTATATTTGGGTTTTTGCCAGCAAAAAGTTTGCTTTTTTTTCTGTTGTTCACTTGTTATAAAATATTAAAGTGTCCAAATTCTTTGTAATCAGAATGGTCACTTTTTAAATAAAGGTGGGAGAACTGTTAATATTCTAAAATACATTTCTCAACCAGGTGTGCAGATACACACCTTTAGTCCCAGCCTCTGGGAGGCAGAAGCAGGAGGATCTCTGAGAGTTGGAGGCAGCCAAAGCCACTCAATGAGTCTCTCTCTCTCTCTCTCTCTCTCTCTCTCTCTCTCTTCATATCTATCTATCTATCTATCTATCTATCTATCTATCTATCATCTATCTGTTATCTATCTATCTATCTATCTATCTATCTATCTATCTAATCTATCTATTATCTATCTATCATCTATCTAATCTATCTATTATCTATCTATCTATCTATCTATCATCTATCTATCTATCATCTATCTAATCTATTATCTATCTATCTATCTATCTATCTATCATCTATCTGTTATCTATCTATCTATCTATCTATCTATCTATCTATCTATCTATCTATCTGTTATCTATCTATCTATCTATCTATCTATCATCTATCTGTTATCTATCTATCTATCTATCTATCTATCTATCTATCTAATCTATCTATTATCTATCTATCTATCATTTATCTAATCTATCTATTATCTATCTATCTATCTATCTATCTATCTATCATCTATCTACTATCCATCTACCATCCATCCATCCATTGATTACCAATCTAGCTATCTTTCTGGGCATCTTGCAGTTCCCACTGGAATTCCAGATGAAGTGTCAGGGGACAGAGGCTGGCAGAGAATAGGCCCTTCCTTTCTCAGCAGGGTGGTCATCCAGCCTCTCAGAAGATGGAAGGCTGATTTCCTCAGTGTAAGTGGCAGCTTTGACTGGTTGCAAGGAGATCCTTAGTTTGTTTAATTTGGAATAAAGTTTTATGAGTTAATCTCTAGTGAGGGAAAGCAGCAGCAAACACAGAACATATTGGCCATTATTCTAAGTATTTCTACATTCTTTCTCATGCATGGAAGGAGAGAAAATGTTTTTAAAAAATCTGCAATACTCCCCAAGGAAGCATGATACTTAAACACGTGTAAGTATCTATGTGAGTGTGTGAGTGCACATGTATGTGTGATTTTGTTTTGACCGGACCATCTGGTGCACAACACACCCAAGGAAAAAAGGTAAACATTTACCAGGAGATCTACATGGCTTCTGCTGTGTATACACACATCGTAGAAGACTCTTATGTCTCTAGAAAGGAGAGATAAACACAGACCTCTCTGCGCCTTTACCGACACTGCTCTGTTCTTTGCAGACTGAACTGTTATTTATTTTAGTGGGCTTTCCAAACTCAGGTGGGCCGAGATGCCAGGGAGACACCCGCAGTCTGGAAATGATCAATACCACCTCGGAGGAAATGCTGCCTTTCCCCTCAAGTTTAATAACAGGGGAGTAAAATGCAAGGAGATTGCGAGACGATGGTGTGCTGAAAAGCAGATTAAATCTTGATTACATCACAACATAAATAATATGAGAACTAAACATGTTAAAGGTGAGCTTGAAGTGCTCTTAAAAACAAAGGGGGCAATTTACCTGATTTATTAGGGGGAGAGAAACGGAGCTTGGTGTGTGTTCTGTGGGTTTTATGTTTAATGGGACAGACTTTTAGGGAAACTGCTGAGGATTTGAAGACGCTAAACCCACAGCTCCTAGGATGCAGGCTGGAGTTTTTGAGCCGAGAGGAAGGGAGAAACCACCCATCAACCAGGCCTGCCAGCCAACAAGCCACAGAACCCAATGGAATGCTGGGAGCCCAGACGCTGAAAACTTGACTACTGTTTCTGAGGGGTTCCAGGTTATCAGGCCACACTATAAGGTATCACTTGAACCCAACACAGAAATAGAGATTTACTAGGAGTTGTGGGATGCCCTTGATAACTGGGACCCCTGTTGTTCTTTACGTGTCTCTGAAAACTCCTTGGCGAGACTCAAATCTAACTTTTTTTTTGGTATGTTCATTGCAGTTTGAACATCTTGTAAGAAGTTCAGGCTTGGGGCTGGAGAGATGGCTCAGTGGTTAAGAGCATTGCCTGCTCTTCCAAAGGTCCTGAGTTCAATTCCTGGCAACCACATGGTGGCTCACAACCATCTGCAATGAGGGCTGGTGCCCTTTTCTGGCCTGCAGACATACACACAGACAGAATATTGTATACATAATAAATAAATAATAATCAAAAAGTTCAGGCTCAAAACCCTCTCCTGAGGTCTTGAGGTCAGTTTTCATAAAGAGTAGATAGCATATTATTGAAGGCTGGGCTGTTGGGAACAGGGTGGAGGGTCTAACATGTTTCTAGTGCGTCTAGGAGTCCTGGCTTACCATGTCAGTCTGTAAGATCTGCCCTGCATCTAAGATCATGGCTTTCAGTGTGCTGGGAAACCCGGCTTCTAAGAAGCAAGCCTCAGCAGGATTGGGGGAAAGGCTCACCGAAAGTCTCCATGAGCTGATGAGATCTGTAAGAAACTTGGAAGGCATTTGCCTCTCTGCCCTGATGCATGTGACAAGGCTATAGGATTCCAGAGGACAACGGCCAGGCCTGTGTGCTCACCAACTGACACCCCAAAGCACGAGAATGAGAAACTAAAAGATACTGTTGAGTCAGTAAAATGAATAGATGAGAAGCAGCGAGGGGCTTCCAGCCACTCAGTCTGGCGGACTGTAACCTCATGCGACCCATAGCGTGACTTTCGTGAAGGGGAGGGCATCTCAGCAGCATGGGAGCAGTGTTAAGAGAGGAGCTGGCAGAACGATGGTTTGGGAGATCAAACATCTCTGCCTGTCATTGATAGTGATGACAGTCACCGCCTGTCATATGCCAAGGGTGCTGCTTCTGGAAGCAAAACAAAGAGAAACAGATGACATCTTTGACCCTGGACACGGATGGGTAGATCGGCAAATCTCAAACTCTCTAGGGCTGTGAGACAGAGTCACCTAGGCCGAGTAGGCCTATGCAGGAGGAGCTGCTTGCTTGGGGACTCTTCAAGGAAACACGAGTCACAGGCCTTTTGCCTTAGCACCCTGGAATGCTGTTACTGGCAACTGAAGAGGCTTCCTGAGATAATGTATATGCTTATTCTTGACAAAACATTCTGATATTTTATGTTCGATTCCGCTCTGATTTCAAAAACTTCTTCACACACTGTGCTGAGCTGATCTTCCCCTCCGGTGCTTGGAAGCAAAACCTGTGGATATATTTTAAGGGGGCTGGAGATGGCAGGATTTGCTTTTCTATTTCCACTTTATTGAGCTATATATAGTTCATAGTCCACAGACGTTACCCATTTAAAGTGTGAATGTCAATGATTTTAGTATATTTACAGATAAGTGCAGTCATCCCCAGAGTCAAATTTTAGGCAATTATCCAATCTTTAAAACAAAACAAAAACCCTTTATTCTAGAGGCTTCTCAGCCGCTAGAGGCCTCTTTGGGCAGTTGATTGTAGCTGGAGGAGGGTGCTTATTTTCTTAGTGGTGTAGCCACTGTCAAGTTGCCCACGCTCCGGTGAATAAACCCACTGCCATGCTCACGCATGCAGCCCTGATTAAACTCAACGGGTCAGAAAGAGCCAAATTCAACAAACAAAAGGCATGAAAGCAGAGGGTTCTTTTCAGAAAGGAGAAGGGATTCGGTGAGAGTGAGGGGACGAGAAGGTGATGGGTGTGTTAGAAAATGACCAAAAATACATGATAGGCATGTATGAAACTGCCAAAGGATCCCAACAGAAATTTGTATTTATCGGTCATCTCTCCTAATCCCCTCAGTCCACATAGCTTCACACAACTGGGAATCTGCCTGCAGTAGACAGAGACTTGCCTGTTCTGGGCTGACCATTGGTTTCAAACGACATCTGGACTGCGTGACTTTCTTCCCACTGAATTTTTTAATACTTCCCAGTGTTTTTTTTTATACTGACTGTTTCAGTACTTCATTTCTACAGCTTAATAATGCTCCATTGTTTGGGAAATGCTGCATTCCCTTTGTCTATTCACCTGGGTGGTTCATCTCCACTTCAAATTCAGGTCACTCCATCTCAGTGTGCTGACTAAACGCTGACCCCTGAGAGGCGTGTTCTTGGCAGGTGCCTGGACGCTCCTGCTGGTGAGAGCGGTTCCTGGTTTTGTTAGCAGCCGCAGGATCCATCTTTGAAACTCTTCCTGTGTTTCTTTGCTCACACATTGGCTAGGATCCTGGGAAGAGCAGACATGCCGGAGAACTGGCTTTGAAGGACATACACCTAGGGCCCTCCCGCTTTCACTGTCTGATGGTCAAGCAGAGCCAGAGGTAGGCTGCATGCATTCCCTTGTCAGGGCCCCTGGAGGGGCTCGTTCGGAAGCCCTGCTCTGTACTCGCAATGTGTGGCGCCTCTGGCCGGAAGCTGATGTTGATCAGACCGTTCTGATGGAGCCTGCCCCTGAGAAGGGATTTATTCCCAGTCCAGGGCTCCACTCTGCATTTCAGCTCGCTCCTAAGGCCCTTCCTCGTCTCCAAAATCACAAACCACAGCGCTAACTGCAAGGCTTAGGGCCAGAGTTACACTTCTGTTGATTCTCATTTCACACCTCTGAAGGGAACCATGGCACATGTGCCAATCCCGGGTCGCTGGTGTCCTCGTCCTGCAGGGGCCTTACAGCACTCCGGAGATGATTTGATTTAACGTTCACTGAAGAGCCACCTTTGGCATGGACCAATATCTGGAATGTTCTGGGCTATTAAAACACTGTCATTTTTCATTTTCCTGGCCTTGTCTCTGACGTTCCATGCTGACATGGCTGTCTGAAATGTACTTGGCATCTTCCTGGGTGTTTGTTAATCCCATGTTCTTTGTGACACATTCCAAGAGGGAAAATAGAAGCAAAAAGCCAGGGCAGGGAGGAGACAGTGCCACTCAGAGCGAATCCTGGTCTTTCCAAGTGCTGGCTGGTGACCAGACCGGAATGGCAGTGTCTGTGCACGGTCAGCTGGTATTGCTTGGCCTCACCTGGACATGGCAGATACTTTGCATACAGTGTCTACATTTATGTGTTTTAGGCAGCGGGAGGATTGGGACCGGCTACTGTCTCAGCAGGAGACCCTAAGGATATGCCATCCGGATGGAGCCAGGAAAGGGCGTAGAGCTGCCTGTTAGCAATACCACAGCTGCCTGTTAGCAATACCCTTCTTAATAGGTTTGTTCAGTTGATACCCAATGCTCGTTTTGTGCCAGTCCCTATTCCAGGCTCCGAGGAACCACTCGAGAATTTTCCCAGCCTTTCAGAGTTCCCTTGTTTTAGAGGGGCCTATGGGATAGAGTTAAGGCTTCTGAAGAACAATGCCTCAGCTAGTCATGGCGTGGGGGCACTGTTCGGTGGCGGTAGAGGGCTTGCTTTAGGAGGTGATGCTTAAACAGATGGATCAAGAAAGCAAATCAGTGAGAGCATCAGGGATCTGGAGTGTGCATTCCGGGCTGAGGAAACTGTGCATGCCCAGGTCTCAAGGAAGGTGTGACATGGAGCAATGACGACAGGGTCACTGGTGCCAAGTGTCTGGGGGTGACCAGTGAGGAAGAGTGCAAAAACACTTAGGCTCCCCCTCCTTTCTTTCCTAACAGCTGACGTCAGAGCTCTTTAGAGAGCAAAGATGCTGTAAATGGAGCGTGTGATGGTGCTGGACCCTTAGCAGGAAGACTGTGAGAACATTGCTCATAACTAGACAATTATAAACCATAAACTTATTGCTACCAAAGGTCCTGGCTTTCCCAGAGGACAAGGACACTGAAATAAGTTGTGGCATCTGTAGCCCTCAGCTCCTCCCACAGGAGGGATTTTTACAGGCTTCTAGAGGAGGAACACTGAGGGGAATGGGATGGAGGTCCCGTGAGCTTGAAGATGATACAGGGCTAGAAGAATAAATCTCATCCTGAGAGCGGAAGAGATGGTCCAGTGGTTAAGAGCACCAACTGTTCTTACAGAGGACTCCGGTTTGGTTCCTAGCACCCATGTGGCAGCTCACAACCGTCTGTAATGCCAGTTCCTTGAGATCCAACAACCTTCTGACCTCTGTGGGTATTGTACAAACATGGTACATAAATACCCCCTATGCATACACACACACACCCAGGTATACACACATGTGCATGCCTTCTGATGGCCACACATGCACTATTTGGTGTTTAGGTATCTTCATCAACCTCTCTCTGGCTTAGTTTTTTGTGATAGGGTCTCTCACTAAACTCAGAATTGACTGATTGGGACTGATTGACCAACAACCCCCAGAGACCTTTCTGTCTCTACCTCCCCTGTGCTGGGTTTATAGGACATAGGATTATGTATTAAATTATATATTACATATATTCATCAATAACTTTAATTATATTGTTCAGTTCTAGCATCACTGAAAAGACAGTTGGCTGGATTTAACATCAATTTTGAAAGTTTCATGCATGCACACAATATGTGGCAGTTATGTTTACCCCAAATACCCTCTTTCAGCCACTCCTACTCCTTTTTAACCTCATCTATTTCTCCTCCTACTCCTTTCATGTCTGTCTTTGTTTTTGACATGCTGGGCTGAATTCAAGTTTCTTGTATGAGCAGCGGGTGGGGTTGCTGTCTAGAGCACAGGTAATGTACCAGTGGCTATAGAGGTGAAGAAAATGACACGCCCAGCAAGGGTGTGAAGCCTGATGAAGTTCTGAAGGACCCAGTCTTTTGTATAAGGTGTGTGGGAGAACCACAGCTACTGCGCGTGCGCAATTGCGATGGCCATGTTGTGTCCAGAAGACGGTGTCCCACAACACTCCTCCCTATCTTTTGGGTCTTACACTCTTCTACAACAGTCTCGGGACCTTGGAGAGGTGATGTAGATGTCCTGTTTAGGGCTGGGCACTCAGCACTCACTCATTTTCTGCACTTTGACCAGTTTTGAATCTTTGCATCAACCATTGCCCATGGCAAAAAGAAACTCCTTTGCTCAAAAGGTGAAGAGCAGTGCTGGTCTGTGGTATAAATATGAATATTCATGTCCATTTAGCAACACAGTAGTGGTAGGATTCTCCACTGCATTGACTTCTCCAGCTATGAGATTTTCACCAGGTTTAAAGTACTAGGTATGCATTCTGTACCATGGAGCAGGTCTTGATAAAACCAAGAAGTGGTTGTTTGCTTCCAAAATAGTCATGCCACTATTCCACCAGTGGGTGTATCTTTTCTGGAAGGCTGCTATTATTATAGTGTGCAGGGTCTCCAGCAGCCTGCATAGCACCTTATATCATAATAAAAGCTAGACAGCAGAAAGGGAGCTTCTAGCTGAATTCTATGTTGATTTTCCTGGGTCCTGTATCCAAAGTGTGTGATGTTCTTCAGCAATTGGTTCTTACCATCTAGTTCACAAGGGACTGAACCCAGATCCTTATGCTTGCACGATGAGCGTTTGACAGACCAAGTCACCTCCTCAGTCTCTTATTTGTACACTTCAAGAAGGTTACTTATGATACTGAATCACATGGTGAACAGCAAGAGGCAGAAGAAAACCAACATGACAGAGACCAAAAGTGCTGAGTGCGTTGATGAGTTTAGGAGACCAGGTGAAAGGCTGGATGAAGAAGCTGCAACTTTTCACTGAGTGTCCAGATGCTGGCTTAGGATGTCTTCAGCTCCATCATGGCATCAATGGGCTGAGGAGCAAAGTTTGTTTGTGTATTGACAACTCTCTAATATTATCACAAGCATGACAGAGCACTTAGTCAAGGAGGAGGAAGCCACGACCTGGGATCTGACTCGGCTAGGAGGAAGGGAATTCTGTTCTATCAACACAGTGTTAACTCTTAGAATAGCAGGGTTGGCTATTAAGATAGACCAAGTAGGGATTTAGAACCAGGAATAATGATGGTATTAGTATAGAGAAAACAAGCAACTCCCCCCCCCCAACAGTGCCCAATGCAGCTTCCAAAAAGGAATCAGGGAAGTTTTGGGTGACCTTTAGGCTCCCCTCAACTGCCATCATGCTTTGTCGTGTAGTAGGCATAGATTTCCTTCCCTTCTTAAAGATGCCAGATGCATCCTGGGAAATCCTTCACTTGGACAAGTTTGGAAATGTCTGTAGTTCCTGGTGGAGATTATGTCCAAATAAGGAATGCTGACTAATTACCACTGTTTTGTTTTGCTTCTGTTCCAAGATTGAAATTTCAGAAAGTTTATCCTGAGTTTCTGCATATTTATTTTCTTCCTGGAGATCCCTAACATTTTTCCTTTTTCTCTCAATTGTAAAAACAGTTCCACTATCCTCAATGACCCCTGCCCCAACACACCAAGTTCAACTTCTTTCTGTACCTTTGTCCTAATCATTTCTATTTGGTGATTCTCACCACAGGAAAAGACGCAGAAGTTTAGCATTAAGGTGAATTTTCTTCCACTGAAGCAAACCGTTAAAGACAATGGAAAGGAGAATGGATGTGTTTTTCAGGAGCCAGGATTCCCGCCCCCCCCCCCCGCATTGTACCAGCTCATTGCAGACAGCATGTGCACAATTCACTTTTGACTGAATCATAATAAATATAAGACAATATGGTATAAACCACTTTTTATAATGCATTACTCACCAATAAATTCTACTTAAAGCCTTAAATCAAATTGGTACAGATGCAAAAATTATGTAAATCTGGTGGTACCTTCTTCTGACCTTGCCAGGGCCCTCCCAGATCCTGGCTCAATAAACTTTTTCTTCCCTAATGATCTGGCAGTTATTCCTAGCAGGAGAATACAGCGGGGGTGCAGCGAAGTGGGGGAGTGAAGCCATGATTCAGGGACCACCAGAGCCCTTAAGAAGATTAATTTGTATGAGGTACCTGAAAAGTTGGAAAAATCTCAATGCATTTCTGAATACACATATTCATTTTGAGCTGATTTCTGTGCCTCTTGTGCCCTGTAAAATTTCAAGGAATGCGGTTGAGGTTTGGAGATTTCCACAAAGATTAAGAGGGGCTATAAAGTGAAGAAATGGTGGTTTTGTGTAACTGTGGGGCATGAAATATTTTCAGTACAAAGATGTTCTGATTTTCAGGATAGAAATCAAATGAACATTTTGTAAACATCCGGGAAGATTTCTGCTACTGCTCTTAATAGCAAAGTGTGTGAGTTTAAGTCTAAAAAGAACCTGCATCTCTTATTTTTTACTTAGAGTAGTGTACAAGACAATTTTTATGTTTGTTCTACAAGCTGGTTGATGAAGCGGCTATATTTTCTACAGCTAGCGAGGTCCAGTTTTATGTTCTGTTCAAGGGTCAACCCACTCTGTGTTCTCAGTAAACATTTGTTTGTTGATTTTTGCTGTGCTGTCCAAACACATACTTTTCTGGTCCTTTTGAAGGGTGGTGGGTCCCTGTAGCCTGTATGAAATCTGAAATGGTCTGTTGCAGTGGGTTATCCATTTCAAAGTGGAAACACAAGCATGGTTTCTGGTTTTGTTCTTAAAGTCTACACACTAGGCTGGTTTACATTTGCTTGGATGGAGGTAGGGAGACTTCTACTGCCCAGCTACTCTTGGATGAGCAGGGAGCAGAGAGTGAAGAGAGAAGGGAAGGGTCAGTCGGGCAGGCTGGGCTGCAGCCCTGTTCTAATGTGTGGGCTGTGCGTGTGCAGGCAGAGGTGCCCTCCTAGCACAGCTGTTCTTCACTGCAAAATATGGATAATTCTGTTTAACCCTGGGGATAAACAAAAGTCTTTGCAAAGTGATGTACAGACGATGGTAATGTATTTTATAATAAAATAAATATTAAAACACAATAGAGTAAAAATATAAGCCATTTAAAGATGGCATATACACAGAGAATCGAGTCTGTATTATATATATATATATATATATATATATATATATATATATATATATTGTGTTTCTTTTTTGATTTTTTTGGCTGTTAATGAGCTAACTGCACAGAGACATTTGATTGTGGGGTCTGCTAAATCAACATAAAGGTATCTTGACTTCAGAATTTGAGTCTAAGGATATGTTACTTTGAAAAAGAGGTTCTGCTTTTATTTCCACAGAGGATGAGAACCTGTGGATTCCTTCTAGGCTAATGTGGTTTTTATAACACAAAAGCTCCCCAAAAGGTCTCTATGAACCCTAAAAATACTTTGCCCAACAAGCAGCAGGAAGCAGTTTGGAGAAAACTATGCCCAAATTCCCAAAATGATTGTTTATAAATGTTTGTTTTCATTTAAAGGGGCTTGATTATAAGTGGTTAACGATCACAGTCAATTTCCAAAAAAAAGAAAGAAAAAATAAGGGAAATATGATATAGAAATAAATACTTTGAATTGGTATGGATCTTGGTCTACTGATGCAAATTTAAGGTGGATTTTGTTACACCGTATAAATGTATTTCTGCTTTGTGTAAGGTATTGTATTTGTGCAGCTCATTTAAAAATGTAATGTTTAGTTCAGAAATGCAGATCAATAGTTATAATAATCAAACTTTTGGTTTTATAGATATACAGAGATATATTTCAGTTAGATAGATATTTTAACACTTCAAAGACCTACAGAACATGGCATTTAAACTGTTTTAAGAACTTAGACTTTTCTTGACAGTGAGACATGTGTGCTTCTGGCAGCACCAATTACTTCAGAGAGCTTGGTGGGCATTGAAGAGGCTCGTTATGGAATTTGTCTTCAATGTGACAAGGCTAGCCATTTGGGCAAGAAACTGCTCTTGCCTGGACTGCTTGACAGATGCTGTATAAACTGGACATTCAGGACCCACAGAAAAGTGACTGCTGAGCTTTTTAAAAGACAAGATGGTCCTTTAGGGTTCCTGATTCACAGAATAAATTGTCAGACATTCTACAGAACATGAAAAAAAGTGATTGACAAATTGCCAATAAAGGCAAAACAGTCTTTCAAATTTCTTGCTTAATGGAAAAGTCTGCCAGATACTATGGGCCTGTGGACTGAAGATGGATGCTGCCATGGTACTGAAGAACTTTGGGTGACTGTCCAGGCAGTGAGATGTCTTGGTCAATTCCAGAGTGTTAGAAGCTGCTTACAATGTACTTCCTGTTTACTTAGGTAATATTATATCCTTCTGGAGTCTTTTAAGAGATGAAGACAGATAGTTATAGTTTTACTTAGCTATGCTAAAAGATAAATTAGATATGAAACCTTAGGTTCACAAAGAAATATTGCAACTGTAATTCTTTCTTGATACCTGTTTTGTTATATGTAATTTTGCTATGTTAAAGTTTTAAAACCTTCCTTTTATTTAGACAGAATAGGGGACATGATGTGGGATTCCCTTCTGTATGCTGTGAGTATGTTTTATTACCATTAGTTAATAAAGAAGATGCTTTGACCTATGGCAGGGCAGAATAAAGCAAGGCAGAAAATCCAAACAGAGATAGAGGAGTAAAGAAAATGGAGTCAGAGAGATGCCATGTAGCTGTCAGAGGAAAAAGATGCCAGAACCTTACCGGTAAACCACAAGCCTCCTGGTAAAATATAAAAAAATAGAAATGAGTTAATTTAAGATGTAAGAGCTAACTAAAAATATGCCTGAGTCATTGGCCAAATAGTGATTAATAGAGTTTCTGTGTTTTTATTTGGATCTGGGTGCCCAGGAAAGAAAGCCCAGTCTCGTTTACATAATATAAGTGTCTGGTTGTAGCAAGGTCATTTGTTGAAAACACTCTTGTTTTGCTAATAAACCATTTTTGCATCTTTATCAAAATAAAGAGTCCACATGTGTGTGGATCCATTTTGAACTCTCTTCTCATTGCCACTGGTCCTTGCTTAGGATAGAACCATGCTGGCCTGGGCCACTTCAGCTTTGGAATAAGTCTTGAAATAAGATAATACTTGTTACCCAACTTTGTTCTCTCTCAGAACTGCTTTAATATTCTGGATTACTTGTGTTTTCAAATAAAATTTATCATTGGCCTGTCAGCATCTCTCTGCTTCCTTTTTTATTTTTATTTTTTATTTTTGTTGTTGTTGTAGGCATCACTGTGTAGCCCAGGCTGGCCTGGGACATTTGATCCCTCTGCCTCGGCTTCTTGAATCCTGGGATTACAGGTGTGTGTCTTCACATTCAGCTTCTAGCATGTCATTTTCTAAAACTGAAAAAAAAAGTGGCTGGAATTTCAAGAGGGACTGTGTTCTGTCTGTTGCTTGGGATGCAATGATATCATGCTACTGAGTTACTGGCTCTACAAACAAGCACAGTCTTCTAGTTTTCACATCTGGAAGGTTCCCCTCAGCAGTGTTTTATGGTTTTTAGACTTTACAGGCATGGAATTATTTATTTATATTTCTGATTGTCTTGATGCTATTGTAAATTGTATTGTTTTAGAGTTTTATTTTTTAAGTGTTCATCTTGATCCTTCAGCCTTGATACACTTATGTGTTAGCTCGGGTAGCTTTTCTGGCAGATCCCACGGAGTTTTAATATAGATTGTGAGTAACAGAAGAAAAAAATTTTTTCCTCTTCTTTCCCCATCTCTGCACCTTTCGTGCCGTCTTCTTGCCTTGCTGTGTTCAGAGTCTTTCATACAACACTGACGAGAATTAGTCGGAGGAGACACCTTGTATTGCTCAGAATCATGGGGAAGAGTCTGACTCACACTGTGAAACCTGATGTATGCTTTTCACAGATGCACTTTGTTAATTGGGGAAGCTCCCTTGTATTCCTAGATGCTAGAGGGACTTTCCTTTTATGTAAACCAGAAATGGATGCTGAATTATATCAGGTACTTTCTCAGTCTCAATTGAGATGCCCATTACTATGGTAACTTTCATTAATTTTCAAATGTTAAACATTTTTTTTTTTTTACTGTGAGGGTAGCCATCATTAGTCATGTCGTATTTATATAACTTCATATTTTATAGATACATAAATCATGTTAGATTTAATGTCCAAAGGATTATTTAGCATTTTTTGTTTTGTTTTTCTCTGTGTAGCTCTGATTGGCCTGGAACTTACTCTGCAGCCCAGGATTTCCTTGAAATCATAGCGATCCTCCTGCCTCTACCTCCCTGTGTGCTGGGATTAAAGATGTGTACCACCATCATTGGCACAAGAGGCTTTAAGCACAGATTGACAATTAATATACGAGATCTCATGAAGCTAAAAAGCTTTTATACAGCATAGGACATCATTGTTTGAGCAAAAGCATCAGCCTACAGAAAAAAAAATCTTTACCAATTGTGCTGGCTAGTGTTTTGTCAACTTGAGACAAGTTAGAGCCATTTGAAAAGAGGGCACCTCAACCGAGAAAGTGCCCTCACTAGACTGGCCACAGGCTGTAGGGCATTTTCTTGATTAATGATAGACATGGAAGGGCCCCATTCACTGTGGGCCATGTCTGGGCAGTGGTCCTGGATGGCAAAAGAAATCAGGCTGAGCCAGGCATGGTGATGCATACCATGACTCCTAGGACTTGAGAGCTGGAGGTAAGCAGCCCTATGATTTCCCGGCTAGGTTAGTCTACAAAGCAGGTTCTAGGCCAGCAAAGGCTACATAGTAAGATCAAGATCTTGTTTTGAAAAAAAAAAAGCAAAACCTAAATTAATTTAAATTAAAAGCAAGCAAGTAAGCAGGTAGGCAAGCAGGCTAAGTAAACTATAAGAGCAAGCTAGTAAGCAGCACTCCTTTATGGCTTCTATAGAATGCCCTCCTCCTGGGTCCTGCCCTGCCAGAGGCACTGCCCTGACTTCCTTTGATGATGGACTGTGATGTGGGACTATAAGTTGAAACAAACCATTTCTTCCCCAAGCTGCTCTTGGTCATGATGATTTATCACAGCAAGATAAACCCTAAGATATCAACTTTACATCTAACAGGGGGTCAGTGTAAAGAATATGCAATGAACTAAAAAAACAGCCTAACATCAAGAAAAAAATAACTCAGTTAAAATTGGGGTACATGGTCAGGTGATGGTGGTGGCGCACGCCTTTAATCCCAGCACTCAGGAGGCAGAGGCAGGCAGGTCTTTGCGAGTTCCAGGCCAGCCTGGTCTAGAAGAACTAGTTCCAGGACAGCTAGGGCTGTTATGCAGAGAAACCCCATCTCAGAAAAAATTGGGGTACAGAATTAAGCAGAGAGTTCTCAAAAGATGAAACACAAATGATTGAGAAACACTTTAAAAAGTGCTCAGCATCCTTAGCCATCTAGGAAACACAAACTAAAACTCCTTTGAGATTTCATTTTGCTCTAGTCAGAATGAGCTATATCAGTAAAACAAATGGCTGCAGATGCTGGCGAGGTAAAGAGAAACACTAACTCACTGCTATTGGGAGTGCCAACTGGTACAGTCACTGTGGAAGTCAGTGTGATGGTTCCTGAGGATGCCCAGCAGCTGATGAATGGATAGTGAAATGGTTACTATTCAGCTATTAAGAAAAGTGGAATTATGAGATTTGCAAGTAAATGAATTGAGCTAGAAACAATCACCCTGAATGAGGTAAGATGATGTGAGATTCCCCTCTGTATGCTGTTAATATGTTTTATTGCTATGGGTTAATAAAGAAGCTGCTTTCAGCCAATGACTGGAAAAGATATATTGAGAGAGTAAGAAGAATCAGGGAGACACCATGTAGCCACTGCAGGAGACAGACGCCTGGGTAAACCATGAGCCTTGTGGTAAAATATAAAATAACAGGATAGGGTTAATTTAAGATATAAGAGCTAGCTAGAAATACGCTTAAGCTATTGGCCAAACAGTATTGTAATTAATACAGTTTCTGTGTGATTATTTCTGGTCAGGGTGACCAGGAAATGAACAAGCAGTCTCTGCCTACAGTATGACATACCAGAAAGACAAGCATTGTGTGTTTTCTCTTGTTTGTGAAATAGCTTGGCTTTTAAGCTTCAGATATATGTGCTCATTTAGAATATCTGCGGGGATTAGGTAGCTTGTAAGGGATCAGGGGAGAGAAGGGAATCTTTCAAAAAAGTGGAATAGAATATAGCGTTATAAAGGGATAAAGGGCAAACTGGAATAGCAGGTTAAACGATGAGGAGGGTGTGAGGAAAGGGAGGAAATGAGAGGAAAAAGAGGTAATGTAGGGAGGGGCAACTAACACCAAAGGCCTTTTGAAAAGCCATAGCGAAACCTACTATTCTAGTAACTGTTCTTAAAATATATACAAGGATTTAAATGGAGCTGCCATATACTGGGGGGGGGGGGAGTATACCCCAACTAGACATTGTATGCTACCAAGTAAAACTCTAGTATGAGGAATAGGTTACCTCGTTTTGAATCATTGGCCAAAGGGGTCCCACAGATTCCCCTCTGATGTTTATCTGTCAGCTTAGTGGCTGCGTATTAATCTTCTGATATTTTAATGATTGTCTGTGGCCCCACCAGCCACTCAGGCCTGCAGGGCCTTTTGATCCTGAGCCCTGGCACTGCTGCCGCCACAGTACATAGGTTTAAACAAAGTCTCTATCATTCTCTTTACCAACAAAGGCTCGGAAGTCAGATGTGGGGGTGAAAACCATCTAGATGAGAGAGGCTGAGAAGAAACCAGCTAACCTCACTTTTTGGCCAGAGATCCAGTACGAGATGTGTCTCTTCCTAGCCCCCCAAATCAAAAGGAAGTGCCAAATTCAAGTCCCCGCCCTTTCCTTCCTGTATCTTCACTATCCAAATTGCTGGCTTCTTGACAGCCAGCCAGTTCTGGTCAGCCAGTTGCTAGTTCCACCCACTGGTTCAAAGTAAATTTTATTTAACAGACTGGAGAGTCACAGTGCAATCAAAATTCCTGCAACACCCCTCCAATAGGTGATTGCCAGTGCTATTGGCGTCCTCTTCAACCTGACAGTAAGGCCCTATTGCTGAAGGCATGACTTTCGTGTGTCATTGGACATAGAGAAACTGAGCAGTACTAGACCAGAAGCATTCAGCTGACCAGCATTTGGAGTGCTATGCATCATCAGAGGAGAAAAACAATCCTCAATTTTACCCTGCTGCAAACCCTGCCATCCAAAACAGTGACCTGGCTGCAGGATACACTGGTACAATAGCAGCAGCAATATTAGGGTAGTAGCCAGCCATTTTTTGGGGGTAAGTAGTTAGGGCCCACACCATGAAACCCACACCTGACACTGCTAATGAGGCGAAGAACAGGAGACTAGATAGGCCAAGTGCCTCAGAAGAAAACCCAGGGCTATTACTCTGCTAAGACCATAGGAGCACAACAGTGTACCACTATAATCATAGATCAGAGCATCACTCAGCCTTCATCAGAGACACTCCTTGCAGTAGGTGGTAATTAACCCAGAGTCCCAAACTGGGGCAGTGTACAGACAATGAGAGACCTTGGATCATTTAGTCATAAATGAGATCTCTTGATCAAACCCTTCTCCTCAAGTCTCAGGGGTTTATTCAGAAGAGCAGGCAGGACGATTTTAGAGCCTTGGGGATAGCTCCAAAGAAATAGCATTTTCCAGACACAACAGTGCTGATGTACATATGAGCTCACAGAGATTGTGACAGCGTGTGTAGGGTCTATACAAATTCACGCCAGTCAAAAATCCCAGTGCAGAGAAGGGGAAGTGGACTCAAGGTCGCATCCCTAATCGAGGAGCTGTTTAAGGTTGCTACCTTCTGGAAGATGACAATAAGCTTTCTTCAGTGGAGTGAAACTGAATATATCAACCGCATTTCAGGGCAGCCCTTATGCTTAGGAGCAGTTAACCAATCAAAATGACAAAATGAACTTCATTGTGTGTGTGTGTGTGTGTGTGTATGCTGTTTTTGGTTAAGGTTCAGAGCTTTAGTCTTTTTTGTTTTTGCTTCTTTATCTGCTTTTGTTTTTGAGAGAGATGAAGAACATGAAATTGGGTGGGAAGAGAAGTGAGAGAAACTGAGAGGTTTTGGCCAAAGGGAAAGAAGATAATTAAAACACACTGTAGGAAGCAATTTAAAAAGAATAAATGAAATAAAAACACTGGACAAAAATAGTCACAACAAAAAGTAGTGTAGGCTGTTTAACTTGTTGACTTAAACTTGTGTCTAATAATTTGCCTTTATTGTGCTTTCCATATTTGTAGAATGCGGAGTGAGGCCACAGATCTCATTTGTTCTCCTGATAGATGTGTCTTTTCTCTGTTTGACTGAATTAGTCTGGCTGCCAGTTTATTAACCTTTTAATCTTCGGAAGGAACAAACTCCTGGTTTCCTGTGTTTACTCTTTGTCTCCTATTTCATTGGCCTTTGCTCTGATCTTTATTTTCAGTTTAATTCATTTCCCCCCAGCATCTTGTGGCAATGAGGAAGGGATTTGGGCAACTGACCTCTCCAGATTTGTCCTCACAGCCTGTGGTGCCCCTTTTACTCAGTTCAAACTGCTTTCCATTTTTCTTCTGACATTTTCTTTGACTTATAGGCTATTTAAAGGTACAGTGCTTAGTTTGTAAATATTCCTAGTTGTTTTTAGAGATCTTTCTTCTATTGAATTCTTGTTTTGTTTCATTGTGGCCAAGTAATATACTTCATCGAAACTGAGTAGGTGGCTGGAGAGATGGCTCGGTGTTCGACAGCATGGGACACTCCTGCAGGGGACCTGAGCCTGCTGTCCAGCACCCACGCTGAGTGGCTAATAATTACTTGGAACTTGAGTTCCAGCAGGTCTTCTGGACTCTGTGGGCACCTGTGCTTACAGGTGTGCACACATACACATACACACACACACACATGCATGCACACGCATGCACACACAACATGCTAAATAAATAAAACCAAAATGGAATTGTTTTGCATTAAATTAAAACTTGTAGCTTGGAAAATGCTTTGAATGCACTGGAGAAAAGGCAAAGATTCTGCAGTTAGTTGGACAATTCTATATGCTTCAATGAGGTCAAATTGGTTGACAGCATTTACAGTAACTATATCCTTGAGGCTTCCCTGCCTACTTCTGTCCCTTATTCAGAGAGCTATAGGACTCTCAGACTATGCTTGCAGATAAATTTTCCTTGGTTCTTCTGAACTGTGAAGGGTTTATTTCTCCAGTTTTAAAGGCTAAAGCTTGACCGGAGTGGTGGCGCACACCTTTAATCTCAGCATTTGGAAGGCAGAGGCAGGTGGATCTCTGTGAGTTCGAGGCTAGCCTGGTCTACAGAATGAGTTCCAGGATACATAGCCAGGACTGTTGCCAAGAGAAACCCTGTCTCCAACAATAACAACAACGACAAAAGTGTTGAAACTTTTTCTTAACTGGGGTTTTGTAATTTCCTCGCACATTTCAGTAAAAATTTATCCCTAAATATTTCCTGTTTATGATGGTGTGGGAAGAGGTGAATGAGTTGTTCTCTAAGTGTGACATAAAAGGACACATGGAGCTAGGTGGTGTTAGACATTCCATTTTGTTTAGTTCTCAGTTTGAATTTGTTTGAAGTCTCAGGGCCGGATGCAAATATTCTTGAAAAGAAAATGCTTCCCTTTCTAGGAAAATGTTGACCCCTCTCACATTTACTAAGAGATGGCTCTCATTTGCAACACATTAGATTTCTTTCTTTATATCGTCCTTTAGTGTCTCTTATAAAATAGTCCTATTAAATATTTTGTATTTTTTTAACTTTATTTCCACAATATTTGAGAAACTTTTTATGTGAATTTCAGACCTCTTTAAGTCAGCCAAAGCTATTTTTTAAACTCACTATTGGAAAGGTCTAAAGAAGACATGACCATATTGTTACCCTCTGCAGGATAGGACAGACCCAAGTCCGCTAATGAGTTGTTTAACTTAACATTTAATTAATTATGCATGCAAGGATCTTGTACCTTAGGATTTGTCTAGAATGCTAGAATGCTTTTAACATATCTATCTATCATATCCTAATAAAATAAAATAAAAAACTCAGCTCTGTAGAAGGGATGGAGAGCTTTGCCATCTGTGGAGGCACTGTTGGAGTTTCCTAGCGAAAAAACAATGGAACAATGGAGAGACCAAGCCGTTCATTGTCATTCACTGAGCATGGATGGTTAAAAGTAGGAACTGAACTACTGGTCATGGTGATGGTGACTTCAGCAACAGGATGCATGCCCCAAGTCAAGGATCTCAGCGGGAAGGACTTTCACTTTCTGTTACCACAGGGTACATGAACCGTGTCCCATTCAGACACCATGTGTGCCTGCTCTCTTTTCTCATTAAAAAAATAATTGAGAGTTCATTTTACTTATGTGTCATTTATCCTCTTGGAGCAAACAGACCCAGAATCTCATTGCTGTGAACACGTGGCTTCAGACTATGTCGGGCTTTTGGGCAAAGGCCAGAAGGGTGTGTCTGGAAGAGAGATGTCAGCATTTTTCTTGAGGAGATTTAATTGGAAATAGAATGGTGGTTCAGCTGAGAGAAGGGATCAAAATGCAACAAGCTGGTGTTTTCCTTCTCGTCCCCTAATGGACCATAATCCCACTCGTAAAAACCCTCCACTTTAACTTTGGCCGTCTTACTTTCCCAGGAAGCTTTATTACTGAGTATTAGGCTTGAGTCAAGGCGCAGTTTCTCCAAGGTAGGTTTGAGCCCAGGCTATGGCCAAGGAGAATGTGTTTGTGGGCGAGTCAGGGATCCCTGACAGCCCCGCAGTAAGTGTATGTGGCCTTCTGAGGCCTCATGAATTTTTTCTGGGCAGAGAAAAATATGCTTCAGCCCATTCCATACAAACCATATCTTTGGACGAGGATGAGTAAGGAGGTGTGGTGAGTTCCCAGGGCTCATATCCACCCTGGGAACTATGCTTCTCTCTGTACTCTGGGTAATCTCACAAGAGGGGTCGGAGCCTGCAGGCGCTCTGGGAATGGGATATCCTCACCAGACATCCTGGAGCTACTATGTAGGCCGGGCTGGCCTTGAACTCACAGAGACCCGTCTGCTTCTGTAACTACTATCGGCTACTCTTGACCTTGGTGTCCAGCTTTGGACAGTTCACAGACAGAACTGTTCCATCCAAGCTGAGCAGGCTCCTGACGTTCTTGTAGGCACTCCACGCCTCTCCATTATGGTAAGAAGTGGGGTCTCCTGTAGCCCAGATTCATTCTGACTTTCTACGAAGCCCTAATGTCAAACATGAACCACAGCTGGGACTACCGGGGTTGGGGAAGGATGCAAGCTATCTTTCTATGATTCTAATGAGAAAAACAAATGATTCACCAGATTAAACTCCTTTGAAATTACAACAGACTTCTGACCACGCTTGAGTTTAAAAGAGAAATGCCATGGGAGATGAAGTGTTTCACTTAAGAACAAAACAAAACAATGAAGCCTTGCTTTTCCAAATATGCGATTGAATGTCCCACTTGCCCTGGAGCGCTTTCCAGATCCTCCAGAGGACAGCGACGGATTCTCCCACACCCACCCCAGAGCAGCCGAGCTGGCTCTGTGACCATTCAGAGGATGAAGCGATGCTCTCCTCTGCATCTGGAACAAGCGGGTGATACTGTGTAGGCAGCAGGCAATTATTCTGGTTGGATGAGGGCCAGGTAAGCGAGGATTCAGTTGTTCCTTTTGCAAAATGTATGTACCATCTGATCCTTAATGAGCCCATGTCCAGGCTGGCATTAATTTACACCTCATCTCAGGAAAGCAGCTCTGGGGTGGGGATGCCATTAATGGAGTCTTGTTTCTTGGCTCCAAGGGAGTGGCAGGGATGCTAAGTGGGCTAGGATCTGCTTGCTCAGAGGAGAGTGTATTCCAAAACAAGGGCAGGAGTTCACCGAAAGGTCGTCCTACTAGAAGTCAACAACAAGCTGAAGGGGCCAATCCAGACACCAGGCATGTGCGGTGTGCTTTATTGATTCACCAAAAGCTCGCGGCCGGCTCACCCAGCACCAAGCACAGCACTAGCAGCACAATGTTCCATCAGTCGGCTGCCCATCACTGTGACAAAATACCAAGAGGATCTGCTCGAAGGAGGAGAAGTTGATTGGGCTCCTGGATGTGTGGTCCTGTACTTCGGGCTTTTGGCGTGGCGGAATGTCACAACAGGGAATGTGTGATAGAGAAAGGCTGCTTACCTCATGATGGTTGGAAGCAAAGGGGGAGGGGCAAGGTCTGGAGACAAAATGTAACCTTCTAAGTCACCCTAAGTGACCTGCTTCTTCCAAATAGACCCCCTTTTCTACGGTTCTCACCACATTCCCAAAACTCTTTATATCACGACTCATCAGTGAGTTTGCCCGTTGAAGAAGCCAGTATCCAGTCACCTCCAGAGATCCCACCTCTGAATGCTGTATTCAAGACCGAGATCTGGGGACATGAGCCTTTGGGAACATGTCAGAGAGGCCACATTGACTGACTCGGTGGCCTGCAGCCACGAATAGAACCCTCGAGGTTAGAGGCGGCGTGTGGACACGCACCTTCACAGAGCTGTGTTCACCTGCCCTCAAAAGTGCAACAAGGGAGGCACAAGGCGAAATCCTTCTTGTAGGTGGAAGATGCAGACTGAATCCAATTAGGGAGCTTTCAAAATTTATTGAAGATAACCAAGTGTCAGGATGCAAGACTCTCTAATCCCCAAATCCAAAAATCTGAAAGGACTCCATACCTGACCACAGGTGGTGAGTGGCAAGAAGACTCCAGGGGCACTAAAACAACTGGAAGTGGATTTCGTGTCTAGACTTGAGTCCCATCCTAAACTTTTGTTTGTTTGTTTGTTTGCTTGCTTGCTTGCTTGTTTGAGACAGGGTTTCTTCACGCAGCCCTGACTGTCCTGGAACTCTCTCTGTAGACCAGGCTAGCTTCAAACTCAGAGATCCACCTGCCTCTGCCTCCTAAGTGCTGGGATTAAAGGCGTGTGCCACCACCACCCAGCTAAATAAGTTTACACATAAGCAAACTTGGAAAATCAGACTTAACTCAGTGATGTGTGCATTTAGAGAATCTGTTCATCATATAAATATTCCAATCTGAAAAAATATCCACTTTAAAACAGCCTAAGCATGTTGGGTAAGGAAACTTACCCAACTTACACTCGCTTGACCCTTGCCGTATAAGGAGTCTGTTCTCATCTCTTACACACATGCTGATAAATGGCATCAATCCTCCCAGGAACTCTGTGCAGTCGGTGGTTGGCCATTTCCAGAGAGCAGAAGCAAATCACCAGGGCTGTTTCGAGAGCAGGTGACACAGTTTCTCTCCGAACCAGGTGGGTTCCAGCCTGCTTCCTCCGTGCTCTCTGACTCAGGAGCGCAGCGTCTTCTGCAGTAGGGTCTTACAAGACCCAAAATGGCATGAAAGTTGGAACAGAATGAATTACGTAAAAGAAACCAGCAAAAGCTAGCTGAATTGTAAAGCAATGAGGTTTTGATTATTTATGAAGAGACATCTTAAAAAATATTGTCATTCATAAAATGGCCGAATTTCCTTGAGTCTTTTCTTTTGACCAATTGAACTTTGTTCCTTCTGTTGTTAGAACCAAAAAGTGAGCATAACTGTAACTGAAGAAATCTCATCGCAATAGAGCTGTGAAAAACCCAATCCGATGAAGACAAATTTCTTTGAAAGTAATGAATAGTTGAAAAGAACTTTTTTTTTTTTGAAACAGCATCTTGTTACCAAGTGCAGGCTACCAAGTGAACTTGTTCTGTAGCCCAAACTGACCTTGAACTTACAGGATCCTCCCGCCTCCACCTCTTGAGGGATGAAATGATAAGCATTTACTACGACACTCACTGAAATGCACGGAAGGAGGAAACTATCTGTTTTGTTTGTTTGTTTGTTTGTTTTTGATAACAAATCAGTAAACTTGGAAAACCGGGCATAATTCAGTGAAGCGGTCATTCAGAGCAATGGATCTGGGGGCAGCCGACATTTAGTAGTCTGCCTTTGGATGAGTTGATCATCCGCTCTTTCTCAGTGCCAATTCTCTCACCAGGATGATGAAGTGAGTCTTCCAGCTTGTGCCCACAGTCTGTAGGCGGCAGAGCAGTTTGCCTTCCAGTACATTGGTCTCTCAGGAGCAGCGCAGGGACCTGCCTAGATGATGCGACGGAGAAGCTCAATGAATCTGCACAAGACAGCTTAGCGGCTATAACGCTTGTGAGTGAACGAGCTCAGCACACAAACCCAGTTCCAACTCTGAATTTTATGGCTTTTCCCCTCTACTCTTCCTCCTCCTAAGTACACCAGCGTGTGAGCATTAACATTCCCGTAAACATTTTTATGGAAGCAGATATCGAGTCTGAGCTCCGAGATCTTGTCAGGGCTTCTGGATTGCCTTTGGAGAATTACATTTGTGCGCTTCATCACTTACAAATTTCGTGTGAGGAAGGCTAAAGACAAAAAACACCACACAACTCCAGAAATTGCCCTAAAGCAGTCAACCCGCCCACTGTCCCCACCATGTGTAACAGAGGCTGCTAAAATGATACCACAAGCCCTCTGATACCCTAATGCAGGAATCCAGAGATGGACTGCGCCTTTCGCCGCCTCCAGCCTTGTGAATCTGATGCCTGCTGCAAAGGGGGTGGGGGTGGGGGGAGACATGCACTGTTTGTTGAACCGATGCCTTTACCATACTGTCTGAAAGCATCTGCAGGCGAATGGCTTTGGGGAAATGCTTCTAAAGTTCTGGCACTTCTCTGCCATCTGTAGAGTTTCTTAATCTTTCCTTAGGAGTCCATACTATCAGATTCCAAGCACTTCACCCCAGGGTGCTCAGTCCTTACCCAGAATCCTCACACAGCAGAGGGTTGGCTATGCTGTGACGGCAGAGGTCAAGCAGCAGGATCTACACAGACAACATGTATTGGGTTTGTAGACACAATGGCAAGGAATTTCACTGGGGCACAAAGCAAACCAAAACCTCTTTCTGCTGAGTGTCTTCTCCTAGGACCACAGCCTGCTGAGAGGATGCTGTTGAAGGATGCTGTAAGCATGCGTGGTCCTCTCCCAGGCACCCTGCATCTTACACCCACTCCACACACCTAGCTGGAGGTCTTGCCTTTCCCTCCCCATAAAACTTTTAATAAAAGATGACGTTCTGAAAACAAAGGCTATTTTCTTCAGAATCCTTTTTGGTGGCCATCTAATGTGTTTGTGTGTGTTTTTTTATTTATTTAAAAAAACCATAAAAATAGGCTGTTAACACTGGAGACGGTCTTTAAACAGGACTTGCACTTAGTGGCCGCCCTGGGGACTCACTCCGACGGCAGGCTTGCAGAGGGCTCTGTGGCTGGAAGTGCTGCTCCGCAGCTGTGAAAATTTGTTTTTTAAACAGCTTTTATAGCGTTATAACATGGCTCAGCCAGGCAACCAAAGGCTTCTGCGTTTTGGTGAGGTTTTTATTGACTCCTCTTTCCCAACATCACTTTCATTGAGGGTCACAAGGATCCCAGGAGCCTCTGTTTCTACTTGTGAAGTATGGTGTCCAAGGCCAACATCTTTCTTTGACATTTTTATCTTAAGAAGGGCAGAATTGGTCCTAACTCTGTGTGTTGAATTTGCATCTCATACATACTTGGACCAGACTAGTTAATCCAAACTAGGCAATATAACATTTACCCGCAATAAATTTAGCGATCTACACAGTCTGTAGCTGCCTGTGGGTTTGTTTTGCTTTTCAAGTTATCTGGATGGACACAGCTCCGTTTTAAAACTAACACTGCCTTTTCACATGCTAATGTGATTTTGGCTTCACACTAATACTTAAAAAAAAATTGAAGGGTTTTCTATTGTTACAAATAGAACATCAAGGAAGAAATGCCAAGGATTAAAAATAATCTTAAATTATCTTGCTTTCTCTACTGAAAGACAACAATTTATTTAGAAATGTTAATAGTGTGTGTGTGTGTGTGTGTGTTTAACATTCTGTTAACATTCTACATGGTTGTTTGGCCATGTATTTGTAGTTTGAAAACTAAAAAAAAGTGTTTTTTTTTTTTTTTTTTTTTTTGCACAGTGTATAGTGTATTTTGGAAAGAGGTCTGTGACCTAAAAAATCTGTGTTTGCATTGAAAATGGATGAGCAGAGGAGTGCCGACTGAGTCTCCAAAGTAATAATTAGATCTGAAGGAACAGTCACTTTGAGGTTTGGTGGGGATAGAGAGGACAGAGGAAGAATCTTTCCAAACCCAGAGAGGTCTTAGGGGGAAAGGCATGGACGTGATTCCTGGGAGGGGTCTTCCCCGTGATGCATAGGGAACTGAGGAGTAGTAATGTGGAGATGCTGAATGGGGCCGTGACCAAGATACAGCTGACATGTTAAAAGCTGAGGCTGGACCCATGCAAACTCAAGGCTAAATGCTCTAGAAGCAGGTAATAGATGAAAGTCTGGGTTATCTGCAAAGCTCAGCGGAGTACAAGTCACAGCCTTTTAGAGAGCTTCTTCTAGAAAAACAAGAGGAAGAAATCTTGTCATTTATTAATGTCACCAGTAAATGCTGGCAAGAAGGGCCCATTCACAAGCGTCCTGTGCTAGGGTTCCACTGGAAGGTACAGATAGACCCTCTGCAGACTGGGTTCCTAGGGAGGGCCTTTCCCAAAGCAGACCACGTAAACCACAGACAACCTTTCCAATGCTTTCTACCTAGGACGGCCCCTCATTTTCCATAGCCGTAGCTGTTCACTTTGAAATCGGGTTTTATGAGTTATGGCATCTCCTCTACTTGCTGGCCTCATTTTAAACAAACAACAATAGTAACAACCAGGGTTCCGATCTTCTCGGTTTGTGTTATTTTTCAGAGAAAATTGATATTTTGTTTATAGTTTTCTGGCGGCAAATCTTTTAAAAAAGTATTATATAAAATTTGAAACCCCAAACAGGAGAAAGGGACTCAAGGAGCCCGGCGACTGTTGGCCAGCTTCTCTAACATTTGAGGCTCTGGAGACATGTCTGTCTAGAGCGCCAGTATTTGATTAGGGTTTTTACTCTTCAATTAGTTTAACAAAGAGGCAGAGAAATGCAGCTTGTGTAAATCTTTGAGAAATTTTGCTTTTCCAAAATCATTATCAGGGAATGAGATCTGTTGACGTGAATAGCCACCTCCTCATCCCTTTGTTTTGTGATGTAACAATCTCTCCTTTCCTTTTGCTTAAGTAAGAATACTTTTTGCAACACAGCGGACCAGGAAGCTGCTGTTAAGATTATGCAAACTGCTAATTTTAATTGGAGAGTAAGGGGGTGGTTGGATTTTGTTTTTTTTCTCCTTTTTGTTGGTTTTTGTGAATTGTTTTTAATGGTGTTGGGGATTGGATCCAGGGACTTCTGTGGAAGAGCATTTTAAAGAATTTTTTTATAAAATAACTGTGTGGTTCATATTTTATGGTCAATCTGGTAAAAGAAAATGAAAGCCACTTGATTCCAACATTAGTGTCAGCGACATCTTAATCCCATAATTGTTCACTTTCCTCGGAGTATGGTAGTTGGCGCAGGATCCACTCCCAGGAAGTTTAGTACCAGGGTGTAGCTTGCTTTTCTGTGGTCTGTGTGCGACTCCTTTGGTGAGCTGTACGTGACCTTATGCCTAGTGGCTTCTGCTGGGAACCTTCCCAACAGACATTCTCTCTTCCCGGAGAGAACCCAGTGCTGTCTGGGTTGGCAGTGTGCCCCCAGGAATACATGTCTTAGCTTCCTCAGTAAGAGAATAGAATTTTGCTGGGGCTTTGGGGGAAGATTTTTCTTTTATAAACCAGTCCCGGTAGCACATTGAATTCTAGCACCAGGAGGGAGGCAAGAGGATCAGGAGTTAAAGGTGAGCCTCGGCAGCATAACCAGTGTGAGACCCCGTTCCAAAACAATAAAAACAAAAGATTTTGCTCTTCTGATATAGGCTGGTATCAACTTCTTTCCATTTTTTTTTCTGACTGGGTGGAGACTGGAGGCTCGCTACAATCCCATGAGTTTGTAGAAAGAAGCCCACGAAGACAGGACAAGTGAAAAAGTGGGGACCCCTATCAGGTTGTGGGACTTCTCATCAGCCTGGCCCAGACACTTAAAAACTCCCCTTTTTTGCGAAGTCCTGTTTAGCTGGCAGGCTCTGTCACATGATGTCACAGAGATGCAGCAGCTGTAATAACACGTGCACGGTTTCAGAGAATCTCTTTGTCTTTTCTCTCCACAGTCTGGGGTAGCATCACTCTGTAGGTCTTTCTTAAAAACTTATATTTTCAATCTCGTTTTATTTGTTTCATGTATTTGGGTGTTTTGCCATCCTGTGTAGGTCTGTGCACCACATACATGTCTGGTGCCCTCAGAGGCCAGAAGAGGACGTTGAATCTCTTGGGACTGGAGTTATAGGCAGTTCTGAGCCATCACATGGGTGCTGGGAATCTTACCCCGGTCCTGTGGAAGAACAGCCAATGAATGCTTTTGATTGCTGGGCCACCTCTCCACTCCCACTTTGTATGTCTTGAATGAAGAAAACTGACCAAGGCTCAGTTCTCCAGGTTCAGATAGTTTTCTCAAAAAGAACCAATCATTTCTTTTGAGAGTACACTGAAAATGTTGCTTAAAAAACAATGTTCTCATTCCT
Source organism: Microtus oregoni (assembly GCF_018167655.1). NCBI lineage: Eukaryota > Metazoa > Chordata > Mammalia > Rodentia > Cricetidae > Microtus > Microtus oregoni. The sequence continues at coordinate 1,207,295 of NW_024543874.1, forward strand.
GGGTCTCAAGCGAATCCCTCTAGCAGAAGCTTCTCATGTGACGGTGGAAACCCTCTTCAGTGTGTTTCAAGGGCGGGCTTCCTTTTTCTATGCAACCCTGCTCTCCGTTTTACAGGCAGTGTAGAAATAATCCTGAGGTTAAGTTTGCATACCTACACTTAGAAACAATTTCGCTGTCTAGGAAAGAAGTTGACAAGAAGGTGGCTTATTCTAGAAGGGGCGAGCCAGACACGGGCTGCGCCAGACACGGGGTACTGTTACCAAATGCCTTCAAACATTCTGAGGGAGATAAGTAAAGGAAAGGGGATTAAAGATTTTTTTCAAGAAGTGACCGATAGCCTAACATGATAACCCACTCATGGACAAATGGGTTTGGAGTGGAAGCTAATGGGACTTGTTTCAGTGCCAACAGCCCTGTGAACAGCAGTGACAATATGATCTGGGCACTCAGACCTTTCGAGAGAGACTCAGCTCCAGTTCACTGAGAAAACACCCACAGCACTTTCTCTTCCTGTTTCCTGCTTACATTTGGCACATGGCAGCCACCTCAGGGCTCGTGACGTAGCATCATATAAGTCCAACCAGGTAAAACACAGCACCGATGATTATTTTAAGATGGTGAATTTTCTAGCAATTCATCTCGGACACAGAACTCCGGCGCTCCTCCTTCTCCGTGGGGCTTCCTACTCCCGCGGATAAATTATGACTCCCAGACCTTGGCATTTCATTAAACCCAAAGAGTTTGACAAACTGCGTTTTCAGAAAGTTTGTCTGTGAGTTGGTTTTTAGAAGGAGGAATTTATGACGAGTTGACTTAATCCTTGCTTTTTGGAGAATGTCTAAGAAAAGTTCTTTCTATAAACAATGGGATTGCACGGAGGGGCTGGAAGGCTGCGCGCTATGTCAGCTCAGCCTGTGGAAGAAAACTTGAGAGCCCTTTACAGTTCCCTGTGAGCTGGCCAAGAGTTCCAACCCTATCAGCTAATTGTGCTGTCGGGGTGCTGGCAGCCTGCCAGCCTTACCTGCACTGCTGGCTCCCGAGGCTCCCGAGCCAGGTTGCCTGTATATTCACTTAGTCCAGCTAACCACTGTGAAAATCATTCACAGGCCTTGGACATAGCAGATGGAAGGTGATTTATTTATATATTTTGACTAATAATCTTAACTTGTCATTTAGTTTTTAAAATTTGATAAACAGGCTGGGAGTTCGAAGAGGGAGCTGTTTGTGTTAAATTCATAACCCTGCTTCCTGGCATTTTGGAGTTGGTTATTGCTTTTGGATTTACTTTTGTGAGGATGGTTTGTGTGTGTGAACACACATGTATGTGTATATGTGTGCGTGCATGCATGCATGTGTGCGTATGTGCGTGCGTGTGTGTGTGTGTGTGTGTGTGTGTGTGTGTGTGTGTACTCTCCTGCTCACCCTCTCCTGGTTTTTCCAATTTCGTTAGAATAATGTTTCTTGGAACAGTTTTCAACAATATGGCATCAACAGAATGTATAGTGCTTTTGCACGTTCTTAAACACTAACACAGGAAAACTGAAAACACGTGAGCCTCGTATTTTATTAGTCCAGTCTTCGTCTTTTCTTCTGCTTACACACAGTGTAAAGGTTTTTTGGCATTTTACCAACAGTTTGGTTATTTCAAGAGGTAGAACAGAAAACTCAAATTCCCAAATAGATTTCCGTGTCTCCCCAGACAGTGCCCTCATGTAGAAATTCACTGATGACCGTGATTCCTGGCCCTTTGAGTTGATGAGACGCTGCCCCTCTTGTCGGTTTCTATGACCACAGAGAAGTGGACGGAAAGTGCTGGGAGGCAGTGTTCGGATGTTTCCTGTGACTGCTGCAATTGCCCGGGGGATAATATGAGTAATACGGTTGGCTGCTCATTTTGACTGAATGCACAGTTGACTGACTGGCTTCCTGTGAGCCTTGCCCATGCTGACATACGTCCATGTGGCTTGGATTAAACAAATAGTACAGGCAAGGAAAGTCAGAATTATTTGGATAATTCAGATCAAAAACTACTTTTCCATGACATATGTTCAAGGTAAAGATGGCTTTCTATTTGGGGGGGATTCATTTAGATCAGAAATGGGCAAGTTTCCTATAAAGTGCTGGAGAGTAACTGTTCTAGAATGTGCAGACCATACAGTCTCTGGTGCAGCTTTGATTTAAGGCAACAAAAACAACCTTTAAAAAATACCCAGAAGAATGGGCAAATCCTCTCAATAAAAATTTATTTGTGGGCTGTGGGAAAACTCAGTTGATAAGTGCTCACCGTGCCAGCCATGCGGACCAGAGTCAGATCCCTGGAACTCAAATAAGAAAATCAGGCGCTCTTATAATCCCAGCAGTGGGTACAATCAACCAGGAGGATCCCTGGATGTTGCCAGTGAGTTAGCCTAGGCTAACCAGTGAACTCTGTCTAAGATAACTTAAGTATTTGGTACCTGGGGAATGATATTCAAGTTGACTTCAATCCTCCATACTTATATGTGGGTATTCCCCCTTCCCTGACTTTTGCAACCTATCTATGAAGAAAGATGATGGGTCCAGACTTGGCCCAGATCTGGACTTTGGTTTACTATCCTTTGATGTAGTCCAACTTCCTCCTTTTGATGAATGAGTAAATGGACCCGTAGTGAGATAAAGTAAGGCGCTCAAAATGACCCAGAGCGTGATGGGAAGTGAACAGCCTTCATTCGTAGTAGCCAGATGCCATGCTCCCTTGCCCAGACACCTTCTTTTAGCTTACACCATGGGTGTATTCATTGTTTAAGTTGTCTCAACAACCGGGCCAGCTGGTGAGGGAACTGCTTTCTGGGAGTGGCGTGTGTGTGTGTGTGTGTGTGTGTGTGTGTGTGTGTGAATCTGTGCTGTTTGCTTCTGTTAAAGTGAATCAAACGTAAGTAAGCCGAGGTGTCTGCAAGCTACCTGCTTTGAGAATTCAAAGTGTTTTTTACTCGCTCTTGCCTCCTGCCAATCTTTTCAATTGTTCCGTGCCCCCCTGTGTTCACACTGTGAAGAGCAGGATCCAGGACTGGCTGGGAGTGCTGACAGCCTGTGTGGGAGAGTCCATTCTGGGAACGGGAGAAATGACATATGGGGTTTGAGGAAGTGAGGAAATGGGGCGTCAATGGCGCCGGGCTGCACAGCTTTCTGTGGTACACTCACCTACTGTGGGCAGCAATTGCTCTGTCTGAATCACGAACTCGAACGCCTCTGCAGGGTGATTCCCATTAACTGATTGCTTGGGACCAGCTAAGAGAATCACCGGCCTTCTCCACAGGTGACCAGAGATGCCGGCAGAGGGGCTGGAGAGGTGAAATCCCCGCTTTCTCCAGGCACACTCCCTGCAGTGGAGATAGCTGATTGGCAGTAGAGAGAACAGTCCCCTTGGCAGACAGAGGCAGAGGAGAGAACAGGAAAATAATTGGTGTCTATCCCTTTTTGTGATGTCATACCACTTTAAGCTCTGAGGTCTCCTTTGTCTCTGGGAACCACCTCCCAGCTGCCCTGTTTATTTTGCTCTAGCTATTTTTAGGTGAGAAGATGACAGCCCCCGTCAAGTGGGCCTGCCTGTTTTCTCTTACCACCTCCTTGGTAAAAGTGTCTGTCTTTAAATGTCAAGTTGTATATAGAATCTATATTTATGTAGAAAATCTGGTTCTTTTTAACAAAATTGATGGAGCCGCATTTCTCTTCTCCTCATGACATCCCTAAGAGAAGAGAAGGTTACCTTCCAATGTCTTCTTAGGAAGAAATGTAATTCTATGCAGAACTTCTTGAGTCTATGTCTCTACATTCCCAGGATCCACTTCCCCCAATCCCTGTCCCCTCTCTGTGCAGCCCTGGTTGCTAGCTTGTGGCTTTGCTATTGAACAAATGCTGAGAACAAATGATAACATTTCTAGAGATTGAAGCTGCTCAAGCAGTATCCAGCAGCCACGGGAGAGCAGGACTAGCTCTGTGAGGACATTTGTCGCGCTGTGCTTGCACGACTGGCTTCTGATAACAGGGAAGCGGAAGTCGGGGCAGCTTTCATAGCAGAGGATCACGCAGAGACCTAAAAGTGAATACGGTCAGTGTTCACAAACAAACTATAAATTTCAGGGCAGAAAAATTCCATTTGATATATTAAGTTTTTGAATGAAGCAATAACAGCACAGTCTTGATAAACAGCGTGTCTCTCAGAGTCCACTTGACTGTGCGCTGTGATCCAAGTGGAAATGGAGACAGAGTTCCTTGGGAAAGAAAACTGCAGCCATTTGGATCCCTAGTAGTTAAGATATCCTTTTGTAACTAACAGAATTCACAATGTTAAACTCTGATATATACAGGTACCCATAGCACTGTCAGAATTTGCAGGATTTCTAACCTTCCAGAAAGTTCCCTCATGTCTCCTCTAAGTGAATGTCTCCATGAAAGGCAACCATTGTTCTGAACCTTGTCTTTACATATTAGTCTTGTGTGTTTTAAAGCTCCATATAAATGGAACCATACACTGTATTCCCTTTCAAGGTTGGGCTTGTCGTCCTCCACAGTATTTCTGTGAATATCAGCCGTGTTGGCGATGTTTGCAATTTTGAAACTACTTTGTTGATGATAGAAATTGAGAATATTTCCAGCTTGGGGTTATTATTCATTGAGGTATTGAAATGTCCTTGTAGATATCTGTGAGTTCCTAGGTACACTCTTTATGAATGTACGTGAGCGTATCATGGGATAGGTATATGCTTAGCTTTGGCAGACTTCCTGGCTTTTGTAGCATTTACCACCTCTGTTGGTAGCTGCCAGTCAGCTCCAGGTGCCATAGTCAATTACTGCAGACGGAGGGACTTAATCTATATTTATGGAGTCGTGGATGGAATTGGTCCCAGATCACGATGCTGGCAGACTTGGCTGGTGAAGGACAGCTGCCTTTGTGCTGTCTCTTCTCTTGGCTTTTCCTCTGCTACGCACAGGGCCTCCTAGTGTCTCCTCTTCAAGGCTTTTATTACCTTTGCTGGGTTAGGTCCCCACACTTTTGAATTTACAGGACCCATTTCCAAATACTTATTGGTTTACCTTCAGATACCAGTCCAAGGGAAGTTAGGGCTTCAATGTACAACTTTGAGGCAGCAGTCGGTTGGTAAGAGTGTTCTTCAACTAACATCTCATTGAGGTCTTAATCTGGATATCACTGATGACTAGTGATGACGAACAACTGTCATATGCTGACTGACCACTAGGGATCTTTTTATTAGTGATTGCTCGAGGTTTAGCAGCCACAGAGCACAGGATCGTCACTCTCCATGCTGGCTCCTAGGAAAGCTTGCTGCTCCTGGATACTGGTCCTTTGGCAGGCATTTGAATTAAAATCTCTTTTCTCTCTATAGCTCCTTATTAATTCATTCTTCCTCCCCCCCTTCTCCGTCAGAGGCCAAGCCAAGGGTCTCACACTTTCCAGGTTGGCAGTCCACCACTGAACTTTACTCCCCGTCTGGTAATTCTCTTAGTGTGTTGCTATGATAAATAGAAGTTCTTAGTGTGAAGGAAGCCCAGTTTTTGAACTTTTAATAGTGAGAGCCTTTTGTGTACTGTTTAGACATCGTCCCCCACACTGTTCATGATAGTGTTCAATATTTCCTTTTAGATGCTTAGGTGTTCTGACTTGCAATTCGAGTCTGTGATTTATCTTTAACTGTTTTTTATGTGCTGTGGAAGTTTACTTCTTGATGTGGGAGTCTCCTATGTGTGCTGTTATGATCATTAATGAATAAAGAAACTGCCTTGGCCTGTTGACAGGGCAGAACTTAGGTAGGCAGGGAGGACTGGACTAATTGCTGGGAGAAAGAAGGGCGGAGTCAGAGAGACGTCATGATCTTTCATTGCAGATAGATGTGCTGAAACTTTGCTGGTAGGCCATGACCTCGTGGTGATACACAGATTAGTAGAAATGGATTAAACTAAGATGTAAGAGTTAGCCAATAAGAAGCTAAAGCTCTCTTTTCCATCTTGCTCTCGGAGAGGCAGCTTTGCTTCTGCCTCTCTCCCCACTTCTCTGCTTCCCCCCTTCTCTCTCTCTCTCTCTCTCTCTCTCTCTCTCTCCCTCTCTCTGTCCCCCCCTTCACCCTTCCTCCTCCATAACCTCCTGAATAAACATTCAACCTCACCCTGCATGTCGTGTCTATCCATGTTTCTGTCTTCTGCCCGCCCGCCATGTGTCTCCCTGCCTGGAACCAGCCATTGCTCGGGGACCAGCAGCCATCTCTGCCTGGGGCCCACTGCCTGCTGCCACATGGCCCGCCACCACTGCTCTGGGACCAGCAGCTGTCTCTGCCTGGGACTGGCTGCTCCCAGGGCCCGCTGCCTGCCACCACATGGCCCGCCGCCACCATTTGGGACCTACAGCATTTCTACTGCCTATTGCCGTGGGGGATCTTCCCTAACCTAACTCCCCAGTGCATGGCCAGCCCTGGGGAGGTCAGCCGTGGAAGAGAGGAGCACAGATTCCAGGTTCTTGCTCCCCAGGGTATGGCTCGCCCTGGAGAGGTCAGCCATGGAAGGGGGGTACAGCTTCCCCAGCCTAGCTTTCCAAACCCTGTCCTTTAAATTCTATTATAAAAAAAAAATTATTAAAAAAAGAAAAAAAAAGAAGCTAAAGCTAATGGGCCAAGCAGTGGTTTGATTAATACAGTTTCTGTATGATTATTTGCAACAACTTCCTTTCTTTTTCTTTTTGGTTTTTGAGACAGGGTTTCTCAGTAGCTTTGGAGCCTGTCCTGGAACTAGCTCTTGTAGACCATGCTGGTCTTGAAGTCACAGATATCCACCTGCCTCTGCATCCTGAGTGCTGGCATTGAAGGTGTGCACCACCACCGCCCAGTGGAATTTACTTCTTTACTTTCTAGAGAAAGGTCTGACTTAGAGTACCCCCTACAGAATTGCAGAATGCTTTCCCTGTGACTCTGCTGACGTGTGGGCTGTTTGGGAGTTTGACCTTGTATGTCATTGGCCCATGCATCTTTGTGTTTTCCTCACTGTCTCTACTGTGGTGGCTCTGTATGTCTTTAAATTTATTACTTATATTGTTCTATTATTAAATAAAACTCAGGAGTCAGATAAGGGGTAAAAACCAGATTCAGCAGAGAAATGACAGAGAAGTGACCAATAACCTTGTCTTTCCTTCCTTGATCCGAAAAGACCAGCGAATTTTCTCAGCCCCTCCCTACTACTTCCTGTGTCTCACCATACGTCCAGGGTTGGCATAGCCTCGATGGCTGTTTCTGTTCAGCTAGCAGATAACTCCCCACTGATTAAAGGTAAACTTTATTGACAGTCTCAGAAATGTCAGAGTGAGATCAAAATGTCTTGTCATCTGATAGTGAACACCCTTTAGATTTGAACTTCAGATTGCCCTCGGAGGGTTCTTTCTATTTTCACCTATGCAATAGCTAGCCCTGAGAAGCCTGCTGAGTTTTTATTGGGCTCATATTGAATTTATAAGTGAACTTAGTATCTACATACCCGTTATATTGACTCTTCTAAGTTATGGAAATGGTCTATCTCCTGATTTATTTATGACTTTCAAGATTTTTTTCCCACAATGCTTTGCAGTTTTGGTGGTAGATTTTTCTCATTTTTATTAGATTTATTCCTAGACATTTTGTGATTTTTTTGGTACTATTGCTTTAAACATTTAAAAATCATTTTTAACTGTTTTTAGTAAATATACAATTATTTTGATGTAAGTGATCATGTCAAGTTGTTTTTTTATTTTTAAAGATTTGTTTATTTTTATTTTATGTGTATGAGTACTTTGCCCGCCTGCATGTGTATATATGTACCTACCATTTGTATGTCTGGGTGCCTGTGGAAGCCAGAAGAGGGCATCAGAGCCACTGGCTGTGAGCTGCCAAATGGGTGCTGGGAGTCAAACCTGGGTCCTCTGGCAGAGCAACCAGTGTTCCTCACCACTGAACCATCTCTCAAGCCTTGTTAAGTTATTGCCATCAGTTTTGTGGTCTGCAGTTTTTTTTTCTCATATGTTTACTCATGTACTGTGTGAATATGCTGTTTTACTTTTTTCCTTTTAAAGCTTTATTTTTGGCTTTTCAAATTTATTTCTTTTATGTTTTGAGATTCTACAAATTTTTATTTCTAATTATTAATTTTTCTTACATTATTGTACTAACTAGGATATCTACTATGACATGGAATAAAAGGAGTACTAGAACAATTGCCTTGCGTTCTTCTGAACTGCAAGATAAAATTTCAGATATCTTTTATCAGATTAAGAGTTCTTCTCTGTCACCGCTAGTTTTCTAAGACTTTTTGCTTTACTCACAAGGAATTGAATTTTATTCAGTGTTTTGTGTTTATTGACATGGACATATCTTTCTACTTTATTATTTTAATGTGAAGTACTGCATTTATGATGTAAAGTCACTTTGCATTCCTGGAATGAACCTCAATGGTCATGATGTGCTATCTTTTCATGGCATTATTAAATTTTATGTTAATAAGTTACTCAGCCCTTTTGAGTATATAATTTTACTTTCTTATGTCAGGTTCTGATGTTAGTGTTATGTCCCTCTTCTTTCACTACTCCCTAGGAAGCTTTCCACAAGATTTGGCAAGAAAGCTACTTGGGTGTGAGGGACCATCCCATGTTGATCTGGGTGGAGCAAACAGGCAAGGCTGTGGAGGCATGTCCACCTAGCATTTAAAAAACAAAAATGCTCCTGGTCAGGAAATGATTACAGACATACAATAAGGACAGATTCAGATGAAAAAGACCTCTGAATGGGTCACAGTGCTGGGAGAGAGAGGAAAAAGAGTATAGACGGTTATAAAAAGAAATAATAGTTTTGAAAGTAAAACAAAGTCTTTAAAGAGACAGTAAAAGTAATAAAGTACAGACTGTCATAGACTAAAGGATAAGGAAAACTAAGCCACATAAAGATGGAATATACACAGGGAGTCTGAATTATGTATATTGTGGTGTTTTCTTCAAATTTTCTGACTTCAGAGAGCCATTTGATTCTGGAGGCTGCTTAGTTAAACCAACATAAAGGTATCTTTACTTTAAAATTGAGTCTAAAGATGTTACTTTGGAGAAGAGGTTCTACTTTTATTTCCACAGAAGATGAGAACCTGCAGATTCCTTCTAGGCTAAAGGAACAAGACCCCCAAAAGGTCTCCATGAACCCTAAAAATACTTTGCCCCTACAACAGCAGGGACAGTTTGAAGAAAACAACACCCAAATTTCCAAAATGATTGTTTATGAGTGTTAGTTTTCTTTTAAAGATGGATATGATATAGAAATTAATATTTTGAATTGGTATGGATCTTGGTCTATTAATAAAAATTTAAGGTACATTTTGTTACATTGTGTATATGTATTTCTGCTCTTGTTTAAGGTATTGTGTTTGTGCAGCTCATTTAAAAATATAATGTATAATTTAAAATTACAGATTAATAATCACTTATAATAGTCAAACTTATAGTCATGTTAGTTCTGTTTTCTAGGTATACGGAGATATATTTCAGTTAGATAATCTTCAACACTTCAAAGACCTAAAGAATATGGCACTTAAAATGTTTTAAGAATTTAGACTTTTCTCAACAATGAGACATGTCTGCTTCTGGCAGTACCAATTACTTCAAGAGGATGATGGGCATCAAAGAGGCTTCTTATGGAGTTTGCTAGCCATTTGGGCAAGAAAGTGCTCTTACCTGGACTGCTTTATAGTATGCTATATGAAATGGACATGTAGGACCCACAGAAAAATGACTGCTGAACTTTCCAAAAGACGGGATGTTTCTTCAGGGTTCCTGCTTCACAGAAAAAACTGCCAGATATTCTGCAGGACACAGAAGAAAGCAATGGATGAATTTTGCCGTTACAAGGCAGAACAGATCTTCAAATTTCCTGCTTCATGGAAAAGTCTCCTGGATACTGTGGGCCTGTAGACTGAAGATGGATGTACCAATGTTACAGAACAACTTTGGGTGACTGTCCAGACAGCAAGATGCCTCTGTCAATTTTAAAGTTTTGGAAGTTACTTAAAATATACTTCCTGTTTACTTAGGTAATATTATATCTTTCAGGAATCTTTTAAGAGTTGAAGACAGATGGTTATTTATAGTTTTATTAGTAATGATAAAAAATAAATTAGATATGAAACTTTTCAGATACAAATAGATGAAATATTGTATGATTCTTGTTTGATACCTGTTTAGTTATATGTAATTTTACTATGTTAAAGTTAAAACCTTTATTTTTATTTAGACAGGAAAGGAGAGATGATGTGGGATGTCCTTCTGTATATGTGTTGCTTTTCTTGGTTAATAAAGCTACTTTGGCCTGTGGCAGGGCAGAATATAACCAGGCTAGAAGAAATATGGAGAGAGAGAGAGTAGGCCGAGTCAGGGAGATGCCATGTAGCTGCCAAAGGAAGAAGATGCTCTGAAGCTTACCAGTAAGCCACAACCTCATGGCAGTACACAGATTGATATTTAAGATGTAAGAGCTAGCTAGAAATATGCATGAGTCATCGGCCAGACAGTGTTGTAATTAATATGGTTTCTGTGTGATTATTTAGGTCTGGGCAGCTGGGAAATGAATGAGCAATCTCTACTTTCATGGCTGTGTGGTTTTCTTTGTGGAATGTTTTAAAATAAATTATCAATTTAATTTCTCTTCCTCCTTCCCTACTTTTCTCCCTTCCACTCTCACTTCCTTCCTTCAACTTGGCCTTTAACTTAGTGGTCCTCCTGCTTCAACCTCCTGAGTGCTGGGATTACAGGCATACCTCTATATGCATTGCCTAAGGGAAGCCAGGGTAGAATGGGAATAAGGACAACGGAGACACTGGGGGCATAGAGGAAACTCCAGCTATCTGAGGAGGTATGTTTGTTCCGCAAATTCTCAGTAGCAAGTGGAACCAGCACGGTCTGAAGTAGGGATTCAAATGTCTCTGGACCCTATTTCTACCTGGTGAAGGCTTCCTTAAGTGGCATATGTGCTAGCTCAGGCTCCCAACAGTTGCACTCGGTACATTGAGGGGCTAACAAGTTAGCATAGATCTCTTTGGTCATGAGGTGGGAACACCAAAGACTTGTGAGTTCAGAAAGACCTAACCTTCGATCCTGTTCTGGCACTTTCTGGCCTTGCTGCCCATGACCTCTCCGAGACCAGTGTTTTCATCTGTGAAAAACAACCCACAGGGTTTGCGATTAGACTGAACCGAGCAGAGAGTTCTTTGCGTGGTGGCAGGCCATAGACATACATGTTCAACATAGGCCACTGCCCCATGTTTCCCAGTCTCTCAAGTGAAAGAACGGGTAATGAGCCCCTTGCTGGGTTAGGGCTAGAGACTGAGTCAAGCTGACTGAGGAGCCTGGCCCAGAAGACTGGGAGAAGGGAGAGTCAAGGTCCGTTGGTCCGAGGCCTTATAAGCAGCATCAGGATTTTCTCATCAAAGAAACCGGAGCCAATCTGAGCTGCGTCAGACTGTGCTCAGAGCCTTCATTTTATGCTGATGCAGCTGGCAGTCAGCACAGTCAGGAGAGGCACGCCTGGCCCATCATTTCTGCCCGAACGTGGAAGAGCCCCTCACCAATCAGAAGTCAACCCAAAAATAACTGGACCGGTTTCCTTCTGTACCAACTGGGATCTGTTAGCACTCATCGCCTTCTGAGAACCGCGGGGAGGCACCTCTTAGGAAAACATTCTCGCCAGCCGCTGAAGGACGGCTGGTGGTGCAGGCGCAGCAGGGCCGCTGGCAGGAATGGAGGGCTGGACTCAAGCTGGTGGAGGCCACATCCGCAGCCGTGACCTCATGCTGGTAGAACAGCCATGCCGGTCTGCAGTAACGGCAGATGGGAGCCTACAGTGAAAGAAATGGCTGTGCAGAACTCAGATTCATCAACAACCTTGGAGGCCTGTTTTACTTCTACAAAGACAATTACAATTTCCTCAAGGCCGCCATTCCTCCTTCATTTCCCAACTCTTAAGGCACTTGCCACAGTTAGAGAGTAACTTCTTAATCTTTGAGGAACTGAGTTAGCTTCAGGATAGAGAGTATACTATGCATTTACGTTACCACAGACTTCATTAGTCCCGAGGCAGGGGCTGAGTGGAAATCGATTCAGCCAGTCTGAGTTTTTCTCACTACTCAGTGTGTGGCTGGGGGGAACAGTTCAACTCTCCCAACTTCTCTTTACTCATGTGTTAAATGGGAATTGCTTCTGTTTTGGGGATGTGGCTTAAGTAAGATGTGTTGGGGACATTTAGAGACTGGAGTAGATCCGTGAGCTCTATGCCACGTCCAGCTTCGTTTCGTCTCAGGGGGGTCCCTGCCGTCAGCCATTTTCTCAGGACTGTACCTGTGCTGCTGGAAAAGTAGAGATTCCACTGTAAGCAACGGCTGGCTTCACGTCAGCGTGGTTCTAAGATAAAGACTGCACAGGGTTTGCTCGCATCAGCACAGTCTGAGTGAGCTGTCCCAAGGCCAAGCCAAACAGAACAGGAGAGACACATGGATGAAATATTATCATAAGAGCAGAGGCATGAGAGACTGCTCGACGCGGCTGAGTGATGTTTTTTGACCAACACTTCATCATCCTTTTGGCTGGTATCTGCAGACACACCCGAGGTCCCTAAGTCCTCAAAGACGGTGAGGAAGACACAGGATGTGTTTGTTTATTTTGTGTGCATGAGAGAGAGAGAGAGAGAGAGAGAGAGAGGAGACTCATACATGTGCCATGTTTAAATGCAGCTGCTGTATATGTTAAGTGGTTGAAAGAGGGGACAGAGCCAGACCCTGCCTTAACTGGGTTTTCTAAAGCATAAGTACGAGGTACACAATGAAGATGAGTTCTTTGATGCATGTCTTCCCTCGGGCTGTACGCAGCTACCCTGGAGTCCCTTTCTTGCCTAACGAAGGGACTTTATTCTGCTCACACTCAGAATTGTAGCCTGCTTGCTTTTCTAGAAACTGATGTCAAATTCATGAGCTCTAACAAAGATAATGAACCTCTGAAGAGTTAGTTTGCAAATGGAAGCAAAATATGGCTTATGAGGCAGCAAAGAAACATGGCACCCACTCTTTTCTAGCTAGATGGTCCAGCAAAATGAGGCTATGAGATGTATCTAGTCTACTATCTGTTTTTGTCAATAAAGTTTTATTGAACCACATTCATTTACATTTTGTCCATAAGTTTTGTGTCCCTATAGTGTGAGAATTGACTTGTTGTGACATAGATTTTTTAACTAATATATCCTAAAATATATTTTGCCTCTCATTGAAGTATCTGTTGTTCTTGGTTTGTAGACTCTGTGCCAGACATATGCCGTGTACTTTCCTTTCTCAGATTTTGTGATGTTCTGTCTTTCTCTTTGCTAACTCACCCCTGCTGTTCTGATGTCAGTGTGTAATTTCTCCTATGACCTCTTGTTTGGCCTTCAGAAGCTTAGCTAGGTGCCTCTCCTTGCTTTAGAAAATCCAGAATTACCCACAAGGATGCGCCTCCACACTGACCTACAAGAATGTGCCTCCACACTGACAGCTTTGAACAGTAATTGCTTGTACCAGAATTTGGGTCTCCAACTAGACTGCAGGATTCTTGAGGGCAGGAATTTGCCTGGTAACTCTGAATTCCAAGCAGCGACTGTATAATCTTTACTTTTAAATTTGATAACTTCATGTCAAGATTTACTGGTGGCAAAGCCAATTAGTAAATGAGAGTTGGTAATATTATCTGGGAGAGATGGTCTGAATTCTCAGATACACCTCAAACCACCAATTCAATATTGGTGACTTAGAAATTCTAAATATATAATGTATTTATATTAAATTGTATTATTATAATTAATTATATTATAAATATATATAAATAAAATATATACTTAGGATATTTTTCCCGAAATGTGGAACTCTTCACCACCATGTTTGTGCACCACAAAGTGTTTACCTCTGTCTTCACATCTTTGTTTGTATCTTTTCATGGTCATCTCCAGCAGTCCTGTCCCTCCTGTTTGTCACAAGCCACCAGAATCTTCATGTGTCTATACCGCCACTCTTTCATTACCACAGATGCTCGCGCGGACGGCTTAGTGTCAAGGCACTTCCTCCGCAGCCTCTTCCACTCTCTGTTTGAGGCAGAGAAAAAAGCTCTTTAGGAGAAATTATGTAACTCTAGAAATAGCAGCCAGCGTTTGAGACATCCTGTGACAGCAAAAAGCCAAATTCCAGATGTGGAGTTACGATTCTCCAACGAGATGTGTGCAGAGAAGGCAGTGCTAGAGTCTGGTCAGGAACGCCTTAGAAATGTACGGATCGCCCTGTCTGTGAAGTGAAACTCCAGACGGGCATGAGCCCAGGCTTAGGGGGTGGTACCTCCAGCCCGTTCGCTCTGAAGCCCACTGTCCTCTGGTGGACTTTCTCAGGTCTAGCCCAGGTACTCAGTTAGTGCTTACCCCAGAGCTGCTGAAATAGGGCAATCAGGACAAGGTGTGGAGGACGGAAGGGTAGTGGGGAAAAATGTGTATGGCATATTCCTATCCAAACAATTAAAATGAGAAGGATTTAAAAAAGAAAAGAAAAAACGTATGTATTTTTCTTTGTGGTCTTCTAGATATGTTGAACAGGTAACTCCCTTTATATGAAGTAACTGCTCATTTTCCCGGTTTTGGTTTAGTCATAGCTGGGATTTTTCACACCATACACAGGCGTGCCTTCAAGCTCTGTCAGGAAGTAAACAACCAAAGCTCCGAAAGAAATAATATCCATCAATATTTAGTGTACACAGATGTGTGAGGGGTTCTAAAGGAGAAGGAGACCCAGGACTAGGTGAGAGTGGGGTTCATCTGGAGAACCACAGAAGTAAGGCAGCTACTGAAGGCAGCCGCTGAGAAAAATAAGTTTTTGAAGCTTTTCCAAAGAACTGTGTTCTTTCTCCAGTGTGACATCAAGGAAAACAGCCCTTGATTGCGATTAAAAACCTGGATCAAGTGTCCCACAACAGGGCGAAGAAATGGCTGCACTTAAGAGACACTGGGTCATGGAGAAAAGAACACTGCTCTGGAATCAATCAGTGATGTAACACAGAGCCCTCGTCGGGCCATGAGGCTTACTTGTCTTCCCTTTCTGGGGAGGCCCATTCTGTCCTCTCTGTCTGGGAGAATACGTTCTCTGTAGTTCACATCAAGAGACTCAAAATCACAGTGACTGGGGCCCATCAGGATGGATATAGGGCAGGAAAGATAGGTGCATTCAGGAAAAGGCCCAATTTTGTCAGAGCAGTCACTCGGGATTTGCTTGTAACTCCCTTGGAGCATTTTAAGAAGAACAACATTCTAAAACTTTGCACAGGGCTTTTGGGGTACCCCTGGCTGCCCCTGACTGTACAGAGTGGAATAATCTTGCTTATGATATTTCTGCCCAGGTTTATGAGATTATTAATGGCATCTTTTTGTCACTCATCCCTTTCTCAGCCTTACCATTGCTGCCCTTGGGGCAGAATCACTCAGTTTCAGGACCCAGTCCGGGCTCTGAAGATGTTCAGTACTCTCCCTGGCCTCGACCCAGTGAGAGACAGTGGCCCCCTCTCTTAGTCCTTTGGAGCTTAGTTTCTCACTTCATTCTAGAGGCCTTGACATCCAAGGCCAAGCTCCCTGCATCCTGGAAGGAGCCAAACAAATCATAGACAGCCATGTTTTCAAACTAACCTCAGTGGAAGAGATGCAAGGTCTCTCTCTCTCTCTCTCTCTCTCTCTCTCTCTCTCTCTCTCCCTTTGGTTTTTTATTTTGATCTTTGTAGTACTGGAGATTGAACTCAAGGCCTTGCTCATGATAGACAAGGACTTTACCACCGAATAACATTCTCAGCCCATCTTCATCTCATACATTTTGAGAAAAGGTCTTGCTAATTTGGCCAGGCTGGCCTTGAAACTTGCTGTCCTTCTATCTTTGTCTCCTGGTATTACAAGCATGTGCCACCACAGCTGGTCAGGCCTCTCATAAAGGGAGTGAGCTGAAGCAGGAGGGTTCTAGTCATATAACCCTATTATCTCCCAAAGCCTAAGGAGGGAAAAAAGTCAATACGAGTTTTGGAGAGATATAAACTTTTATACTATGTTTATATTTATAAAAGGGCACATTCCTAGTCTCAGACATTAAAGTCAAATTGTCTTCGGACATCACCAAATGTTCCTGCACGGAGGCAAAAAGAAGCCCTAGCTGAAAACGACTGGATCTCTGGAGGGAGTCTTTCCTCCCTATAGCCAAAACATTGGCCTCTTCTTCCTTATCCCTGCCACAGAGGCACGCAGGTATACACTCACCCATGTTTTTTACTCTGATGTGGGATTTCCCTCTGTATTCTGTGATTACTACTGATGAATAAAGAAACTGCTTTGGACCTATAGAAGGGCAGAACTTAGTTAGGCAGGGAAAAAGAAACTGAATCCTGAGAGAAAGAAGGGCAGAGTCATAGAGACACCATGGAGCCACCAGAGATAGACTAGATGCTGTGAACTTTACCCGGTAAGCCACAGCCACATGGCAATATACAGATAATTAATACAAGAGTTAGCCAATAAGAAGCTAGAGCTAATGGACCATGCAGTGATTGAATTCATACAGTTTCTGTGTGATTATTTCAGGGCTGAGCAGCTGGAAATGATCAAGTGGCCTCTCTGCTTGCAACATTACTCTTTGTTCGTTGGTCTTTCTCCTCTAAAAAAGCCACATGGAGGAACACGAGGGACTCTGTGAATTGGAAGTCTATGCACTGAAAGTGCTTTCCTTTGGTGACTTTTTAAAAAAAGAAAGATTATGGTAGCTTTATCCTGGACTGTGTTCAACATCCTAAGACATAGGCCCACTCAAGTTCATGTGTGCTGACTTTCTGTGTGGCATAGCTGTTCTGTTTGGTTACATGGTGAGAGTTTGGGACTTGAAGTGCCACATGTGGAGTGGAAATGATGGAATTCCCTAGCCTCTAACCCCAGTAAGTGCTCCGAGACTCTGTACGCAGCCCCTTGATGCTGGCCCTGTGCTAGCGTTCCACACTGTTCAAACATTTAAAGCCTTTGGCAAAGACGGGCAAAGGTGACTTACAGCATCCATCCAACTTAGACATTCAGAAGAGAACGGACGAGCTGTGTGACTGATGTGTGACTCAGCCTGGGCAACTGGAGCTCAGTGGTAAGTGTGATGCATGACTACACCTTCAGGGGCATTCATGATGAGAAGATGAAAGGGGTCATCAGAGTATATATGCATGTGAACATGGGGGATGGAGAAGGGTACCTACTCTCTAGTAGGCTGACTTTATTCTGTCTGGCAAGAGCTTTATTCTGTACCTGTGCCTTTGAATGGATATATCTTACTTAAGCAATAATAATATTTGAGAATAGAACATTGCCCCTGAAATTGGCTCACAATAAAACAACTGCTAAGAACATATCAGCACAGAAAGAATTCACTTTGCCCTTGTCTTAGGGTTTCTATTGCTATGAAGAGACACCATGACCATGGCAACTCTTATAAAAGAAAACATTTAATTGGGGCTGGCTTATAGTTCAGAGGTTTAGTCCATCATTGTCATGGCTGGCAGCATGGTGTTGGAGAAGAAGCTGAGAGTTCTACATCTGGGTGGAGAGGCAGCAGGAAGAGAGCGTTCCCCCACTGGGCTTGGTTTGAACTTCTGAAACCTCAAAGCCCACCTCTAGTGACACGCTTCCTCCAAAAAGGTCACACCTACTCCAACAAGGCCAAAGGTCTTAATCCTTTCAAATAATGCCATTCCCAATGGGGGAGCCTATTTTCATTCAAACCACCATAACCACTTACCAGAAACCACTAGGAACTATACATGGCTCTACTAACTTCCCAGCAAAACTATAGCTGCACACATGGTCACATGTACGCTCAGGCTGGCAGAGACTGCTCTATTGCCTTCCATGAAAGATGCAGTACCTGGTTTGGGCAAGCATCTTACTTAGCCCTATCCCGTGTAATTTGTTAATGGTTAGGTGGCTTGGGTTCTGAAGAGAATGGAAATACATGTGAGCGCATATGAAAATTATGACAGTTATGCATATTGATGAGTAATGGCAAATTACTAAGGCTCAATTCTAGTTGCACAGCAACTTAAACATTCCTTGTAATGGCCAATTATGTATGTGAATGTGACCGAGCCACAGTGCCGAGATATTTGGTTTGAAACTAGTCGGGATAATTTTACGAGGGTGTCTTTTGAATATTACATCATTATGCATTCTGAATAAGGAATGTCACCCTTCCTAGTGTGGGTGGACCTCCCCCAATCAGTTGATAGCCTGCACAGAGCAATACGCTGATCTCCCGTGAACAAAGGGAATTCTGCAGGCGAAGGCCTTTGGAGTTTTCTACAGTCTGGGGTTCGCCTTGGAGATTTCGAGCCATCTTCCACAGCCATGTGAGCCAAGGCTTTGAAATCAGTATTTGTTTATTCATAGCGTGGTGATTTTTCTGTCTTTGTAGCAACCTGATTGGCCCATGTCCCAGCCCCTTTCTTCATCATTCCAATGCAGTTGGCCTGGGGAGGTCAGAGACCAAATTATCAGGGAAGAGCTGTTTTAAAAAGAACTCTGGGTGATTTGCATGCGAGTCTGTCAGGGTTGCCCTCTCTCCTCACGTGAAATAGGCCCTGCTTCACATCACCTCAGCAACTCTGCCTTGGCTTGGCTGAGTGACCGCAGGCACTTCGTACCTGATGAATGCAGATAAGTACAGGCCCAGACTGCTGAGGGTGGAATGGGGCACATGTCTCTAGCAAGGAGACACAGAAAGGCATATGTCTCCCTTTTTAGGTGTGTGTGTGTGTGTGTGTGTGTGTGTGTGTGTGTCTGTGTCTGTGTGTCTGTGTGTGTCTGTGATACAACTTCTGTTTCTGTGACCATCATGTTGTATGAAACACAGCTTTGGAAACAGGGTGCTACCTCCCCATCTCCAACGAGCCTTTGGCACTAACTTTGACTTTTCTTTTTGGAAAAAACAACCCAGTCTCTGCAGTTTGCCTTGTGGCCCAGAGCCCTGAGTCTGACCTGAGTTCAACACAACAAGGGCCTAGCCAGGATGGGTGGGACCCTGGATATTAAAGACTCATGTCTCTGTGTAGGGGGACTGTCTGGGACTTTAGATGAAGTCATGGGTCACTCAGGAGATGCTGGTGAAACAAACAGATTTGTTGTATCTGTTTTTGTATTTGTTTGTTGTATCTGTTGTAGTCTGACCGCTACTAAGGACCAGGAGACATATGTGACCGCTTTTTCAAGGTTGGCGCAGGGACACATTCTTGCCTGAGGCAAGTGGCTGGAGCCCATGTGTGGATGAAAGTGATCCCTTCCAGCCATCGTGGGCAGTGAGGTGGTGATGGTACATTATTTTCAGCCATTCCTGTCAGGTACCAGAGTCCCTGGCTATGAAGCGGGCTTCCCCATGCAGCTCATTCTGGGAAACCCGAGAGGGCTACGGGAGACTGTTTTTCCTGTAGCCTGTCATTCTGAGTGAAATGTATTCTGGGTATTTAAAATGCGTGTCCTGTAATTTATGGCAACATAAACGAAATCAGAGCAGCCTGGGCTGAAACTACAAAGACGGGGGAGATGGCAGAGACGTGCGGGCATGGATAATGCAGTTAGCCGCATTCATCTCGGCTTGCACAGTGTGCATCTCGGCTTGCACACTTCCCTCGCATCCAAGTAGTGAAAGCGGTTGGATTTGCTTCTCTCCTATCTTGAAAGAGGGCATTCTGAGAACATGGCTTTAGATTTACCTGTTTTTATTTTATGTACATGAGTGTTTGGCCTGCATGTGTATGTGTACCATGTGTGTGCAGTGCCCCTGGAGTCCCAAAGAGGGCATCAGATCCCCATGAGCTGGAGTTATGGACAGAGGACATTTTAATAGCTCAAAGAAAGCACTTCAGTGGAAAGCATTGAAGATGGCAAAGCCTATATGCAAACATATTCAGAAATTTATAATGGCTATTACTCAGGAAAATAAGCTATTTAGACGATATTTAATGGAAATCACAATATAATCTTAAAATTTCTGATCAGCTAATTTCTTTTTATCCTTATGGTCTGCCTCAGGCTTAGACTTTGTGCTAATCCCTGGACAGGTACAATACCTGCCCTAATTGGGTTTTTATGGAAATGCTATGCAGAGCAATGATTAACATGGTATACAAATCCAACTCTAGGATAGTGGTCTAATTGTACGTAAAACACTCTAAGGTTCAAATTCCCCATCAGTAAAATAGAGGTGATGAAGGTGACGATGGTGTTGGACAGCTTTGTAGCACTATGAAAAGCAGCGTGATAGGTCAGCATCAGCATCAAAGGGAAAAGGTTTTAGTGCACAGGTCTGGAGGTTTCAGTCCATGATCACTTTTATCTGTTGTTGGGCCTGCAGTGAGGCAGCATCTCGTGGGAGGAGCATTTGGCTGACAACACATACCTGGTGCTAGGAACCTGGGTAAGGATTAGCAATAGTGGCCATGCCAGTTACCTTTTCCTTACTGCGACTGAATACCTGGCAGGACAATGTACGGGGCTGTGGGCAGGGGGACGTCTTTCTCATGTTTTCAGAGACTTCAGCCCACAGTCCTTATTTCCACTGACTCTGGCCCTGAGATAAGGCAAATCATCTGCAAAAGCCCACAGTTTTGGATTCATTCCAACTTGACTGAAGGTCAGAGAGTTCAAACCTATTCCTGCTCCTCAAGGATGAACGACAGGATGTTTGACCAAAGGCGTAGCTACCGGATGCTTTGCTTCTCAAAGGCCAGAGAACAGGATGTTTGACTTAGGGCGTGGATACCAGGGGTTTTGAGATGCAAGGAGGTAATTACGTTTGCTTGTTCTTGGTTTCATGGAAGTCTTGTGCCCTCCCTCTTTGATTGGAGTATATAAGAACTGTGAGAGATAAACTCGGGGCTTTTTGCACAGTATTCCCTGGAAGCCCTCTTAACTCTATCTTCCATCTCTTGTCTATTTCTTTCCTCAATCCACACTCCCCTTCTCAGGAATGTAAGGACAAGTCGGCTGGACCCGACAATTGTCATGGCATCAGGAGCAGGTAGTGGAAGAGGCTTCTTACCTCATGCCAGACAGGAAGTAGAGAAGAGAGACAGGTAAGAGCTGGGAACAAGATACTCTCAGAGACCTGCCCCTCACCATCAGTGAACCTTCTCCAGTGAGGTCCTATGTCTGTGTTTCCAGATTTACAGCACCATCATCCAGGAGCCGTGTGTGGAGACATTTCATATTCAAGGCCATCATCATAATGAATATGGAATCAGTTGATAGATGTTAGCTCTCAAACAATTGTAGTAGATGCTTTAAGAGATATATGAACAAAATGCCGTGACGATTGGAAGAGGGAGAGAGAGGCTCTAGCAGAGTCTTTTTGGAGCCTGGCTTCCCAGAACAAATTTAACTACAAAAGGCAGTCTCACCATGCAGTCCTGACATGCACATGGCTCAGAAACTGGACAAGGTGGGGGCACACAGGACCTCAGAGACGAGGCCAACTGGTGTGGGGTGGGGGATATAAGAATTGAGACAGAAAGTGTCGGCTCTGTCACCAGCACTTTGAGTGCATTCCAAATGTTGATGTTGGGCTTGGTGGGTGGGGAAGGCCCTGAAGGATTCTAAGCTGTGAACATTACAGTCGGGGCTGTCTTCTCTAGAAGGCCTCTTTTCAGCTGTTACCCAGGGAACGCATAAAATATTGGCAAAGTCGCTGGTCCTGGGATTTAGAATAAACTCAGAGCCAGACCACAGTCCAAAGTGGCTGAAATTTTGGCTTTAAGGATAAGAATTAGCTCAGACCTGAAAACTCACAGGGGTCGGATTCAGCTGGTCTGGTCCCCACATCAACAGCGGTGCCAACAATTTATGTGTTTTTGAAGTGATCTTGCTCCTCCACTTCCACCCCTTTCCCTCTGTGACAGGGACATGGGACTGGTAGGGAGTGACAGCACACAGCCCACACCTGGGGCAGAACCAAGCTGGCTGTGACCTATCCCAAACTTGCCATCAAAAGTTGTAGTATCCCGTATGTTCCCTCCACCAGTTCTAAATGGGGGACAATGTTACCACCAAATGTTTTGAGTACCTTCGATGTGTGAGGCTCAGCGCTCATGGATATGCGCTGTATGGATGTGGTCTCTGTCTCTCCGGCTTCAGGGGAACCAGTGACTGTTCAGTAAGTGGGAAGTGAGCAAGACGGTAATAAGTGAAGTAACAGACTGTGTGCGTGTGGCAGAGGAAGGCATGGGGGATTGTGATGGCCTTGCATGCCCTTAGCATCTCTCAGCTTTTCTTATTGTTCTTTTTATACCCTATATGGTACCACTGTGAGCTTCAGTGTCTGGAAGCAGATTGGCCTTGATTTGTATCTTGGATCCTGCCGGCCTCAGACTTCTGTGATAACTCCTAGGGCTTCACTTTGGACATACACAACTGCTGTTAGTGTGAGAGGCCACAGGTCAGCGTTGGTGCTTCTATCTGTAAGTCACAGAAAAATCCAACCTCAAGTAACCAAACGTCAACGAACTTTTCTAGTTTGGGGAAGAGGAGTTGAGGGTGCGGTGGTGTAACGGATGACCTGTAGTGTGGAGTTCAGACATTTAATTCTGCTGTCCGCGGTGGTTGTTCTGCCTAGACCTTCATCCTTATAGTATTTATAGTGGCGTGAGGACGGATGCTCCACTCACGGCCTCATCTTCGTCCAGTTCAGTGGGGCTGCTATAGCAGGCCGTGCTCCTGCTTCTGACCCAGAAACAGACTTCAGAAATACCCATGCCGATCCCTGGCAGGTCCTATGACCTTGTGAAACTTTCCTCTGTGCCCGAGGCTTCTAATTTGTCAGGTTTACGACAGCAAACACTCATGCAGATGTGGCAAGAACATGTAATGAACGCTGGTTAGCTCGCTGTGGGGCTTTCCCAGATTATCTTCCGCAACCTGTCGGTGAGTCACAGAATAATTTAGTGGATTGTGACTAGCTTCCAAAAAGAGACATGTGTCGGAGCAGGGGTGAAGAGCGAATGGCAATGTGCCCTGCAAGCCCTTAGCAGATGCTGCTTTGTGGAGGTGTTTATTAACTTTTGTACCTATTCACACGGTGCATGACTGAAATAGAAAATTGTGGAATAGCTGGTGAAGAGAGGTTGAGAAGCATTAGCTTGAGCAGATCAGGGTGAAGGGTTGAGGCAGGAGCCATTCTTCTCTTCTCCCTAGGGCACTGGGAGAGAGAGGGCGATGCTGAGGAGAAATACGATTTGCAAACTCTTCCGTAGCATTTGCTGCCTGAAGAGCTTAGATGTGTGTTCACCTGCGACTCTCACAGCCTCCCTGAGTCAGGCATCTGTAGCCACCCAGTTTTAGAGAATCGGACTGCAGGAGAGAGGCTGAATAACCGAGGCAAAGTCACACAGCTGGTGGAGGCAGGGCTGAGTTCCGAGTCCAGCAGCCTGGCTCCGGAGCCCACAGCTTCATAACTGTGGAGTGAAGCTCAGCCCTCAGCGCTCGCCACACAGATTTAGAGTGCTTGGCTTGCGGTGAGGTGTCCCCAGGCACTCCCAAAACAGTTGTAACCACTAGAAATATTACTTTGCAAGACCAATCAGCAGTCATGAAATAGGCTTCTCTGTTGTCTTTTCTAGACCAAGGTCCCACAGACCAGCTCACCAAGGGAAGGGAGTATTTATTTACCGCTCCATGACTTAGGCTTAGCAAAGGAGAGGCTGCTAGCTTCCTACTCAGTTTGAGCTGCTATGACAGAGTTCTAGGGGCCAGGTGACTGATGAACAACTTGTCCAGTCAGCTCTCTGTTACTGTAACAGACACCCGAGGCAATCACCCTATGCAGAGGAAAGGTTCAGTTTGGCTCACAGTTTTGAAGATCCTAGTCTATATAACCCGCAGGTCCTATTGATTAAGACATGTGATGGCATAAAACCCCATACTGGGAGTGTGTGATGATGGGATAGGGTGGTTCACCTCATGTGTGAAATAGAGGAAGAGGGCTGGAATCTCTCTGTTCCCTTTGAACTCGTGTCTCCAGCGATCTGAAACCTTATACGAGGCAACGCATCTTCAAGGTTCTTCCGGCGTCCCGTGGTAGCACACCAGATACCAAGACACCAAGCAAACAAGACCTCTTTAACACATGAGCCTTTTGGAGACATGCAAGTTTCAACTATAGCAACAACCAAAAATGACTTTCTACAATTCTGGAGGCTGGAAACCCAAGCTAAGGTGCCAGCGTGGTTGGACTCCAGTGAGGTTTCTTGGTTGCAGATGGCTGACTTCTTGCATTCTCAGACGCTGGATAGAAAGCAAGCGAGCTCCACTGGGCATTTGCTCAGGGCCGCCCCCATCCTCATGACTTGTCCACCACCCAAAGGCTCCACCCGACAGTCAGGAGTTAAGAGTTTAACAGATGAAATCTGAGGAGATGTAAACATTGAGTCCACTCTATCATGTTCTCAAAAGAGCTCCTGAGACACAGTCAACTTTCGAAGGGGTGTGGGGTGGTACTGGGCCAAGGTGAAGCTGTTTGCCTGTAAAACTCTCTGCTGTCCAAGGCACGGGAGGCACTGGCCTCAGTGTCGTGTATGGAAACACACAGTAGGGCCACTGAGAGCATGGGGTCTGCTGGACTCCGGGCTTAGTAGGCTTCGTGGGTTCTTCTTGCCTGAAATAATTGAAAGAGAAGCTGGAAAAGCAAAACATGACCTTTACGTGCCCTGGTGAGAGCAGAACAGCAAAGGCATACCTCAGAGGAACCTGACCTTATTTTATACGGGGCCATCTTGGTGAGGCTAATGTAATACAGTAGAGGAAGGATTTTTTTTTAAAAAGTCCCGAGAGAACTAATAAAATGGCTTTGAATTTCATTATGTAGTGGAAAGAGGCACAAATCCAATTAGCCACAAAATGAGACTTTTCTATTCCTTCCCTGAAGCTGATCCGAAGATAAGCTGTGCCCATGCATGCGCTGGGGCTGCCAGTAAGGTCTCCACTGAGAAGGAAGATGGTTTTGTCAAGTTTGCAGACTTTAACTTTTCCCTCTGTAAGATGCAGACGAGAGTGGCGTGCCCTGTGGTTCTGATGGATGGAGGACTTTGCTCTCAATCCAACGTTGGGCATACAGTGCAATCAATGCTTTAGTATGGCCAAAGCTGCCTCTAGACGACACTAGAAGACTTTCATGAGTGTGTGTGTGTGTGTGTGTGTGTGTGTGTGTGTGCATACTTTGATGCATTTGTGCAGATAATAGAAACTGAGTGGGTGGGAGACTGGGCAGCATGCCAAAGCATAGAAAACAATTTTGTAAGGGTTTGTGTGTGTGTGTGTGTGTGTGTGTGTGTGTGTGTGTTTAAGGAACTGCAGACACTTTCCAAGGGGTGAAGCATAGCATTTATGGGAGTGGACTGGTGATGTAAAAGGCTGGAAAGTTATTGGGATAGACAGCAAGCAGGAATGTTCATTTAGGTAAGAAAGTTGTTTTAGCAAGTACTTCTGAGGGGTTCTCAGAATCCAGTGAGTGTCGGTACTTTTTTCTGGGCAGAGACTTTACACATTTGCTGAGAAGGCTCAGTCACTAGCTAAAAGGTCATGTCTTAGGGTTGACTTTGAACTTTGGTGGTCATGACTTGAGTGATTTTCTTCCTGTTCCATCGGAAATTTGCTATTCTGGTTAAAGGAGATGCAAAAGGAAAAATACCTGAGAAGTTGGAACCATTTATGCTCATTTGTGGATTAGGTGGTTTCCTTAACTGGGTGGCTTGTGCCATTTTCTTTTTCCTTCGTTAGTGTCAGAATGCAGCTTGCGACACACAGTCCTTTCCTTAGAAATGTCTCACCCTCTAGACTTGCTTTCTTACTGTAGTGCTGGGAACAGAAGAGAAAAGGAGAAGAGAGAGCAGAGAGAAGAGGAGAGGATCAGGGAGGTAGAATGTGACTGATACCAAACCCTGCCTTCAGGATCTCACAGTTGTTTTTTTAATAGGATCTATTACATGGGGAAGGGACTTAGAGGAATGTGGGAGGGAGAGCAGGGGTAGGAGAAAGAGAAGAGTGAGTGTGAGTGATCAAAATGAAGTACACACATGCATGAAGTTGTTAAAGATTTTCTTGGCTAGCATCATTTAAATTGTGCTAAATCGTCTTTTCATAAACTCATCAAATACTTCGCAAATGCATTGGACACACAACTGAAGACATTGACATGACATTCACCCCCAGAATACACCAGTAGCTGGTACTTCGTCATGGAAGGATAAAGCCTCATGAGCCCCTCCTTGACCCATGATTGACTGTTTATAGGCAGAGTGCGGTCCATGGCAGATGCTGTGAGATCCTGTTTACACATGTCGTGCCATGAAGGTAATAGTTTAGGGATCCTTTCTCCACCTTCCAGCTTTTACATTCACGGTCCATGTAGATGCTATGCAGGCTGCTGGGGGAGAAAAGGCGTCAGTCATAGCCATGAGACCTATGAACCGCAATGCCAATCCGCCAAGCAGGAAGTGTCTAGTGTTGCAGTATTGGCACAGCTGTTATGGGGCTAACCACCTGCTTTCAGTTTGCATTTGAGGCCTGTTGTGCAGGAGAGACTACCTCCCTGATACTGTAGACATGGTCGAAAGTTCATGGCTAGGGATGTCATAGGCCCTGGTGCTGGTAGGCTTGGTGGTGGTGGGAGAATCCTACTACTGTTGCTTAGCTAAGTTGAACTGAAACCAAACTATGTTCCAAATATCAACATTTTACTTACAGACGAATGCTGCTCTCAGCATTCATCAGAGAAGCTTCTCTTTGCGCTGCCTGGCCACTTGGAATGCCAAGAATCAGGGACAACTTCCAATCTTAGCCCAGAGGGGGCAGAAGGCTTCAGTCCTCACTCCACATTTCCCCTGGAACCCATTGTTTTCCTTCTATAGTGCATTTAAACTCCATGGTTCCCAGTGTGTTTATTTGTAAGATGGATCTAATTCTGTCCTTGAAAAGCCTCTAGAAAGTTTGTCAGGGCCAGGGGAAGGCACGTGGTGCTTAGGGATGGCGTTCAAGTTTTAAAAGTGATTTATCTCGGCCCAGGGGCCAAATGGCACAGCCTGAAAATGTGATAAATCTAGCAAATAAGTAAACAAATAAATAAATAAACATAAAGGCCTTGGAGGAGGCAACCGGCCAATAGGCAGGCAGACAGTTGGCGTTTAGTTTTACAAGAACAGCTGTGGATCCCACATGCCCAGGACAGTTAGAACAGTTTCATTTCCTCCCAAGAATGGCTCGTCTAGGTGTGGAACAGGCTTGAGACTGGTGCTGTGAATATGCTCCCCCAAGGCAGTGACGTCATGGATACGGACACAGCGTGGGGTGGGTATTTCTTTCTTCCTACGCTGTGTGATCCCATAAAACCAGGAAACACAGCTTACACAGTTCTTTGCATAGGCTTTTTTTTTTTAAATACACACTCTCACGATTAATAAAACCCAGAGACAGATATTGAGGTTCAACCTGAAAGTCAGAAAAGCAAAACAGCCAGCCACTAGCTCTTACCTCTACCTCATCCTGAAATGGCGATCCTGCCTCCAGGAATCTCAGAATGAGACTGTGTCTGAAAGCTGTCTCCTCCTGTCTTATAATCCTGTCTAGGGTTGGCATTAAAGGCATGCACCACCCAGTTTCTATGGCATACTAGCGTGGCTACTGGAATTAAAGGTGTGTGCAACCACTGCCTGGTCTGTAAGGCTGACCAGTGGGGCTTTTTTACTCTCGGATCTTCAGGCAAGCTTTATTTATGAAAATGCAAATGAAGTATCACTACAATTCATGAAGTAAACAAATGGAGGCTGTCTAGTTTATTGCTGTGCACACTGACATTCCTGACACACATGTGTCAGAGGACGTGTGTGAGAATTACACAAGTTAGTGTCAGCAGGTAGGTCTGTCTTCAGCGCCCTTACAGACCAAAGGGAAGGTCAAAGTGGGATTTTCTTCCGAAATGACCCTTTGTAATCAGAGTCAGTGAGAGTGAGGGGAAGCAGGAAAACCTTTCCTTTTTCCATGCCCTTTCGTGTGAGCCACCAGCAGGAGGCGACGCCCAGCTTTATGGCGGGTCTTCCTTCTAGTGTGATGGAGAACATCCCTCCCAGGAGTGTCCAGCAGCTTGGGCTTTAGTTGAATGTAAATGAAGTCAGGTTGATAACCACTATCAACCAGTCATCTGCCTATCATGTTCCCATCTCTCTCTGTGTACAGTGTGACGCCTGGGTCCTTTGGCTACTGGGCCTGTCCATTCTTACGTTTGCAGACAGTCTGTGGGCTTTGTTATCTGTCTCAGAGAGCTGAGAAGGTCACTCATGGTCCCAGTTAACTGCTCGTTTCCGACTCAGGACCCATCTTGGACAAGGCCTCATCTGACATCATGTCCTTTCCTCTGCCCCCATTGTCAATGGGCAAAAACAAAAACAGAACAAAATCTTTTTTCAGTTTTGAGACAGGGTTTCTCTGTGTAGCTTTGGAGCCTATCCTGGCACTCACTCTGTAGACCAGGCTGGCCTTGAACTCACAGAGATCCATCTGCCTCTGCCTCCTGAGTGCTGGAATTAAAGGCGTGCGCCACTACCACCAGTCTAAAATCTATTTTCCAGGAGCCTTTAACAGCACCTTGCAGATTCTCTATGAGAGAACAATCTTAGCCCCAATTATGCTCAGAAACATTTGGTGGTTCCTCATTATTTACAGGTTAAAAATGAAAATCCCCAGCCCAGTTTTCTAAATCCTTTATAACTCACTTTTGATTGACATGCACTTTGTGGGATTCCTCTTCAGCGCCCGTTTCTGACCAGGCTTACGGCTCTCACCCCAAAGCAGGTGCTGCTTGTTCCTTTCTCCCCTCAGGGACCCGCAGGAGCTCCAGAGAAAATCCCATTTGTTTCCTTGCCTGTTTATAGGATGCAGGCTTCCACCCGCCTTCCTCTCAGTTCTGCTCAATGTCACACATTCTTTAAGCTCCATTGCAAATCTACCCTTCTCTAGGATTCCTTTTAATTTGTAATTTTTTTCCTTCTCTAGATTCTTTTCAATTTTTAAAATACTCTTAGGCAGCTTCATACATTTTTGTAATGAATTTTAATCCTTTTCACCCCTCATTACCATACCTACCCTGCCCCCCCCCACATCCTTTTCCCACTGAAGACTCCTTCTCAGCAAACCCTGTTCCCAGTTTCCTGTCTATATGTGGGTTCCCTGAATGAGCATGGTGGGAGGCTATTTAGTGGGGCACCACCAACTAGTGGTTACACCAATGAAGGAAGTGACACCCTTCCTCTAGCCAACATTAGCTGTCAATAATCCTTCAGATACAGGTGGATCTTGTGATCCCTTCCCTCTCTATGATATAATGCTGCTAATTGCTATTAACTGTGTACTAATATACTTCTAAGTTTATCTTGTTCTCTTGATATCCCTATCAGCTCCCATGGGAGAATTCTATTACAGTCATTTATAGCTTTATGTGATGCTTGATAAAGGCATTTAATAACTATAGCTAATTGTGTAAATACTTTGAACATCTTGAAACTTATATCTTTTTGATGTGTGTGTGTGTGTGTGTGTGCGGTGTATGTACTTGTTGGTGTGGTGACATTTGCCTGCCTCTGGAAGCCAAGAGGTCAATGTTGAGTATCTTTCCTTGATTGTTCTCCATATGTATAAATATATGTATTCTG
This sequence comes from Microtus oregoni, assembly GCF_018167655.1. NCBI lineage: Eukaryota > Metazoa > Chordata > Mammalia > Rodentia > Cricetidae > Microtus > Microtus oregoni. Next base: position 1,237,093 of record NW_024543874.1, read on the forward strand.
CTATGAGCTTCAGGGATATGCCTATTTCCAACCCCCAGTGCTGAGGTTCTTTTACGGAGGCTCTGGGTGTCTGAATCCGGGTCCTTATGTGTGTGCATCAGATACTCTACTGACTGAGCTGTCTCTCCAGTCCTGTATCCTTGAACAACCAGAAAAATGTGCTCCTGAGGTAAAATTTCAGTTATCATTATCACTATAGGCATCCTATTGAACATGGACACCAAGAGTTTGCCAGTTTTATTCTTTACTTTTTTTTTATTTTTCAGGAATGCTGATAAAAAGATATACATACCACAAACATTGGTTTGCCTTTTGAGTTTGAAAAGACTGGAGTGAGAAACCCCTGGGCCTAAATCTTCCCTTGTTCCCCGTAGAGTGGCAGAAGGTGTTAAGGAACGAGCCAGCTTCTGAGGCCTGCAATCCCCTCTCACCACTGCTTACCACGCAGCCTTGGCTGAGTCACTCAAGGTCTTAACGTCCTTATTCAGGGGAAGGGGACAGGGAGAGCAGTTGGGACTGAGCTCAGCTACTGTTCAGGAAAACCTCAAACTGTAAAGTTCACTTGAAGGCTCCCTCTCGTCTCTGCTGACTCAGATCCATCTCTAGCATCTTCTACATTTGCTGCTATTGGCCCTCAGCTCGGGAACCTGGAGCTGAGGACCTCTCCTAGGAAACAGCTGTCTGCTCTTTCTCAAGTGTGAAGGGCTCTTCTGTCATCCTCCTTTGCATAACACCGAGAAACGGAGTGAGGTTGACCATTTGTCTATCCCTCACGAATGAGGTTGACCATTTGTCTATCCCTCACAAACGAGGCTGACCATTTGTCTATCCCTCACGAATGAGGTTGACCATTTGTCTATCCCTCACAAACGAGGCTGACCATTTGTCTATCCCTCACAAATGAGGTTGACCATTTGTCTATCCCTCATGAATGATGTTGACCATTTGTCTATCTCTCACAAATGAGGTTGACCATTTTTCTATCCCTCACAAACGAGGTTGACCATTTGTCTATCCCTCACAAACGAGGTTGACCATTTGTCTATCCCTCACAAACGAGGTTGACCATTTGTCTATCCCTCACGAATGATGTTGACCATTTGTCTATCTCTCACGAATGAGATTGACCATTTGTCTATCCCTCTTGCTGTTCTTTGTGACTCGGTTGTGCCTCTTGGGGATAGTCAGAGCAGCTGATATCAATGCAGAATCTCTTCTGGAACTCAACTCACCACCAGGGCAAACACATCATTATTTTGTGAATGACCAAGAAAAGAAAAGGAGCTGCCACTCTTAACATGCCACAGACCATTGACAGCAAGGATCAGTTGTATTTCAGAGCCATCAACTGTGAAATTGGAGCATGTTTAACCGATCACCTCTACTCTTCTGAGCCTTGGGTAGGACAGGTGAGCTTCCTGCTTCCTCTCAGGACCACAGTCTCCTCTGGAGACCTTGTCCTATCCCGAGGTGCACCCAGCTGACCTCATGCTCTCCCAGGACTTCCATTGTGCCGGCACAAGATGGAGGTGGGCACAGAGCACAGTGCTGGAGGCTGGCAATGCTTAGACATGCCAACATCAGCCTCTGCTTCCCCGTTTCTCTGTTAAATCTGCATGGTAAGATGTTTGCCCGGAGGCAGACTCATCCAGCTTGGAGGAGGCACTTTATGGAGTTTATACATTCTGTTTTTCAGAGACACCAGGAAGAAAAGGATCCCAGTCCATGTGCATTCTAGCCTTGACTAGTTTCTCCTTGCAAAGAGTTTATTGTGAGATCATTGAAGGCATCTGGTCAGTCTTCTGGAGCCATTTTAACTAGGGGTTTTGTACTGTGGGCAAAATTAAGGGGCATCTAGTGTCACGTTCAATGTGTTAAGTAACTGGATACCCTGGAGCTCGGTCCAAGAAGCAAAATAATCCCCATCCCCTGCAAGACAGATGTTAAAGGTGGCCAGACGGTTCAAAGCTGTTGGCAGCAAAAGGCTTGCTCCTTGTACACGGGGCGGGAGTACTCTCTGTTCTCGGGCGTCACCGCCAACTGCAGACATTTCAGCAGTTTCTTCCTTCACAAGTCTTGGGTTTCAGGCCGGGAGGTAACCAGACCCTTCACATTTGCTACAGTGATAGGGTTTCAGGCTTTGTGTTTTGACCTTACAAGTCACCTGCTCCTCTTGAAGCATTGTCACCCTGTTGGGTCAGGCTTCTACTCTCCGGATTGTCTTAGCAACATCGGCAGTGATTCGCTGCTCCAACTCATGCCATCATTTCCTGTGGTTCCTGCTTTGGGAACAGGGAGGGTTGTCGGATGCCAGCTGCAGGTGTAGGTTAGCTTCCCCCATGCACGTGATGGTTTAGAAGGCTCCATGGAGTCCCCTAACCCCGGATGATCATTCAGTCCTTCCACAGCCTTTGTGCCTGCTGTATGTCTCTGTGCTCTAACCATTTATCATGCGTAGAGACTATTAACTGTCCCTGAGCTCTGAAGTAGTAAGCCTATACAGCTGAACATGGTCCACTTGGCTGTCCATATAGCCAGGGCACTTTTAACTCCAGCCAGCTAAAACCAAAGGGGAATCTACTAACCCATGTAACCGAGAAGTCCAGGGACATACCCAGAATGCCAGGAGCAGGTGGCCCTAGAGTCTCAGTATGGCTCCTCAGCTCTCCCTCAAGTGTTGTCTCCATATCTCTAGTCTCTTGCTGTCTTCTTCATGTTACAGGTAACCTCTTTATAAGCAACAGGAAACAAAGTTGCCAACACCCTAAAATGTACATCTACCTGGCTCCAGAGGAGGGAGCCATTCCATCTTCTAGCATCTTTCTACCAGTCCCAAACCAAGCCTGCTTGGGTCTCCCCCTGGTATAGCTGTTAGTCAGTGGCTATCCATGGCTGTCATTAGAGTTCCTCTCGACACACATGCCTCTTTCTGCCCATTTCCATCAGGGTGGGAACCTGACACAGTGATGAACCCCACTGGGCCTGTGAAGACCCACTGCACTTGGTCCCCTCTATCTTCCCAGCTCCTCCTACTCCGCCCCCCATCAGCTTTTACCTTCTAAGCACATTGGACTATTCCATTAGCAGAAAACCTTCTGTTACCCATAGCATTCATTTTCTCTCTGTCTTCACTGGAGCCCTTTCCTTCTCCCCCACTTGTGGAAATTCTTCTCAGCCTTCCGGGCTTAGTTAATGTAGACACACAAACACACACACACACACATGGGGAGGGAGGGAGGGAGAGAGAGAGAGACAGAGAGAGAGAGAGAGAGAGAGAGAGAGAGAGAGAGAGAGAGAGAACATAAGGAAAAGACCCTGGACTGAGGAGGGCCAGTGTCAGAGCAATGACAACTTCCAAAGCATAGACATTTATTAACCCTGCAGAGATACCCACTGTCCTTATGCACTCAGATGCTCTTCATATTTACATAGAACTGCTACAACCCTCACTCAGACCACTGCACAGCACACTGGGGAGGAAGACACATGTGTGATTCATTTTCTGAAGGATGACATCTAAGGATTTACCTAAGGACCGAAGAATGTCGTGAGGTAATTTTCCGCAGTGCAGCAGGTGGTGCGGGGATGATCGATTGGCAGGCTCGCCTCCACGTCCACGAACTGGCTGAGGCCTTGCCATTCCAACTAGTGACCCGATGGGATGTTTAAGGAGGCTGAGAAAGCGGCACTGTTTTGCTAGTAAATGGATGATTGTGAACCACTCCAGCAGAGAGGTCCTATGGACTAACGTTTCCCCAAGCATCAGAACGAAGAAGTTGGTCAGACTGGAGGTGTTTTAAATGTCATCAGTGTGAACTCAGCCAGGCTGATGGTAACAGTCCAGGAAGTAATAATGCTGTTTTTCCAGAGTTCCCAAAGTGTTTAGTTTTTCTTTTTACTTCCAGACTGACCACATTTTCTTGTAGTTAGTTGTAGATATACTACCCCCCCCCCTACCCCGTCCCCAATGCAGCAATCCAAAATCTTTCAACTAAAAAGTGACAAAATAATTGAAATGACTTTAAACCCCAAAAGGGGCTTTATTGGCTCATCAACCAGAATGATTTGCTGGGTACAGAAGTCCTAACTATGCTTCTGGTTCAATCTCTTTCCATTCCTCTTTCTTTCCCAGGCTGTTTCTATTATTCTGACTTCCTAAGACTCGTTAACCTGTGAAGATCAGTTGGCTTGCTGTGGCTCCTGAGGCTGAGGGGGAAAGGGCCCTGATTTAGAACCACATGATTCCGGCTGACTGAGCCTGGAATAGGCTTCTGGGGCTGGGTGTTGGGTTAGGCCTGCCTGCACTGCAGATCCTGGGACTAGGAGAACAGGTTCTCTAAGAAATCTGAGGCATCAGTGTTAGATGGCAGAGGAAGGATGGGTGTTAGACAACAGAGGAAGGATGGGTGTTGAGCATCAGTGTTAGAAGGCAGAGGAAGGATGGGTGTTGAGCGTCAGTGTTAGACGGCAGAGGAAGGATGGGTGTTGAGCATCAGTGTTAGAAGGCAGAGGAAGGATGGGTGTTGAGCATCAGTGTTAGAAGGCAGAGGTAGGATGGGTGTTGAGTGTCAGTGTTAGAAGGCAGAGGTAGGATGGGTGTTGAGTGTCAGTGTTAGAAGACAGAGGGAGGATGGGTGTTGAGCGGCAGTGTTAGACAGCAGAGGAAGGATGGGTGTTGAGCATCAGTGTTAGAAGGCAGAGGTAGGATGGGTGTTGAGCATGTATTCCTCAGCAGAGATAGTGTCATGAGTCTTGACTGTCTCACTTCTGGGAAAGGCTTCCTGTAGTGACTGAGTGGATTGTCAAGTACCTGGGGAGTTAGCCCAATCCCCAGTGCTGTAGTTTCTTCCTTCATCTCTCTCTCCCATTGATGAAAGGTAACTTCAAGAGAAGTTTAAAAGCATCCATTGGTTTTAGCATTTTGTCCATCCCACCTAAAGATTATATTTATCAAAATCATTCTAAATTTGCTATTCAAAGTCAGACATTTCAGTGCTATTGCTTTTGACCCTTGTGCCTTAGCAAATTGATTGGCACTTTGATAAATCTTGGCAACAGCTTTGCATACATGTCATGTGCCTTCTTGGCTTCTCTCAGCCTTGTGTCCTGCGGTTTCGCTACTTCTCCACTCTTTCTCATGCTTAGGAAGACCCGCCATTGTGCAGCCTGATGTCCTCCATCTGGGTGTTCTCACCTGGTTCCACATCTGATGCTCAGCCACTCAGCAGGTTTGGGTTCTGTTAGAGAGGTAAGATGGCGCTACATGGAAGCTCTGGCTGACTGGGCAAGGGTACGTGGCATTAACCAGTGGCCATCAGGACATGGCAAAGAGCTAGACAGACGCATTCTTCTCTCACCTCCCTCCTGGGGTCCCCTTTCTCTCTGAGGCTCAGAGTGAAGCGTAAGTCAACACCTCCCGCATGTCTTTGCACTGCTCTCTAGCCTCCCTGCTTCACTTCCGTTTGTTTAAAAGACTCTAAGACTCGAGTTGTCCGGGAACTGCCCCTCCCAAAGAAAACAGAACTGAATTCCTGCTTCAAGTCTGTTTTCTAGGAGGCTAAGGCTAACGTAGCATTGTTTTGCTTTTGTGTGACATTTTCTCCAAAAGTGCTGATAAGACTATGTTTCCATTCCATTCCTTGATGGCAAGCTGGATAAACTGAGATGATTAAGGACACCTCATGTTCAAAGTTATTGGCTCCATCACCCAGCCATTTAAACACACAATCCAAGCTTCCTGTCTTCTCATTAATAACTCTTGACCTCATGGAAAGTCTGGGCCTGCACATAGGAAGAGCAGAGAATTGAGAGAGCTATTCTAATTATTGAAGCCAGTAACCAAACTTAAAGTAGTTGAGTACCTGAGCTCTAAGAGACCACTTCACGGGGATCGCTGAATGCCTAAGTCAAGGGATCAGAGTCTTGGCATTGAATTAGTGTGATGGGTGATAGCGGTGCTGTGTTTTTAAGCTGTTCATTCTAGATTTTAAATTTTTTTTACATTTTGGGTCATATCTTTGCTTTTTAATTAAGGATTCTAGAAAAGACAACTGATTTCTCAAGAGAGAACACGTGGTGTAAGTGTGGGTAAAATAGCTCAGACTTTCCCAGGGTGCGTTATGAGTGAGAGAGGAACATGACTCACTGTGTGGATATTTTGCTGTTTTGATGCTATTGGTTCCAAAGTGACTTCTTTTTATTTCTTTGTGTTTTCTTAAAATGAGTTCATTTTTGTCTACTATTTTAAACATCTGTTTTTTTAGATTTAAATCATTTTTTGTGTATGTTTTGCTCACATGCATGTATGTAAATATGTATGTACGTATGTGTGTATGTATGAGCAGCATGTGTGTGCTTGGTGCCCTCAGAGGTCAGAAGAGTATATTGGCTTCCCGGGAACTGGAATTAGATGATTGTGAACTATTATGTGGGTGCTGGGAACTGAATCCAGGTCCTCTGAAAGAACAGTAAGAGCTGAGGCATCTTTCCAGCTTCTATTTATTGTTAATTTTAATGCTTTATATTATGTTTAGCTATGAGAAAATGACCATGAAAGGGGACTCTGTAAACAGAAGTTTCTGTCCCCCCTAGTCCCACAGCCATTCAGTTCCAAAGAAACACACAGAGGTTAATATTCAGGAGGATGCCTATGTGTTTGTCTTTGGATTCACCTTCTTATTTAGCTTCTCTAGGAACATGAATTATAAGCTCAATGTCCTTTATTTATGGCTAGAAATGGTGACCCTGAAGTCTTGAGTGCAAGAACTTTACCAGGAACTGAAGCAAAGGCCACACGTGCATGACCAGAGCCTTGAAAAATGCTAGGGCTTTATAGCTGGCGTGAGAGAGGCAGTGACTTAGCCGCGTTGTGTGAGGCTGTTCCCTATACAGCCGTCCTGAGCTGCACCACCAGGAGTTAACGGTCTATGCTGGTCCTGCTGTCACTCACCATGACATCTTTGGCTGTGGAATAACTGGAATGTAGTCAGGTTCCTATCAATTCTGGGAAGTTGAGTATTTGAAATATTTTTGATCAAGTGTATGGAACAAATGAAAGCAGGGTGTTCTAGATTCTTCTTTTCTGACTCACTCTCTCTGGAGTCTCTGAAGAAGCTTGGAGATCCTAAAAAAAAGCCCCCCAGTTTACAGGGAAGATGAAGAGGTTCCAGAAATGAATAAGAATTGGCAGCTTAGTGTTGCGAACCTGTCAGCGCCTCGGGATGGAGAAACAAATGGTTGAAGGGCAAGAAAACTGGGATCTGGAGCATGGGGTAACATTTTAAAGCCAAGCACCTCTGCCAAAGATTCTTTAGCATCCACTCCTTTCAAGATCCCAGAATTGCAATACAGACACCATGGAGTTCAAACACATTCATTTCCAATGTACAAACAGCACTGCAGGAAGACTCACCCTTTCCCAAGAGTCGGGAAGATGCAATGTTGCCCAGTAAGGATTTACTTCTTCGAGAGAAGCTAACAAGCATTTTAGTATATGCTGAATTAGACTCTAAATGTGTGGAAGCCAGTTAGTGTTTGACTTCAGAAAAAGATATTGCAGAGTGGAATTAGTTTGACAGGCAGCACCTTCATATAGATGGCAACTTGGTATTTGTTTCCTCTCACTGCTTAGTTGAAAAGCACTAGCTGGGCCTGAACACTGTGACGGAAGTGCTGTGTGTCTGGCTCTCCGTGGTCCTGCTCCCCCCTCCCATTTTCTGTTTTCTATGGCTTCTCAGCACAGCCCATGAATGAATATTCCAGAGATGGTCGCTATGGGCTTTAATGTCAAGCCTAGCCATCTTCATTTCTCATCTCTTCCTCGGTTCTTTGTCTTACTCCCTTCTGTCCCTTCTCTTATATTGAAGAATGAAAAAGAGTCTCTGAGAGTTACAGGGCACAGGGCTTTGTTTAAGCTAGTGAGTTTCATGAAAAAACAGGGAAACCCCAAATATTTGGGTTAAATTTCCAGTACAGTCCTCAATAATCTCAACCACAGTTAAGTTTGCCACTACCCTGACCTTAATTAGCTAAGTTTCTTAAAAAAAAAATAAATCTTCACTAATACGATGATTACTCCAGTAAAGTTATGTTGTTATAATCTATAGGTTTCTAGAAAGTAAAGCTAAGATGAATGTGCCTATGTATCTTTAATCCCCAATCCAAGAACATTGCTGAAGATCAAAGATTTAACCAGGAGACATTCTGCTTTAATGCTGTTTGGGTGTGACAGCTGCCTCTGTACTTGGAATAGATCAGCTCCATCCATCTTTTCAGACAGTTCCAAACATTTCCTTGAAGCACCAGAAATATACATCTCACGTACAGTTGTCTTATTAGGAATGATGTATTGGGGTTTCCCCACCAATTATTTTTGATTATTCTGACACGTGGCACTTGTGGCATTCCATGCCCTCCAAGTTATCTTTGTATTGGGAGATGACTATGAGCAGATAATACACAGTGCCATATAATTTTTAGTAGTAGTGATGGGGTATTTTCCTTTTAATATGGTTCTCCGTGATATTTAGAGAGGCAAACACAGCATGCTAATAAACATTCAGGACCCATTTTCTGATTGGTCTTAGTGGGAACAAAGTGACCCTTCACATCCATGCCCCTGTCTCACTCTGGAGACGGACTGAGGGATGTAACACACCACCACAAAGTGACGAGTTGTTGTTAATTTATGTATACTTTAGACTTGGGATTTTATTGGCATGGTGTGGGGAGACCTTAGGTTTTATGTCTCTTGCCGAGCCTTATTTTTGGTTTGGGATGAAACTGGAAGGTGGGAGAATTGTGTATCTGGAAGACTGTGTTGTTCTTGTCCATCTTCAAGTTTCTGAGAGGAGGGGGCTGGGGAGATGGCTCAGCAATTAAGAGCACTGACTGCTCTTCTAGGAGACAGGAGTTCAATTCCTAGTACCCACATGGCGCTCACAACTGTCTGTAACTCCAGTTCCAGGGGACCTTACACCTATGGCAAAACACCAATGCACATAAAATAAAAATAAAAAAATAAATAAACGAATGAGTCAAAAAAGCAAAATAATTAAAAAAAAGAAAAGAATATGAGAGGAGTGAACTTATCTGGTGAGGGGAATCCCCTTCCCAAACTGAGTACATTATCCAGACCCCCACACAACTATTGACAAGCAACAACTACTTATTCTGCTGAAATCAAACAGTGATGATTAAATTGAGATTACCCATAATCCACAACCACTCAAGGAGAACTACCAAAAGAAAGTAGAGTTCACTTAAGGTACCACATTCAGGTAATGGAGCATTCTCATCTTGTCTCTGGTGGCCTGAAGGACTACCCACTTAACCCTTATTAGCCTAATCGGAAGAAACCAGAAGGCACCAGACCTGATGGAAGGGCTGTTAAAACAAAAGGCTAGAAAGAATGACGTAGAACCCAAAGCAGAGCAAATGACCAGGACTGGCTTGAGAAGACAGGAAGCCGAGATGGTTGTCTTTGCAGGCCAGATATTTTGATATGCATATATTACTAGAATTAAATCAAGAGATGTTTCAAAGCTGTCTTCTCCACTGTGAGCAGAAGCATGAGCCTCATACAACACGCCATCTGAGGTCCTTTTGGAAAATTCACAGGGCAGAGATGGGGTTACAGGACCCTGGGCAGTAACACAGCCCCATGGATGGGAACAGGCCACCACTAAGGATCTAGGAGAGCCAAGCCATCTGTTCATTTGGGGTTATTCCAAGTGCTGCTCTCACGGTACTGATCACAAGCGCTGTGCTCACGGCATCCTCGGGTTCAGCGCCGAGGTCTCTTTTTGTGCTGCTCTAGACGCCGCCTAAGTATTACTCTGATTTCCTGCACACTGCCTTAGGTCGGCGTTCTGCTTCCATGATGGAAATGTCAAGCAATAGCAACCAGAGACCTGCAAGGCAGTTTGCAAATGCTCCTTTGTTAGGGAACCATCACATCCCACATGACTGCCGCAGATGCTGTTGGTGCAGATGGCCAAGGCCTGGCTCCTGGGGGTGTCTTTCTGCGGCTAGAGAACAGGAAGGGGACAATTGAGTTAACCTCTCTGTCTCTCTCTTGTCATCCTCATCCTGGCCATTTGCTCCTCTCTGCATCGCTTCTCTGTGCCAAAACCTGGTTAATTCTGTTTCCTCAGGCCCGGTTTCCTCGGGCCCAGTCTTCAGATTCAAGACCCAGCATCTGGGTGAAGCCAGCGTGATTGATTTACACTCAGAAAGGGCCAGACCCCAGCAGCTTTTTCAGAATATGGAAAAGAAGTGATAGGCTTTGTGGGCCTGGCAGCATGGAGGCAGCGTTAGATGAGGGAGCTCCCTCGCAGGGCTTAGCTAAGCATTCGGTAAGGTCTGTATGGACCTTGTGAAGAACTGTAGCAGAGGCAGAAGCATCGCAACACAGGGCCCGACCTCAGGGCTCGGCAGCCACTCTTCAGCTCTTAGTTTGGTACAAAGTGCTTTCATTACTGTTTGGAAGTCACTCCCTGTAATGCCAAAGACTTCCAGGAGAAGGCTAGGAGTTACAAACCCAACCATTTCAAGCGTAGAGTGACTAGCGTGTAGTGTGACTTTGCAGGTTGCTACCCTGTCTTCTTTGATTTACCTGCAGAGCCTTAGGCAGGTTGGAGTGGGTAAGAGGGACTAGAGGGTAAAAAGGGAGGAGGGGAATTTCCCCCAGGTCAACCCAGAAAGCTAAGGTGCCTGTGGTACTCCTTCAACAAGATCAGCTGAGGCTGAGGGAATCTTTGGGGAAAACCCAAATCAGTTTGTGAGTCTGCCCCTGGGGAAGGCAGGAAGTGAGGCTGATAAACAGGGAAGTGGGAAGTGGTTGCTTGGTGCTGAGTTTGGCCAGGAGTTTTGGGCTCCATTGGAGTCTTTGGCCTCCAAGCAAAACTCAGGAGGGGATTGCAACCCGCAGCAACCCAAACAAGGCTGAGGCTTGGCAGGAAGTTGCTGTGGGCTGGTATGGTTCTTCACATGCTCTGGGCCTGGGCAAGTCTCTCAGAGGAGCGAGCAGCCTTTCACTGCCAATTCTGCTCCTTTGGACTCATCTGAACCCACACTGCTGAATACGGTTAGTCAGGGCTTGAGTTTTCCCAGAAGCAGAGCCCCGGTCTAACGTGTCCTTGGCGGGTGATTTCTTATTTATCATGTAGCCCGCCGGGCGAGGAAGCCTAGGGTTGTTTTTGTAGAGAATTCATACTGAGATTAGAAGTGGGGAGGGATCTGAACAGAGATTTGGAACTGAGTTTCATAGACCGTTAGTGTGAACCCCCCATTTCTACCCCCCAAGAGTCCTAGAAAAACAGGCGATGTCGTCATAGCAGCTGCTGATGGCCTGACAGACAGTTTCCGCAGCGCTACATGAGGCCCTTTGGTGTCCCTGTCAGGAGACTGGCAGCTGAATGACACCGAGGAGGCCGGGCCTGTATTCCCTCTGGGAATGCCGCCCTAATTGATAGACAGAAGGCAAAGAGAAGGATTGTTTTTGAACCTGAAAAGAATCCCCTTTTTCTCCCTAAAGCTCACGCCCCCACTCTCCACAGCTTTACCTCCCCCATTTTTTTTTTTCTTTTAAAGGTGTTTTGTTCCAGAGAAGTTACAGAGCTTAATGGAACTGAATGACTTTTACCCTTCTCAATCTGTCAGTCAAAAGCCCGACTCCAGGCCCGTTAAATAAAGTCCTTTCAGAGGCAGACAGGAGAGGAATGTGTCAATCAGGCAACAGAGCCTGTTGTGTTTTCATCTGTCAGAGGGGTGATGTGGGGGAGAGCCTCAGGCCCCAGGCAGGGCACATTCCCAGCAGCTGCTAAGAGGCCTTGACAAATCCAGGTGTGGAGCCAGAAGGTCCCCAGTCACCCACATTCTTGAGGGGCAGACTTGGAGCCCCAGGCACTCAGCTCTGCAGTCAGCTAGGAGACGTTTGGGCAAACTTTCAGCACGGGGTTCAAGCTAAGCATTTTTAACATAAAACCAACCACTAAGTGCTGGGTGACCGGGCAAGGCAAGGCTTTCAAATTAATACGCTGCTTAGTGGAAAACGCTGCAGACAGTAATGCTCCTGCCGAGGGGCCTTCGGGTAGACTCGAATTCCAAACCAATTTTGTAGCGTTGCTTTCACCCTTCCCCTAATGCTCTCCTTTTTCGTTATATGACAATCCATTAATCTTGCCCGTTTACTTAAAATTGCTGAGTGATTTTTTTTTTCCCTGAGAGTTCTGAACAGTTGCTTTTGTTCATTATAGATTCAGAGTTTTATGTAAAAAAAGTCCTCTGTTGGACACACTAATGACCGATTCCTTATGTTTGGGTGACACTTCCTCTGAGGGCTTTAGGAAAAATCGTATTTGAGGGGGAACCAGGGGAGAAGAGAAGTTTCTCTGAACAAACAGGGCTTGTTCTTCCTCGAGGGCTGAAGAAAACCCTCTCTACAACATCACTCCAGATATTTTCATCCGGGTGTGCAGAGAGGATCCAGTCCCATCCTGGGACAGTGGCCTGGCTGTAGGTTTGTAGTCCCTCAAGCCTGAAGTTTATTTGAGTTCAGGATAAACCTGAGTGTGTTATTTCTTATTTGTTTCTTGTCTCTTTTGTCTTCTGGGAGATTTTATTTTAGCTTTTGAATATAAGGCAAAGCAATAGACCCTCCCTCTGCTGTTTCTCACACCATGGTCCACCTCCCACTCCGCTGCTCCCAAAGAAGGCAGCTAGAGAGGTGTGTTGTCTGCCATCTTTCCCACGTTATCTCTTGCCTAGGTCTAGGTATTAGGGGAAGCAGGGATAGGGTTCAGGTAATTTTCATGACCACGCATGTTACTTGAAACACAGGTGCACAAGGCAATGAACCCTCACCTCTGTTCTCCACTTCTGACCCTCCTTCCGCCGTAATGTAGACTTAATATTTTCTTCTATTTCTGTCCTAGGGGCCCCGGGAACCAGCTTGTTTGAGACAGGCTAAATTGCAACTTAAAAGACTTCTGGCATCGCCTGATAAACCTTGACACACTGAAGCAGGTCTACAGATTGACAAAATAGATGCGGTGTTACTCGATGTAACAGAAATTAAGCATTTCCAAAGATGCGGGTTTGAACGTTTTGTCATAATACATGAGCTTAGAAAATAAAAATGGACGAAGCCTGGGCTGATTAGATTGAATTTACTGAGCGAAGCACAACTCTTTCTCTTTTTTATTGAGGCACTGGGAATGGAAGCTAGGGCCCCACACACGATAAACAAACTAACTTTCGCCGTTTCGCCGAGCCTTGGTGCTAGCCCTATAGCAAGCCTCCGTACTTCTATGTTCACAATTCTCTTCCCTCACAGTTTCTGGAAGCTCCCAGAGCCTGCAGCTCCTCAAGTTGTTTGGAAAGGCCTGTGAGTTAGAGTTTAGGCTCACTTCGGGTGGAGCGTGCTTCTCTAGGTGGAATAGTAAATGAATTGCAGAGATATGAGCTGTGGGCTTCCCACGTCCCTCCTTCACTGGTTAGTAATGAGCTGCCACACTTGAAAAAAATAAAATAAAAAACCAGTTCTCAGCTCATTTTCTGCCTGCCCGCCTTCCCTCAGCCTAAAACAAACATGTCTCCCTGGTGCTGCCAGGGCAGCCTTCTACCCAAAGAGACAGCTTTGCTTTTGTGCCTACAGCTTAAACTGGATGTTGTGGCTTCTGGTTTAATGCAAAGAACTACAGGAACCCTTGCGAGCAAGAGCTTTCAGCTGACAGAAACTCTTAGAATGACCATGCATACTCTAGTGGGGGGAAAACCCTTCGCAGAAAACGCCCAGGCTCCAGGTCCTCCTCGGCTGCCCCTTAGACCACTCTTCTACTCAGAAGGCAAGCACACAAAGCAGAACTCCAAATCAGCTAAGAGCCTCTGTTTTGCTCAGGCAACTCCAAATGCTGTTGGTCTAAGCGCAATTGTGAGCAATAGATTTTCATCATCCCCTGGTCATTTTCCTGGGGCTGGGGGCAGCGGGAGGCAGACTTGGGTGAGATAGGCTCCTGCCCCTTAGCACAGATGCTGTCTCTGTGGGTTTGGTTGGGGCCACCCTGCCACCCAATACCAAATAGTACGGAGCCCACGGCTGCTGTCAGGTAGACGCTACTCTCCAGTATCTGCCATAGTGTGTTTTTCAGTTGTAATCTTTGAATAATGCCTGCAGAACATCTGTTCAGATGAGCTTGGGTTGTACTGGTTGCTGGCTCTTCTGTCTTAAATGGGTTTTTGTCAACAGTCTCTTCTCTGAACTTACATACAGAAGCAACTGAATACCAAGTTTGAAAGTCTTGAGATTACTCAAATTCTTTCTATATTTTAAACTGCTTTAGTCTTCAGAACTTAAAAAGAGTAGTATTATTTTAATAAGCTGAAATATATCAGTTTGTCAGTGGTAAAGTTACAGAGTTTCATCTGAAGAACTCACAACCAAATTACTCAAAATGTCAAGGAAGAACCTCTTTTTCTGAATTAGGAAATCAGTTAATTCAGGTTGGAAATGGGGTCAGAGCTTTGGCTTGTCAGGAGAACTTTTTGACCGCTAGCCACTTTTAAAAGATTCCTTTTTATTTTTGTTTATGTGTACACATGTGTGTCTGTGTGAGGGTATGCCACACATGTGAAGGTGCCCATGGAGGCTAGACGAGGGCATTGGATCCCCTGAAGCTGTAGTTAAAGGTGTCTCTGAGCTACCTGACCTGAGTTGTTCTGGGAACTGAATTCAGCTCTTCTGGAAAGCAGCAAGATCTCTTAACTGCTGTGCCTCTCCAGCCCCTTAGTCATTAGTTCTTATGGGACCTGGTCAGCATGCTATGAATTACTAGTAATAGTAGCAATCCTAGTTGTAATAATAAATAATTATAATGTAATGAGTTAAATTCATATTAGGTTACTGGTACCATGGTAATATGTACTAAGCACATTCCATAAACAGTTTCTTATGTCATGAACTTAAACATGAACTTCCTGTTTAGATCAGTGTTTAAATAGCAAAGACTATGGCCTTTGGTGGTGCACTGCTTCCTGTCAGTTCTGCTATAGCCGCTTGCTTTGTGTGGTCCTTATTATGACATGGGTAAAATGGCGTAAGCTTTGCAAGTAGGTGTATAGTAGTTAATATGTGGGCATACTTTAGAACAGCTCTTACTACTTAATTACCATATATATGTTTATTTCTATTATATTTTATCAATTAAAAATCAGCATGCACAATAATGTTTCATTAAATATTTCACATATGTGTATCATTGTGCTTTAGTCACTCCATTGTTATTATAATTATGTTCTTTTTAATAAAAAAATTGTTCATGATTATGGGTGTTTTGCTTGCATCTGTGTACATGTACCACGTGCCTGTCCAATACCCACAGAAGCCAGCAGAGGGCATTAGATCCCCGAACTGGAGTTATAGACTGTTGTGAGCTGCCACGTGAGTGCTGGGAATTGAACAGGCCCTGTTATTGGTGTTTCTATTGGTTTGTTCTATCTTGTATAGACAGCCATCAATTAGCTGGAAAACACTCTTTATCAATGGCTATTCACTCCCACTTGCCTCCCGCTATCATTGGTCCTCCAGCTAGTTGCCCTGTTGATATATATGATGGCCCAGGGCAGACAAAGCAGAATTTGTGATGAGTAAATGACTTGTAAACTTCCAGGGAATGCCCATTTGTAAAAAGCTGACCCTACAGGGAAGGGCTTTCTTCAGAGCAATTGCTCAGTTAATTAGTTCCAGCACCATTCGGATGTCCACAGTGGTGCCTGAAGCCTCCAGGTCCTGACCATAAGGCCCCTTTCCTTTGGATCTCTATTCTTCTTGCTGGACAGGCTTTGAGGTGCTGCACTGAGCTCTTATTTGATCTGATCTCATTAGCTCTGTCACAGTTCTCTTTGTGGATGCTCTGGGCCTTACTGTTAGGTACCCTGGCAGGAGGCTGGAGTGATGCTCCTTTGTGAAGAAAATAGTCTGAAGATTGGCATTGACCCTCATGAGTACACAGGTGGAGTTACCTGCTCAGTGAAGGCATCCTTCAAGACAGAGACATCCCCACCCCATCTCCATCCTGGTGTGGTCTCAGATCAGCTTACATTGCATGGAGTTGCAGCCTCTGGGCTTTAGCTACAGGCAGACACCACTAGGACACTGTACCCATTGCTTCTTCATTGTTACCAGAGTTAGCATTTTCTCCTCAGAGAGACAGAAAAGTCTGTTAGTGGGAGGCAGGCTTCATTCAATTTCAACAGAAAGGCCAAAAAACCCTGAAATTCACTTAGTTAATTTAATATGTATGTATTAAAAGGTGACATAGATTTGATCAATTATTTAACCTCCTATCAATATTCATGGGGTAAGTGATTTTTACCCCATGGACACAGGGATGTCCACAGGCTATCTTAACTTTATTTTCTGTTAACCTTTGCTTTCCTCTAACTAATTTAGAGATTCCGGAGGTGTTGGACTCATTCTAGAAGTTCTCTATTTTGCAAGTGTGAAGGGTTTGTACTGATGCCCACCCCACATTTGTTTGTTTTATGGGGGAATAAATTGATTTTCAAAGCTGATCCAGTTGCAGTGCTGTATTTTTGTTTGTGTCTTTGTGTGTTTGTATTTAGGAGTTAGGCACTTTTATATGTTTCCTGGCTTGACCTTGAATTCCTGACTCAAATGATGCTCCTCCTTCAGCCTTCCAGGTCAGTGGGACTACAGATGCGTCCCGCCACACCTGGCTAGCATCATCTGTAGACACGGCACAGATCAGAACCAACAGATTCATACGGAAACCAGATCCACTTGATACAGAAAAAGCATGTACTAACTCCTTTGGCTCATTGGCCCTGATAGGGAGCAAGCAGTTAACACATCTTGTTGAGGCTGGGGGAGTAGAGTCATCCGAATTGGGGTAAGGGTTCTGATCAACTCTGTACTAATAGCCTAAGAGTTATAGAATCCCTGTTAGAGTCCGCAGACAGGATAGTGGCATACAGGGACTAGATTGATAGGGGAAATATTGAATACCTGTGGCTTTGTCTGCCTTTTCCCCACTACCTGTCCATTCTTGGAAGCTTTATTTTTTAGATAATTCTGATGGGTTGCTAATCATAGCACCCAGTTCCTGGTGTCTGTGGGTTGGGTAGACCCGAGACCCACATCTGGTTAGCTCCAATCCTTGTGTCCACAGGGATTGGGTCATCACATATGGGTGTCTTTAACTTATAACACAAAGGTCTTCTAACATGCTAGGTTTAGGGATCAATTCCCAAGATTTAGCTACTCTTCAAGCAAGCCGTCAGCTTTGTCAAATTCTTGATTAATCTGTTTATCCCATGTCTCGCTGGCAGATGCTCTAGCTTTGGTGATGAACAAACACCAACACAGAAATGTTGGTGGGTCGAATGAGGTAGCTTGCAGCAGAAGCAGGGTGACAAACCCCACACTGACCATGGGAAACTGCTACTATTTGGCCATTCATGTGGTCAAATTAATAATCTCTTCAGCTCCAGAGACAGTGGAACCAGTTGCCAGCAAGCATTTGTTGAGACTCTGCTTTGAATGGGCAAGTGGTGGGAACTGTCAGGGAGCCATTGGTGGAGAATACAATGCTCTTCTCAAGGAGACTGCAGTCTGGAGAGAGATAGGCAGAAAGAGACAGACAGAGAGACAGAGAGCACATACTTCCTAAGAAACTATCACTACAGAATTGTCCTCACTCCATATGCTGAAGAGAGAATTATGCATTTTTATTCCTTTTTATTTCTTTTTATTGAGCTCTACATTTTTCTCCGCTTCCTTTCCACATTCTTATTCTTGAAAAATGATTTCATTTCTACAAGGAACACAGTAGTGTCAAATTCTGAGAATGCTGTCATCACTCCTCCTAGAACCCTCCCCATTTACATCTTTCTTTTTTGAACCCTTTCAGAACTGTCCTTCTGCAACCCAACGTCAAAAATCAAGATGAATTCTGCCCTTACTATGCCTTTTTGTCCATCTCTGACAGTTTGCTCTGGCTGCGTGAGAACTTTCTCCTTTTGCCCCCTTTATTCTTGGAAAGATAAACTTAGAACCATCTCTGTGTTGAAGCAAATCCCAGCTCACATCAGGCAGAGGATAAGGGCACAATAGCACTCTGTAGACCTGTAGAAATCAGCTTGTGACTTCAGTCTGCACAAGAGGTGCCTTAGCCCTCTGAGAGGAACCTGCATGCATCTTCGGCCCGCATTTCTGCATTTCTATATCTAGGCATTGTACAGCAATCCAGGGTCATGACTAAAGGCAAGTGCCTCAGTTTGAGGATGTTTTCTCACCTGTTTGGCACTTATTATATTCTTAGAAGTGTGCTCAGTTTGCCCAAATCATGGGAAAGCTGCAGCACCCAGCAGGAGAATAGGGTTATTGACTTCCTGGTATATTTGGGCAGTCTTCCTGAGGGCAGATCGCTGGAGCTTGCTAAAACTTTTTCCAAGAAGAAACACATTAAGTCAACAGTGTTTTCTTCTTTCCTTATTTTAGGTGTGATATATTTTAGCTCCATTTTATTCTTGAATTTAAGAAAAGACCACCTTTCCGTGGAACACGTTGTTATCCTGCCAAATTTATCCACCATAATAAGAAACCTGGAGATGTTTTAGTGGTACTTCGGATGACTGCTCTGATTATGGATGGAGGCCAAGAGAGCAAGAATGCATGAGATTGAGGCCGTGAACACCAGCACACAGTGTCGAAGCTTCTTCGGTCGGCAAACAAGGGACGTGTTTTTCTTCTAGAACAACATAAATGCAGCAGTTCTGTACGGTTCGAACTGTGGCATGCTGCCGAGAAACTCTCCTAGGGCAGCCATGCCTCCCTGCTTGTGTAAACACCCTTTCCAAGGGGCTATTCCTGTTGCTAAAGGAACTCAGGCCACTTTGGCATGAAAGCCTTGTGATTGGCAGCAGTGCTGGCCATTGTAAGTATCATATTGTTTGGTGGCAGAGAATATTTTTTATTGCTAGTTCAATAGCATTTCACAGTTATTAAACCAGAGTCATTGTCCCTGGCGGCTCTCAAAGGCTCAGAAACTTGAGGGCACAGGAGGGAAAAAAAAATCCAAAAGCACAAAACCTGTCAGTTATTTTCATAGTTCCAATGTGGCTGTCACACTCTTAGCTGTTGAGGCACTGGAGAAGAAAGGTTGAGAAAGCGGTTTTCCAAATGTGTTTATGGGCAACTTGTTTTCATAAATAGGAATTTATGGGCGTAGATTCAATTACACAAGTTATTTTAGAGTGGTTAAAAAAATGGAAACATTTAAGGAATGGGACACCTATACCATTATGATTAGACATTAAAGCACTTAGATTAAAATAATGTTCCCAGAGCGAGCAGATATGACTTAATGTCCCATAACCCTGAAGACAAATGCCTGCCCGAAGTCATTCTTAGGGTCCTCGTAGAAAGCTCTAAGGAGAGGGATGGCTGTGATTAGGGAGGGAACACATCTATTTCTCTACAAGGAAGAGCCCTTGGCTTATTTAGCAGATAATGAAAGTATCCTGCCAGTGAGCAGGAGGGGAATCTGTGCAGCCACAGGTGTTAGTGACTACCCAGGACTTGCCCAGAGGGAACACAATTCAGCAGGTGGTCCTCCCCTTCAATGAATCAAATCTGGACTGGAGAAGAAGCTCGGGGCTGGAGGCTTGTTCTGTAGGGCTAATTGGGGATCCCATGAGTACACCAGCATAGCACTTTTTTTTTTTGATGGGTCACCCCCAGTGGAAACCATTCATGGTCTTTTTGCAAACACCAACTTTCTGGGAATTTGACTATGTTTTTTGGGTAATTTTTCCAGCCGACAGAGAGCCAGTTCTTGGAGAATCTGCTCTTCTCAGCTCTTTGCGTATTTTCTGTTTGGTTTTGCTGTGCTTCTCCCAGGCAGAGTTTGCGAGGCCCCAAGGACCACACCAGCACTCAAGTCAGGGGATGTACAATTAATCTTCCGCTGAAAGAAAAATGGATTCTTATTTCTCTTCAAGTGTCTCTGGCGGTAACAGGGTGTGGGCAGAAACTTGTGTTTACCTAAACAAAAACAGAAGATGTATGACCCCTCTAAACATTCCTGTGGCTGGCTCTTCTCTGAGGATGCCCCTCCCTGGCTGTGTGCCAAGATTCTTTTATTTTTCTAGAAGTAATTACAGCTTGAGCGGTCTATGCCCCATGGCTGACATTGTGGTTGGGGAGTTTATGGGTTGTGCTAATTCTGTTTGGACATGATTTTCTACTTTTCTTTGTGGAGAGGAAACACCTCCCCCAGCAACCAAATCCTTGACTGTTGCCTCCAGCCTTTCTCTCGGCTGGACTTCTCTCTCCCAGCTCCCAGGACCCTTCATCTCCCAGGGGAAGTTAGAGCTCCCTGGTGGAGCCTTGGACAGCGAAACTACCTGTGCTAACTTCAAGGGATTATTTTTCTCCTGAATAAATATTTCCCTCATCCACTATACATATTTTTATAGAGTTAGTCTACAGACCCTTAGTCCACAAACCGTCCGCCTTTTGTCTCCAAACCTTCCTACATTACTCAAAGGGCGTTTGACAGGCTTTGCCTTCTGTTTTAGCATTTAAAGTTGAAAAGAGAAACCATAAGGCCTCTTCTAGGCAATATCATTAGGCTGCTTCTTAATAAAGAATTTTATGAGCTAAATTGCTCTCATTAGTAATATAGTTTCAATTTACCAATGTTTAATCTCACCTTCCTGTTATTTCTCAAGGAAGTGTGTGTGTGTGTATATGTGTGTGTGTGTATGTGTGTGTGTATGTGTGTGTGTATATATGTATGTATGAATGTATGTATGTGTGTATGTGTGTGTTTAGACTGGCTTATGCGGTGCTGGATACTAGGTAAACTGTCCCAGAAAGGCAAAAATCATTCAAATATGGAAACAAACCAGAAAACCCAAACAGAAATGACAACATTCTCTCACAGAGCACCAAACTGCTTTGAAACACACAATTGCTATCTTGGTGACACTCCAGAGTGGAGTTTTCCACAACTTGGCAGTAGTGACAACGAGGTGGCCTTCTGCTAGAAGAGGATAGAAGACATGCACCTTGGGTAGGGATAGAATACTTGAGACTGCCGGGCGGTGGTCGCGCACGCCTTTAATCCCAGCACTCTGGAGGCAGAGGCAGGCGGATCTCTGTGAGTTCAAGGCCAGCCTGGTCTACAACAGCTAGTTCCAGGAACCAAAAAAGCTACGGAGAAACCCTGTCTCGAAAAATCCAAAAAAAAAAAAAGAAAAAGAAAGAAAGAAAAAAAGAATACTTGAGACTTCTGCACACACTGTGCTCACAGAAAACAATGGGTCCTGGTGAAGACGCCCTGTCTCCATGAGCTTTGGGCCATTGTTAGCTCATTTCAGTACCAGGCAGGGCTGCTTGGCTCTGGCTCGGGGACTGTTTAGCAGTGCAGGGGTTATATGTAAGGGTGATCAGAGATTTAAGCTGTCATGTCAACAGTGCCAGGGAATAGGCTGTGCAAGGGCCTTAATAAATCTGCCCTTGACTTATGGCCAAACCTCATTCAGCAGAAAATTATTTCTGCAGCACGCTGAATGCTCTGGTCTGATGGAGACAGAAATAAAGAAAAGGTGGAAATGGGGAGAGGAGAATGAAAATTCAATCCACATGCGGTGGGGAGGATTCCAGTAATTTTTTTTTTTTTTTTGAAATAAGAAACAGAATGTGTAGGACTTTTGGAACAGGGCACATTCCTTTGATTACTAAGATGTCTTAGGGGACAGAGAATGATTCTGAAGGAAATCATCGGGGAAGGGTGGGAGCGGACAGTGGGCTGCCTGGCCCCAGCGCTCTATGGACGCTCTCCGTTTGTTCATTAAGTCGGTTGGGCTTCATTGTGTGCGAAAGGGGCCGTGGGCCGTTGAGGGGCCAGCACACCCAGGGCTCACAACTGGCCACGTAGAGTCACAGGCTCCTCTCACATGTGAAATGTGTCTTGTCTTGCTGCAGGGCAGACCAAGTGATGCAGATGTACTCTTGGATGCCGGAGACAAGAGTTATCAGAACCGCTGGGAATGAAAGTGGGGATGCGTGGGATCAGATACAGAGGCATCAGCACCTTCGTTCCAGGTCTGAGATTTAGTGCAAGGAGCTCGGCTTTCTTTCATTAGAAAGGAGCAAATGAGGCCTCTGGTTTAGCTCGGTGTGGTTTATTTCGTTAGGACATTTTAGAAGGAGAAGGAAGGGTTAAGATCAGTATATTATACATCTTCCAGATTGGTTCATGAAGGCACGGACAGTCCTTGGCATCCTAGGCCAGAGGTCATTTTATTTGGAGAGATAATTTAGGAGACAGACTTCCGTCTTTTTCTGTAAGTTTTGAAACTGTTGGGGAAAGCTCAGCGAGTAAGGGACAGCAACAAGCGCATTTCCTCCTCTAAATAATTTATTTCCTGTTAGTAGTTTTCTCTTTTCGGCCCTGCACTTTCTCATTCCCAGAGCTGTAATGAGTTTCCAGAACATAAGGCCTCAGATATTGGCTTGCTGGTGGTGGTGGTGCTGTTGAGATCTCTGAATTCACGACCCCTGCGCGCATCAGGCATGGCGCATACATAATTTACGAAGCGATCTGCGGCTTTCATCTGTTCTTCCCCCTCACTTTTGGCGCTTTTTATTCAGAGGGTGATTTGTTGTGCTGCAATGGAACTTGCCGTATTTCCAGAAGTTTCCATAGAGGACCAGCACCCTGCAGCAGATCCCTTGGGTCCAGGCACTTTTCTGCAATATCTTCAGTACTGGGGGGGGGGGGGGGGTGGTGGTGTGGGGAAACAAAGGGAAGCAAGCTTTTTTTTTTTTTTTTTTTTTTAAGTTAGAGATGGTTGAATTCAGAAAGACTCACTGTGTGCGAAAACACATTCTTGTCCACTAGTGAGAGTACTGCTTGGTGAATGGAGGAAAGGAAGTGGTCCTGCTAAAGTGGGCTCCAGTTTTGTTTATCTCTTAAGGCTTCAAGGAGCCCAGGAATTGTCCCAGAAAGGACATGCTTATCAGAGCACAGAACAGCAGTCCCTTCTAACACGCAGCATGGACTGCAGTGCCCCCTTTGTCTTTGGTTTGGGTAGGGACACAAATGCAGGCTCTGCTGGGACTCATCTCTCTCTCTTTCCTGTCCATGTATAGCTTCCTGTTTCCCTTTCATCTCTGTCTCTGGTTTTGAGAAAGGAGCGTTGGACTATGAGTGGTCTGGCAAGAACCGGGGCATCAGCCGCCTCTCCAGGTAAACTGGAGGAGAAAGGATTGAGATTTCTGACCCGGATTGTCTGCGGAGACCAACCCTAGTCAAGAAGCCTGTATTGATCCACTCCTCTCCATGTCTTAAATATTTAATAACGCGCTTTGCTATTTTGTGGATTTTTTCGAAGCCCAAGCTAATATCTCTTAGTGCACAAACGTGCATATATTTGAGGATGAACTGAGGGGCTCATGCGGTCTCTTGTCATGTGCTGCCTTGGGACTCTTCAGGTAAGAAGAGTACTGTGGGCAGCTGCTCTTCCTGAAGCATGAGGCAAATAAAACCTCAAATAACCAAAAATATTTAAAAAGTTACAGTCCTGCCTGCTTACCCATCATTTCTAGCCTATTATTGACTTAACTATACACACAAATGACAAGCATCATCCTAGCAGGACATCCCGTGACTTGAATGGAGAGAACCCTGAATAAAAACACCATCTCTGTGGTCCTGGTTTCTACCCTGGACACAGAGAACACACCTTTTCTCCTCCCTTTGTGGGATAAAGCATATCCTCTCTACACCTCATGCCCACTGAGACTTTAAGTTCTTTGTCAAGCTTCAACACAAATAAAAACAAGGACTTCTTTTTATTTTGACGGCTGTCATTTGGCCATCTTAATTTTCACCTGTAAGCAAAGTTCTAGCCATGGGAAAGCCCCACGAACAGTCTAACTGCTATGATCTACTTTAATTTAGGATGCTTTAATGGGCTTGTGTTGTCCCTAGGTGCCGACATTTCCCCTTTCTTCTCCAACCCAGCCTTGAAAGAAGGGGGTTGTGTAAGGATGTTTTTTGCGCCTCTTGAGAGCCGGCTGTTAGAGAGCCAGGGCCCATGTGCCTGAGTCTCTACGGGGGCCTCTTCACTTACCCGGAGCCAATGTTTTTTCTTTGCGCTTGGATTCAGAGAGTTTGTGCTGGACAAAAGGGTGGGAGAACTCGGAGGGAACAATGCTCTCAGCTGAGGAGGTGAGGGGGTGGGAGAAGTCAAAGGAGGGAGAAAAGCAGGGGCTGAGAAAGAAGAGGAGGCCCAGTGATCCTGAGGAGGACTGGCTTAGCAGAGCCCTTTCAAATCCTGTTTTGACCAGAAACAAAGGACTCTTGACACATTTTAAAGAAAAAAAAAATAGTAAACTGTACCAACTTGTTTATCGACCCTCCAGTAAACATCAGGGTTTTCTACTCTCGGACTTACAAATATACCAGCAGTTGCCTTAATTAAAAATCTAAAGAAAAATGAAAAGACTGAGATACACTCCAGTTAAGTTTTTCAGATTCTTACAGCGAAGGTGGAAACTTAGCTAAGCCATTGCTGGGAAAGCATTCGATCAGGTTTGGAAATGCTGTGTGTAGTGACTACTAGCTGCAGAAATGGGTATTTCCAGGGACCATCTGGAAAAGATAGAATTAAAATTAAAAACCGAAAGGGGCTGGAGAGATGGCTTAACAGTTAACAGTGCTTGCGGCCCTTCTGGAGATACCAACTTCACGCCCCCATATTCCCCTATTTTGGGTCTCCCAACAATTTGCAGCTCCAGTTCCAGGAGCTCTTGAATGTCCCCCTCACCTCTCGCTTTTTTTTTTTTTTTTTTTTAAAGGGGTGTTTTTAGCAGACCAAAGGGAGGCCATGGTTTTGTCTTTGCAGGGATGAGTGTGTAGGAGTCTGCATGGTTGTGCCAAGTTTGGAGCTGTGAGCTGTTCCTTCATGTGGTTTCCAGGGAAGATTACAGCTTAGCCTGTGTGAGCAGCACCATCTTATTATACAGTGAAGGGAACGGCCTCCGCCGAACCCCAGGCCTGAGTTTTGCTTCCGGCATCCATCTCCTATCTACTTAACTAGAGAAATAAAATTGGAGGGAATTTGGCCTTCAGGTTATAGGGCTGGAAAATGCTTTGAGAGACCTTCTGGTTGGATTACTTCTAAAGCCCCCCATGACAGATGAAAATTTATCTTATTTTTAAGTGTTCCCCGGAGGCAGAGTGTCCGCAGACTCCCTTACTAACTCATTCTAGGCTTTAACGATCTCCACATTGGGGAAATTCCTTCTCCTGTCTTACCTAAGCCCTCTTGCCAGCGCGTAGTCCATTGCTTTTGACCCTGTCCCAGAAGAGATGGGGAAAAAAGGTCACCTTCTTATATAAACATCCTCTCACAGAATTAAAGGTTACTTTAAAAAAATCCCCAAGTTCTCCAGCTCTGCTTCCTTATCTCACGGAACTGCCCCACCACCACCACCCCTCTTCCTTTAGCATTTTTTCAGGGTTCTATCCCCCAGCCTCCTAGTCACCTTTGTGGTCACCTCTGCGTCCACCTAAGGTCTTCTGTGCTGGGAAAGGAGACGGAACTGACAAAGGCACTTCCGCCATTTCCCCAGACGCTGTCCGAGTTCATGGAAGAGGCAGAGTGGTACTGATAATATATACTTTTCAATTTTAACATATTCATATTATAATGATTTTCAAAGTCAGATCTATTAATCCTGTGTTTATAAGCATTTTCGGTGGTATATGCATGAACTCTTTAGATTTTAAAGGTGAAAAACATATAATAGTATCCCAGCACAATATGCTAAGCATCACAGCTGTCGCTTGGTGTTCTTTGGGGATTGGTTACTAGACCCCTCATATGCTCTTAGATACCCAAATCTGCATTTATTCAAGTTCTTTATAGAAATGATGCAGGTTCTTTGTAAACAGTATACTTCCTTCATATACTTTAATTCATCTCTAGATTTCTTATTAGACCTAACACAACATGAATGCTGTGTAAAGAATTGCTAGACTCTCTTGCTTAGTCACATGCATGCGTTTCTAGATGGCCTTAAATGCGTCATGAAATAAAATCCAAAATCCTGACTCTGGGAACGTGAATGGCAAGAAAGAAAAGAGGTCAATAAGGATGGGAGGGGGTGAGAGAGGTTGGGGGCAAGTTTAATCAGAGTATATTATATGTGTGTATGGAAATGTCAATTAACATGCTAATAATAAGAAAATAAAATCCTTAAATATAAATCTAATTAAAAAATTTTAAATCCCGCATGTCTTTAGCATTGATAAAATTTAGAAGACTCTGGGATTTGAGGTTGGTTGAATCTATATAAGAACACACGGAGGGTGAGGCATTCAGCCGAGTGCCAGGTAAACGCCTCATTCCCCTGTTAGATTAAATTCTGCCTTTCCGCCTATGATTGTTTCCGAGAATCTTCTCGTAGTTATACTTGGGTGTAACTTGTAGCTTTCCATAAACTCATTTCTAGTCCTTGGCTCGAACCACTAATGCTGTAGTTCGAGGTGATGAGATTCTGGATCCTAAATTGATGTCAGGTGTCTGCACATGCTTCCAGGGCGGGATAAAAAGCCTCGGTGCCCTTTAGTGAGAACCAAAGCTCTTGACTGAAAAGAAGTAATGCATCTTTTTTGTTATTGTTGTTGTTCTTTAATTTTGCATCAAATAAAATCTTTATCCATTTGAGGAGTTTCCAAAAGTTTCAGATACTTGGTAGCCGGAGACTCAGAGGCATGGCTTATAAGTTGCAGAAAGGAGTATAAAAATGATTTTAATACATCTCAACTTTCCTAGCCATTTTTCAGACACGCCTGTGAAGGTCATGAGTGGGAAGAGCCGATGCGCGTGCGGCATGTATCATGTCTTAGCCCACGCTTTTGTCTTAGCAACAGGACCTAAGAGACAGAAGCACAGAGAAAACAAGCCACTTATCAACCTTCCGCAGAACAAGACAGCAAACCAGGGACAGTGAGGGGTGTGTTAGGAGTGGCGGTCAGAGTCACCACAAAACACCCACCTTTATTCTTCTTCATGAAAGACCACCTGCTGTGGGCTGGGAGGTAGTATAATATAGTGGTAACGCCAAAGAATACAGTCAAAACCCCTGCTCCCAGACAAGCTATGCTTAGTTTTGGCTCATTTGTTCATTGTCTCCAGCACTTATCAGGATTAGGAAAATTTCCTTCAAAACAAGGATTAAAGAAGATGATTTGTAAGTTTTGCCTTTGAAAATATCCCTGCTTTTGCTGCCACTAAAACCAGTTCTTCACGAGGAGTATATGACTACGTGGAAAATGCTTCCCAGGTTCTAATGTTCAGTGATAAGAAGCATCTAGAGTTGTTTATGTATTGTCTGAAGCCAGTGAAGCCCCTCCTCTCACGGAGTTTGTGAAAACATATGGTATTTGGGTAATGGGATGATGGGAAATTCTTTCATGTTCTACTTTTCTGTGTTTTCTCACTTTTTGTGGCCAGTCATGCATGACTTTTATAATGGAATGACACATATTCATTAAAAGAAAATTATTCCCTTCCATCTTTATAGTCTTTAAGCTTTTGTGGAGTCTCTCATTAAAATACACCTGGGATGAATCAGGCCTTAAGCCATTATCAGTGAAGACTTGAAAGATAAACACCTGGGGAGGAGAGCCAAGATGGTGCCCGGAGGGGAAGCAGAGGGAGGGAGACAAATCAAATGTCAGCCCAGAGCACTTTCCCCCACCTCCTCCATCACCACCCTTCAGCAGCTCCACCTCGGCTGGGATCAGAGCAGAGCGCTTTGGACTTTGTCCATTGCACCCAATTTACCAGTCAGAGACTGAGCTTGGCCACATTAGAGAGTTGCTTTCAGAAGGGAACAGAGCGGGTAGGATTCAAACCCAGGTCAGCTGCCTGGAGAATGCTGCTGAGCTTTCACAGAAGCCCTCAGGGGCTGCACATGGACTCTCTAACAATTCTAGAGAGGGCTGGGGGCTGGCAGCCTTGTGCTTTGAGTGCCTGAGTTAGAACTGATTTATAAGAAATGACTCTGGGTCAGTTGTTAAAAGTATCTATCACTAAACGCTACTGTAGTTTTGGTGAATTTGTTAGCATGCTCTTTATTGCGTTAAGAAATTAGAAAAGTATCTTCTTCAAGCTACACGCATGGTTTCAGTTTCACAAATATGCTACTTTGGATGGCAGAGTGAAGAATATTCCAGTCAAATGCACTTTCTTCAAAGCCCAAGGCATTGTTTGTGTGTGTGTGCCACGCACACTATTTACACTTTCCTCAAAGTACAAGGCATTGTTAGTGGGTGTGTATAAACACATACACACATGTACACTAAATGCACTTTGCTCAAAGGCCAGGGCACTGTTTGTGGTGTGTACAAACGCATACACCCTTGCACAGTAAGAACACTTTGCTCAAAGCACAAGGCATTGTTTGTGGGTGTGTACAAACACATACACCCTTGCACACTTGCAGAACTTTTCCAGGGTGAGTTTAAGATTTGCTCCGAAGTCTCCTACTTCTTGCAACTTTAATTTAGTCCCGAAGTCTCTAGGTCTCGCTTGACTTTGAGTTTGATAAAGTCTTAGCACACATGAGAGGCATTGTTCTGCCTTTGTCTGTGGCTTGAGCCAGCCAGCACCTGGTTGGCTATTTTTTTTTACTACCCAGAGACCTTAGAAGTGATAGGTCACTGTGTGCAGGGGGCAAAGTCACAGAAGGTTGAGTGGGCTGGCTTTGTTTGCCAATACCCAGAGGTCACAGAGTATGGGGTAGTTGGTAATCCTAGTACTTCCTACTTCTGAATCAGGTAGAATGGCTGTTTAGCCTACTCAGTCAGAGGCCTGTCTGAAAGTCAGGACTCAAGGTCTGCTTTCAAATGCTGGGCATCAGAAAACTAAAGCACCCAGGGCCAAACGCTTTGATGAGAGTGAAGGGTGAAGCTGAAGTTGCATGAAGAAGGAAACTCAACGAATTTTTCTGCATGAAAATAGCATAAAGTTTGACTGCTCGGCTTTTTAGCATGGAATTCTAAGTAAACATGGGTGAAATACAACTTGTCAGCACAAAAATACCGCCTGTCATAGTCATTTGTGTATAAAATACGAGCCGCAGGTTTGGACCATATGGTTACATGAGTTCTAATTTACGTGGCATCATCTTAAGTCAGCAGAACTCGTCCTGGCCTGCCTGTGGGAGGTGGAGTCAGCACCTCACCCATTGAAGTGAGAAGGCTCCCTGGGGTTTGGCCAGTTTTGCCGCTGCTATAGACATCAGAGATTTGCAGGGCAACATGGGACCTTCTTCAAGACAACTGAGCCCTTCCTGGCTACGGCATGGCTGACCAGGCTGTCCCTGCAATCAGCTCCCAACGTCGGACATGTGAAATTGAAAAATATCAACCCTCACAGCTTGTGACTTCTCCATTCCTTCTGTTCCCACAGGGGGGAAAGTAACACAATCTTTCCCCCCAGATGGGGCAGGGAGAGCGGATGCTTGGACGCCATTTCAGAGCAACGTTTAATGAAGTGAGAAAATGCATTCGCGGTGCTGGGCTCCGTGGCACATGTCCGCAACCCAGAAGTGCACAATGGATGTATTTTGTGATTTAGACATGAGCTACGAATGCCAAAGAAATGCCCTCGAAAGAAAAAACTCCGACTTGAAAGTCCAGACTGAGCCAGAAACAGATGTAATTTTTGTTACTTAAAAAAGAAATTCTTCAGCGCCCTCCCCTCTGCTCTCTCAAGCTGTTCCCTGTCACTGTCTTAGGTGACCTTTCAACAGGGTCTGCCTGGGACACTTTTAGCAAGCCGGTTGGAGCATGTGACCCTTGACTCTCCCGCACATTCTTTGGGGAGCCTGAGGGCTCTCCAGCTGCCCTCTGGGTGGTCTCCTCCGTCAGGGGTACTGATGTCTGAACCTGATAATCCAGAAGTCCAGGACCCTAGACCATCTTTGACGGTGAAGCATGAAGCTAGGTGCACCTTGAGGGCCAGCGCCCCAGCCAGGAGCAGCTGCTCACAGTGGGAGATGGCGGGCAGTTGGCTTGTTTATTGGCAGGTGTCCGGGATATGCCTGCTTTGGAGGATTGTTTTTTCGACCCTGTTGTCATCGGCCGACAATGAACGCTTTCTAGTGTTGACGTGTGGCCTAAGATGGTACCTACACTCAAAACAAAAATAAGGACTAGATCCAAATCTTAAGGAAACACAAGAGTGAGGTTTGAAATCCACCATCGCTTTGGAAGAATAAACAAGGCAGCTCGTTTACTCTTAGGAGAGGGTATACATCCAACAAGGACATTCAGGTCCTGACAGATGGACCTGAAAGACAACCAGGAAAGTAAGGCTAGCAACGGTTTCAGCTAAGAGATGCTAAGAGATGAGTCATCCAGACAGGGAGGAGACCTTCCTTGTTGAGTGCTTGCCCAGGTCCAGGCGTTTGCCAGGTGTGGCTCCTCCGGATTAACCACAGGGCCGGTGAAGGCGTGTCAGGGCTTCTGTTTTAAAATGAAGCTGCTGAAGGTATAGGCATAGGCATTGCTCTCCAGCGTGACGTTAATAAGTGACAGAACCACGTGGCTCAGCTGTCTGAATCTGAAGTCTGTGCTTTTGCTAGGTTGCTACAGTAAGAGTTGTGGGGCTCAGAGCAGAAGAGAGCTCGCTGCTTAGCCTGACAACCCGAGTTTGATCCCCAGCATCCAACTCCTGCAAGCTGTCCTTTGACCTCCACATGTGCTTGCTGTACACACACACACACACACACACACACACACACACACACACACAAAATGTAATTTTAAAAACCTGGGGCAAATGACTGTTGTTTAAAATTAAGGCCACCCCATCTTCACTTCCAGTAACAAGCTGGAACTTACTGATTGGAAGCAAAAACATCTTACATGGATGAGTCTTTAGCACAAAGAAATCCAACTCTTTCTGATCCTTTTAGAAGGAAATTTTGCTTATCTACCCTTCTCTCCACACTATGCTCACAGGCTGTAAACCCCCCCTCCCTCGGGGAGGGGGGATCTGCCTGGCTTGCAGATTGTCTGTTTATGATTCTCCAACTTCGGTCACTGCTTGGATTCTGTGCCTGAGCCATTGTTCTTCTTTCTCTTGCTCCCGACCTGGTGTGCTTTTCCTCTTGTGCCACCTGCCTGGCTGTCCTCAAGGTCACAGTTTCTGGTGTCTGTTTCCAGGGCATGATGGCTACCCCTTTCCCTGGCCTCCTTTCAGTGCTGGGCACTCACTGCCCTTGCTCTGCCCCACAGCTTTAGTTCTATGGTTGCTTTTATGAATTAGAATAGCCTGGTTTTGGAGTGGGTGTTTCTGCTGCCTCGAGAAGGGATGTTGAACATCACTGTGATATGGCTATGTCTTGAGCTAGTGAGGTCAAGACCAAGTGACTATATTTTTAGCCTCTGTGTTTGGAGGTGTACGATGCTGCTTCTTTCTGCAATCCAAAGCGCTTCCTGTGCACAGTTCTAAGTAAACTGGAAGTGCACAGTTCTAGGTAAGTCAGAAGTGCACAGCTCTAGGTAAGCCAGAAGTGCACAGTTCTAGGTAAACCGGAAGTGCACAGTTCTAGGTAAGTCAGAAGTACACAGCTCTAGGTAAACTGGAAGTGCACAGTTCTAGGTAAGCCGGAAGTGCACAGTTCTAGGTAAGTCAGAAGTGCACAGCTCTAGGTAAACCGGAAGTGCACAGTTCTAGGTAAGCCGGAAGTGCACAGTTCTAGGTAAGCCGGAAGTGCACAGTTCTAGGTAAGCCAGAAGTGCACAGTTCTAGGTAAGCCGGAAGTGCCTTCATCAGGCCAGGAGGTGAGAAACGGGCTTCCAGGGTCTTCTTAAAGACTTTGTTATTCGGGAGCCCGTCTTCTCCATGTTTCCCAAGATGAATATTCCTTTGCAAAGGTGGTGTATCAACAACTAAAAGTCTTATTATGAGGATCCATGAGTAGTCTTCAATAATGTTTTTGCCATACAAAATAACATTTTCCACACAAAACCTTATTTTCTTTTGGTCTGCAAATGGCATTTATTTTTCTAAATCATCTACTAATTTCTCAAAGACATACAGTTATTAAGTGACAAGGTGAGGTTTGGAGTCAGGCTTTTCTCAGCTGATACTTAAACACTGAACTCTATGTTGAGGCTAAACTGGCCTAAGTAATGGTCTGCACCATATTAAGATGCCAATGTCTGACTTCTTTGTTTTGTTTTAAACAAGGTCCTATTATGTAGTGCAGGCTAGCCTTAAACATCTCCTGCCCCAGCTTCTTGAGTGCTGGGCGTATAGACAAGTACCCCCTGCACTCATGATTCTGACCATTTTTGACTTTCAGAAATTGAAATTGTGTATGACTCCATCAAATAATGTAATAAAAATGGTGTCTCTTAGGTTGACAGCATAATGGAAGACAGAACTGATGCTTTGTATGTGGGCTGACATAGGCTGGCTCTGCCCTGGGAAGCATACACCTTCTGGAAGACATCTGCAAGAATCGAGGTTCCCATTATTAGCCAGTATGATCTAGGTACACTGAATTGGGGGAATTCACTGAAGAAACACTAGATTGGGTGATGAATTCTGTTTGATATAATTCTTTTCAAGCTCAGCGTATGTTCTAAACAGGATTATGGAGTCCTTTCTTTTTACATCATCTAGATCTTTGTTCCCAAAGACTAACTACAAGGGAAATTTTCAAGAAGGAGAGAGCATACAGTTGGGAGAAAACTCTCCAGCATGGTATGTGTGCTCTCTGAGCAAAGACCAAGACTGTCAATCATTTCTGGTGAGATTAAGGCTTCTCATATGGGGGTCATTGCTATCGCCATCCTCATTAAAATGACCAACACGTCTCAAAGCTTACAGAACACCTGCACATAGTGGATTCACCTCACTCCCTGGGAGCATGCGTTATTAGTTTCTTATTTTGAAAAGTGGAGAAACTGAGTGAAGGCTTAATTTCATGTAGGGAGATCTTTGACTCTTGAGTAGCGCTGGCTGAATAGAACCTTCTGCTATGGTTGAAATATCCTCTTCCTGTCCTCTTCAATATGAGAGCCTTTGTCCACATGTGGATGCTGGACACAGAAAATGTGCTAATATTTCTAGATCTGTGAAGATGAGATATCCTTGAGATTTAAGTCAAAACAGTCACACAAGGTTAGGGGTGCGGCAGTGGAGAATCTGGCTCTTGAACTTATATGTTTTTTGTCACTTTTTTTTCTTTTTTTCTTTGGCTTGATGCAGGAATTTTGGAGACTGAAGGGAATGACCACATCTCTGCCACCTGATTTTTGACGGATCCTAGTTTCTGCCAGGGGATGACAGAGGATTGCGTCTAAAGCTTTCACAGTCTCCTTGTGAGAAGGCGGTTAGATTCTGCACTGATTTCCCAGAAATGCCAAACTACATTGTTCCCCTAAACAATCCCTCTGATAGGTTAAACCAGACCCTGGCAGTTCCTTCCTAAGCCATATGGTATCATGACAAACATGGCTAATTCCTGCTCAGTTTGTTCTGAATCGTGTTCATCTGCCAACTGGTTAGCGCCCATTATAAAGCGGCTTTTATCTGGAGATTCTCATTAGCATGTGAAATTAGTCCAAGCCCAAACTTCATTTTGCCAAATCCTCCCTCAGGCTGCTCTTGAGATAGAGTCTGCTCACAATTGAGGTTTTGTTGCTTGACTGTCAGGCTATGCCCAGAAGGTCAATTAGCCTTTTTCTTTCTTCTTATTCTTTTATAAATCAGATACTTGGTGTTTACTTGCTGTGATCTAAATTCTGGTAGAGCTATTCTGGCTTTCTGTTTGTTTTGTGTCTGTAATAGAGAACCATATCTTGCCTGTTCCCACAGATAATTTCTTATTACATCATTTGGCTCAATAAAGACTGATTTATACTCTTCTGTGAGGTTTCACCTGACTCCCTGACACATACCTCATGGGCTTTTCAGTACTAAAACCTTTCAGGATTACCCTAAGCCTTCTTAATGTGCCTTTGCAAACTTCTGCTAGGAGTGACAGCCAACACAAAGAACCAGAAGCCATTAGGTTCTTAAAAATTCAGAAACAAGGTTTTAACAAAGAAGGTAGGCATGCATGTGCTGTACCTCCAAAAGGTTATGTTTTTTTTCTCTTAGAATTACTCTATCAGTTTTAAAGAAATAATAAATGTTAATTAAATTCTTTAAGATAGTTATCCTAAAACCTCTTTGATGAATAAAAGTTTAAAAATATGACTTTGAAAAAGTAATCAAAGATGGCTAACTCTTAGTTTAAGGACATTGAAAACAATGAGAGATAGATAGATGATAGATAGATAGATAGATAGATAGATAGATGATAGATTTCTATCGTCATTTTCTAAGCACGAAGGCTACTGGCTACCATACTACTAACAAGAGAAGGCAAGACTCTCACAACAAGTACATGAAATAGACAGATACAGCTTTAGGGAAGCAGCATCTCCCTCATGTCCTGCTTTTCCTCACTTTTGACTCAAATCTGGGAAGATCATAATGGACTTCATCTATGGAAAGCAGACACCACAAACAGAAAGAACCCCCACCCCGCGCACTGACTTTGTCTGCCTGGGCTCTAGTTGGGCTGCCCTTCACCTCAGCTGTCTCAGAAGAAGAAATCCACCTTTGCTCAGGCTCCCCGCTGCTCCCCCCTCTGCAGGGTGTTTGTGAAACTTTCCTAAAAGCAAAAACAATTGCAAGTGATATGGTAACGTTTTTCCCGTTACCTTGATAACTCTGAAAAAAATTACGGCTTAGTACAACCAAATAAGATGAGAGATAACCTGGAATGTCACTTGTTTAAGACTGCAACTTTCTCTGCCCCCCTTGAAGCACGACCGAGCAGCAGGACACATTGTAGGCTACTGGATCAGAGTGCTTACATAGGAACTAGATATTAACTCGCTCTTAGGATTTAACGCTGAAGGATTCTGAGTGGCAGTTTTACCATCTGTAAAATGGAAGCCCCGACACCTTCCCGCTTGTTACCGCTCATCTGAAGATAAACTGGCTGCTGGTTGGGGCTGGAGCTGGACCGTGGCAAGGGTACAATGAGTGGCAGCTGTTGCAGCTTCTATCTGCAGACACTGGACACCGGGTGGAGGGCAAAGGGGCCTTTGTGTTCTCTTTGTATGGGGCACATTGTCACCACTTACTAAGTCTCCGTTCTGGCCGTCACAGATAGTGGGTAGATTCTCTTTGGGAATGGGACACGGGGTCTTCCCAGGGCAAATGTCAGGTGCTTTGATGTGCTGCTGGGCCAGATTCAGCTTCTGAGAATTTCTTCAGTACTCAGCGTCGCCTCCCACTGAATGCCATCTGAGGTAGAGCATCCAAGAGGAAGGCGCTGAAAGGCTTCAGTGTGGGTGGGACTCCTGGGGAGCCAGCTCGGCGCTCATCAATCTCCCAGTGTGAAGGGTCCCCAGATTTGAGATGTTCTCTGAGGATGGTGTGGATGGAGTTTTCAGAGAGAACATGTTCTAGGAAAGATTTTGCTGTCATTTGGGGGAAATTAGCGATATTTTAATTGCTTTGTTTTTATCCTGATTAGGCTTTGCTGAAGGGAGAAGGGAAGGAGGCAGCGGAGCTGGGGTAATTTGAGGAAATTCTGCAGACG
The DNA here is from genome assembly GCF_018167655.1 of Microtus oregoni. Taxonomy (NCBI): domain Eukaryota; kingdom Metazoa; phylum Chordata; class Mammalia; order Rodentia; family Cricetidae; genus Microtus; species Microtus oregoni. Next base: position 1,272,818 of record NW_024543874.1, read on the forward strand.
CACAAACCCTCTGCTCTGTTTACACTCATGCCTTCTGATCAACAAAAATATTCTTCTTTCTGGCTTTGCCTATGACCGCTGGCATGGTTTCTGCTGGGGAGGAGGTTTGGTTAATGGAAGCAGGCCACTTTCACCACCAGTGCCAACAGTGACAATCTCCTGGGTTTTCTTGGCTATTGTCACCCTCAGCAAAGAACTGCCGGCAGCCTACAGAGCCCTAGATGGTGGGATTGGACTCTAGATGCCCAGGCTGATGAAATATTCGGGCTATAACTTTGACACACCCCCTCCTCACTTCAGTTTTTCTACCTTTTAAAAGGGAAGCTGACATGACACCGAGCTTGGGGGGACAAGGGCAGCGGCGTTTACAAAGCATGGAACATGGTGCCCATCAGAGTTGCCATGGACCAACGCGTACTGATTGTGGAGTGGTCAAGGCTCAGCATTTCGTAGTTTGTCTCAACAATTTCTGGGCATTTTCTCCAGGCCCCCCTTCCTCCCTGTGATTTTCGTGAGGCACTGCGGCTCTCTCGATGCCCACCTTCTTTCTGGTCAGTGACCAAACGAACAACCTCCCCCTCCCTGAAGCATAACTTCAAAGAGTGGGGCCTTCTTTCAAGTGAAGATAGTGTATTGACCTGAGATTTGGCTATTTGAGGTAAAGAGTGTCAGAAAAAGATAGGTGTTAGTGAGGCCTTTGAGAAAGTCAAAAGGAACTTCTCACTCACCATACAGGGGTAGGTCTTGCTGGATGCTGGCCTCCCACCCCTGGTGTACCCACTCTGTGCCCACTCCAATCAAACATGGCTTCCTTCAACCTCCTCACATCTAGCCTATGTTCTTTTTAGGGCCAAGTCATGGCTCATTTGGGTGTTGATGGTACCCTGTAAACCATAGCTTGCCCTCTTGCTTGTGAACTGAGGTAAGAAGAGGCAAAGAAATGCTTAAAATTAGCAACAGAGTCAAGAACCCAAAGCTTGTCTGTCAGTAGCCAGTGTCCTTTGAGTTTTCTAAGATAGTAACATGATCGTGTCTCCCACAATTTGAGGTCTGTGATTGTCTTACTTACTTTTTTATTGCTGTGATAAGACACCATGACCAAGGCAGCTAATAGAAGACTTAACCGGGGGCTTACAGTTTCAGAGAGTGAGTCCCTGGCCATTTTGGCCATCATGGTAGGGAGCATGGCAGCAGGCAGGCAGCCATGATGGGGAGCAGCGGCTGAGAGCGTCAGCTGACCCACCAGCACAGGGCAAAAAGAGACACGGGATGGCAGCATGCTTGAAACCTCAAGCCCACCCCAAAGACACACCTTCTGCAGGAAGACCCCATCTCATAATCCTTCCTAAACAATACCAAATATATGAGCCTGTAGGGGTCATTTTCATTCAAACCATTGTGGTAATCAATATTTATAGGATTGCCATTAGATTTCCATAGTTGTCTACCAGAGTCTATGTTTGTGTGTGTGTGTGTGTGTGTCTGTACATAGTGTATATAATACAAGTACATGTGCAATTGCATGTGGAGGCCAGAAGTCAATGTTGAGTGTCTTCTTGGACTGTGTTCTACTTTATTTACTGACTCAGGGTCTCTCACTAAACCTAGTGCTGGCCAATTGTCTAGTCTAGGTAGCCAGCTTGCCCTGAGGATGCTCTGTCTCCACTGGTAGAGCATTGAGGTTAGGCCACTTATCCGATTTTGCCCTGAGGGTGCTCTGTCTCCACTGGCAGAGCATTGAGGTTAGGCCACTTATCCGATTTTGCCCTGAGGATGCTCTGTCTCCACTGGTAGAGCACTGAGGTTATGCTGATTATCCGATTTTGCAGTGCCCACCTAGGTGTGCTTTTTTTTTTTTTTTAAAATGTGGTCACTGAGGATCCAAATGTGATGCTTTGAACTTGGACAGTAAACACTTTATCCACTGATCTGCACTCAAGCCCACAAATCTGTTTCATTTTCATTTTTCTTGTTAAAAATGAGTACACTGTAAGGATGCAGTAGGAAACTTCCTTTTTTAAAAAAGTAGTTTTTGTGTGTATGTGAGATGTATTTGTGTGTATGTATGTGTGTGGTATATTTGTGTGCATGTGTGTATATATATGTATGTGTGTGTGGTATATTTGTGTGTGTATGTATGTGTGTGTGGTGTATTTGTGTGTATGTGTGTATATATATGTATGTGTGTGTGGTATATTTGTGTGCATGTGTGTATATATATGTATGTGTGTGTGGTATATTTGTGTGTGTATGTATGTGTGTGTGGTATATTTGTGTGTGTATGTATGTGTGTGTGGTATATTTGTGTGTATGTGTGTATATATATGTATGTGTGTGTGGTATATTTGTGTGCATGTGTGTATATATATGTATGTGTGTGTGGTATATTTGTGTGTATGTGTGTGTGGTGTATTTGTGTGTATGTGTGCAGGTGCTCATATGTATGCAGATCAGAGTCTGACATTGATTGGCTTCCTACACTGCTCTCCCTCTTGCTTTTGGGATAGGGGCTCCCCCTCAACCCCGGAGCTTACTGATTCTGCTAGACTGATTGGTCGCGGAGCTCCAGGGTCTGACTCTCCTCAGGGCTAGAGCTACAGTACCTGGCTTTTGTGTGGTTGCAGAGGATGCAAACTCCCACCCTCGCACTTGGCTTGCAGGCGTTTTCCTGTTTGAATTGTCTTTTTAATTTCCCTATGACTTTAAGTTTGGTGCCCATTAAATCTTCCAAGGGATTCCCTTCCATAACTGTTGCACCAGAGAATATCGGAGCCTGTGGTCATCAGGTTATCCTAGACCTTGGCTTTGAGGATAATTGGGTGAGCTTGGCAATGGCTTGGGGGGTCCATCCATTTTTCTTTTCTTCCCTCCCCCACCATTTTCTTTTCAGTTATTCATCACAAGAGACCCTGATAGAGCCAGGTCCTGAAGCAGGGGGATAAAGCTCTTCCTCAGCAATAACTGCCCCTTACACATCATCCTTCCTCCCTTACAGAAGATAATAAATTCCCCAGGGCCCAGAACCCAGGGCCTCCTTTTTCTGAAGGAGGAAGCATCCGAGAAGACATTGAAGGATAAGAAGTCAAGCCTGGTACAATTCCCAGGGATGTAATTTAACAGTGACTGATTGTTCATCATGTGCTGGTTGAGTGTCATAATAAAGACAAATGGGAACTGGAGAAAGAGCTCCCTAAAACTCCCCTCCAGCACGGGAGCTCTGCAGAGCCCACAGGGTGGGCCACTGGGCCCCGGCAAGGGCAGTTATTAGTTAATAGGTACTCACAGAGCTTATAAAATGTTTTATTAAACGACAAACTCCTAAACATTATACAGGGTCCTATTTTGCGGTCCATATGCTGACTGAATTCCCAGATGGCTTTAATGAGCAAATGGCAGCCTATTAAAAATCACTGTAGTTTTGCAAAGAAAATAGCTCCCCGGGGGAGGACAAGAAAACACACCAGGCTGCTACTGTGTTGATAGTTGTCCCAGGAGCTCCTTCCTCCTTCCCCAAGATGGCTGGTGGGAACAAATCTGCTGTCGTAAGAAGTGCCTGCTCCCACTCGGCCCAGCCTCCCGGGTCTGAGCGATGCTGCCTGTTCTCACTAATCAGCCCCTGGTCTTGCTGACCTTGAAGCAATGAAGAAAACAGCCCCTTAATGTGCATTTTGCTTAATCAAGGAAACTTGCCTTGCTAGCCATTGGAAAGAAAGAACTTTGTGTCTCCGTTTTGATACGAAGAGCTCAACTTTAATCCCACGTCGCTATCAAGCTGCAAATAATTGTTGATGTCCTGTTAAAGGCGTTGTAATCTCTGGATTATGTTAGCGCTCACTGGGATTTTCTCTGTCTCTCTTTCTCCCTCCCTCCCTCCCTCTCTCTCTCTCTCTCTCTCTCTCTCTCTCTTTCTCTCTCATTTTGCTTCATCTTTAGGAAAGGCACTGTTTTGTGTGTACCCCAGGGCAGTTTCAGATCCCCCCTTTTAAATAACTCTTGTCACTAATGGTCTCTCAGTTCAATCTTCCACTAATGAGTGCCGAGAGGCAGTAGAGTGACACCCGTCACATTGAGGGGATTCACATTAGCATCACCTGATGAACTTCCTGTGAAGCAAACACGTTTTATGCCTGCGCTGCCTCAGAGGTGGATTCTAGGGTCCTGATATCCTCTGTGGCACTGTCCTGTTTCAGTCCATCTGTTGGGTTCCTACTGTCCTCAGAAAAAACTCAATGTTCTTGCTATATCATATATCAGTCTAAGTTCTTAACAATTGTATTTCCCTATTTTCTGTGTATGAGTGTTTCGTCTGCTAGTATGTCTTATGTGTGCTATGTTTATGCCTGGTGTTGTCCAAGGCCAGAAGAGGCCATTAGATCTCATCAGATCTCCTGGGATTGGAGTTATAGATGGTTGTGCACTGCCGTGTGGGTACTGGAAATTAAACCTGGGTCCTCTGGAAGAACAGCCAGTGCTTTTTACCACAGAGCCATTTCTTCAGACCCCAGTCTAAGCTCTTAGTTGTAAGGAAAAGAGGTGAATTCTATAGGCTGTAGGCAGCAGAGAAAGTCACTAAGGGGATGTAGACGAAGGCACAAAACCCAGCAGGCCATAGGAACAGGCTCATGAAACAGTCAGGTACCAGCAGGTTGGGAAGCTGCTAAAACCATAGCCATTTAGTGAGAACACTGACTATGCCATTAGGTCAGGTCGATCATTCTAGGCCATTGTATGTGTGACTGTCTCCATGAGATGTTGGACCCTATTCTCAAATGGGGGCCTTTGTTGCCCTTTGATGATTCACCATGGTTCATGCTTCTTTCCTCGGCAGTACCCTGTTTGACAGTGGGTCAGTGTACCTGATAGGCCTGTGCACCTGATAGACCAGTACACCTGATAGGCCTGTGCACCTGATAGACCAGTACACCTGATAGGCCAGTGCACCTGATAGACCAGTACACCTGATAGGCCAGTGCACCTGATAGACCAGTACACCTGATAGGCCTGTGCACCTGATAGACCAGTGCACCTGATAGGCCTGTGCACCTGATAGACCGGTACACCTGATAGGCCGGTGCACCTGATAGACCAGTACACCCGATAGGTCAGTGTACCTGATTGTTCTTCCTTTAGCTTTCAGAGCACAGGCTTACCTTCCTACTTGCTATGTTCTCTGCCTGCAAAGCTCTGTCTCACTACTTTCTGTGACGGACTCATCATCACCCAGCACTTTAAAAGAAGTTCTCCTCTTTCCCGAGGCTTCCTCTGACCATCTACGGTGAGCCCCTGGTGTCCCCATCACATGTTCTTTGATCTCTGTCTGTTGCATCACCTTTTATTGTAACCCGCATGCTTTCCAAAATGTGGTCGATGACCTTAGTTGTTTGTTTCTCCCATCCCTGGCCCTTATGTGTACAGAACCATGGCCCTCCATGCCCTGTTCAGCATTGCACCTTCAGCAGGATGCATCCCAGAGTGAGAGACAGCAGTGTTAGCTCGGTGTGCAATCCATGAAAACCGTCAGCACCACCATCATCCCTGATCACATTCTTCATTTAAGTCTTTATATGTGACGATGCTTTAGTGGTCCTCCCTCTCATCTCATTTACTCCTTAAAAATGAAGTCACTGAGCCGGGCGGTGGTGGCGCACGCCTTTAATCCCAGCACTCGGGAGGCAGAGGCAGGCGGATCTCTGTGAGTTCGAGGCCAGCCTGGTCTACAAAGGGAGTTCCAGGACAGGCTCAAAAGCTACAGAGAAATCCTGTCTCGAAAAAAACCAAAAAAAAAAAAAAAATGAAGTCACTGACAGGTGTCTAAACATCTTCGTAGCACAGAGCACAGTGGTTATTGCATGTGATGCCTACTACTCCTCATTGATCTTGACACTATGGCTTTGTAGATGGCTTGTTTTGTTACATTAGAATAATTTCTGAATTATTATTGGTAAGGTGTTGATAGTCTGAACATTAGGAATCTTCTAAAATCAGTCAGTGGTCTTTACTATGAATGGACTATTATCAAACACTGAAAAACCATGCCAGTTTCCCATCCTTCTGTCTGTCTTACATGCACTGCCTACTCCTGCCTACTCCTAACACATAGGCGCAATCTTCTCAACTTCCACTTCTGTGTGGGAGTCTTGCTCATAAGCTTTTTGTATTCTGCTTCTTACTGTGATATTATAGAATAATTTTTTTGTACACTGTGAAGATGTGTCTTTGCCAAGGTGCCTTCTGATTGTTTTAATAAAGGGTGGAATGGCCAAAAGCTAGGCAAGAAGAGGTTATACAGGGATTCCAGGTAGAGAGAGAGGAAAAGGAGATGAATCTAGGTGTGAGAGACACCAGAAAAGATGGAGAGGAATCAGGGCATGCAGGAGAAGAAGTAAAAGTCACGAGCTATGTAGCAACTTGTAGATTAGTAGTAATGGCTTGATTTAAATTATAAGAGCTAGTAGGACAAGCCTAAGCAAAGGCCAAGCTTCCATAATTAATAAGAAGTCTCTGTGTGGTTATTTGGGAGTTGGCAGTACAGAAAAAGACATGTTACACTGTGACTTTCTTCTTTTTTTAAGTTTCAGAAATGGCATTCTATTTTTTCTTAAAACCTTGGCCCATATTTCTTTTTAAAATCAGGTTATGGAATCAATGCCAACAATGTTGAGTTTATATATATATTGTGTTTGAGGAGTAACTGAAGCCCACTGAGAGGTCTCATGATTGTGATAAGCCATAATAGAGTATATTGGCTAAGTTAAGCAGCAAAACACAAAGCAGGAAGATAGTGACTCTTCTCAGCTCCACATTTCCTATGAGAATCTCAGGAAGCAGGGTTTGTTTCCAGGGTACTGGCTATTGTGAAGTCACTTTCTACACTGGGGGGCAGGTGTCTATCTGGCTATCTATCACTGACAGGGAGATGGGAACACAACCCCGAGCCTTAAAAATGAAGATTTACTAGCTCACTTGACTTAGTCATTCTGTCAAGCTACATATATTAAAACACCATATTGTATTACACAAATGTGTGCATTTTCATTTTTTAATTACCTAAGTATTAAAATAATCATTTAAAAAGTGCAACCAAATATAGGCAGAAGAAGGATTCTAAATAGTGTGCAACCCCAGAGCAGTTCCAAGGGACTGGACCAGGAAGCAGGAAGCTGGAAAAGATGAAGAGGAAGTGATGTCATCAGAGCTGCTAAACTCTAAGGAGACAAACATGGCAGGGAGGTGAGTGGCCTCAGTCTGGCAGGAGATGTATGAACAGTTACTTAGGTATCAGGTTTGTAAATGGAGACTTCTTGCCTGTTTCCTGGTAGCCCAGACCCAAATAATCATGCAGAAACTATACTAACTACAACACTGCTTGACCAATAGCTTAGGTGTATTCCTACCTAGCTCTTAAAGCTTACATTAACCCATTTCTTTTAATCTGTATATCGCCATGGGGCTATGGCTAACTGAAAAGATTCCGGCAGTGGTGGCTTGTTCCTTTGGAAGCTACATGGTATCTCTCTGACTCCACCTTCTTTTCTCCTTCTGTCTCTGCTTGGAATTCCCACCTTGCTCTGTTCTGTACTGTCATAAACCTATGCAGCTTTTTTATTAATCAATGGCAACAAAACACTCACGGCATACAAAGGGATATCCTACATCACTTTCCCTTTTCTGTCTAAATAAAAAGAAGGTTTTAACTTTAACATAGCAAGATTTAATACAACAAAACAGTTATCAAACAAGAATTATGGTTACAATATTTAGTCCATTTACATTGGGAAAATTAAGGAAAACACTCTATCATCTATTCTATTTTTGTGAGTCTAAAGTTTTATATCTAATTTATTTTTTAAAATTATAACTACCTTTCTTCAACTTCATCAAAGACTCCGGAAGGAATATTACCTAAGCAAACAGGAAATGCATTGTAAATAGTTTCCAAAACTCTAGAATTGACAGAGACATCTCACTGCCTGGACAGTCACCCCAAAAAGTTCTTTTGTATCATTGCAACATCCATCTTGAGTCTACAGGCTCATAGTATCTGGCAGTCTTTTCCATGAAGCAGGAAATTTCAAAGATAATTCTGCCTATATTGGCAGTTTGTCAGTCACTTTCTTCTAGGTTCTGCAGAATGTCTGACAGACTCTTTCATGAAGTAGGAACCCTGAAGGACCAGTCCATCTTCTTTTGGCAAGTTCTGTGGGCCCTGCATATCCAGTTCATACAACATACCATTAAGCAGTCCAAGCAAGAGCAGTTTCTGCCCAAATTGCTAACCAACTCCATAAGGAGCCTCTTTGATGCCCATCATCCTCTTGAAGTAGACTGGTGCTGCCAGGAGCAGCTATGTCTCATTGCCATGAAAAGTCCTAAGTTCTTAAAATGTTTTAAATACCATATTCTGTTAGTATTCAAAAGAATACCTATATTGTCTGAAATATATCTTCGTACATCTAGAAAACCTAACTAACTTAACTACAAGCTTAAATATTATAGATGACTATCAATCTGTAATTTTAAATTATACATTACATTTTTTAAATGAGATACACAAACATAATATCTTAAACAAGAGGAGAAATACATATATACAGTGTTATAAATCAACCTTAAATTTGTATCAATAGACCAAAGTCCATACTGATATAAAGCATTTACCTCTATATCATATCCCTCTTTATTTTTTTTTTTTTAATTTATTTATTTATTAAGGATTTCTGCCTCGTCCCCACAACCGCTTCCCATTTCCCTCCCCCTCCCCCGATCAATTCCCCCTCCCTCATCTGCTCGAAGAGCAATCAGGGTTCCCTGACCTGTGGGAAGCCCAAGGACTGCCCACCTCTATCCAGGTCTCGTAAGGTGAGCATCCAAACTGCCTAGGCTCCCACAAAGCCAGTACGTGCAGTAGGATCAAAAACCCACTGCAATTGTTCTTGAATTCTCAGTATTCCTCATTGTCCGCTATGTTCAGCTAGTCCGGATTTATCCCATGTTTTTTCAGACCTAGGCCAGCTGGCCTTGGTGAGATCCCAATAGAACATCCCCATTGTCTTAGTGTGTGGATCCAGCAATACCACTCTTGGGAATATACCCAAGAGAGGCCCTATCATACAACAAAAGTATATGCTCAACTATGTTCATGGCAGCATTGTTTGTAATAGCCAGAACCTGGAAACAACCTAGATGCCCTTCAACGGAAGAATGGATGAAGAAAGTATGGAATATATACATATTAGAGTATTACTCAGCAGTAAAAAACAAGGACTTCTTGAATTTTGCATACAAATGGATGGAAATAGAAAACACTATCCTGAGTGAGGTAAGCCAGACCCAAAAAGAGGAACATGGGATGTACTCACTCATATTTGGTTTCATATCCCTCTTTAAATGAAAACAAATATTTATAAACAATCATTTGGGGAATTTAGGTTTAGTTTTTGAGAATACTTCCTGATGATTGCTGGGTGAAGCAAGCTTAGGGTTCACAGAAACCCTTCGTGGGGGAGGGTCTTGTTCCATAAAGCTACATTAGCCTGGAAGGAATCCACAGACTATTATTTCCTGTGGAAACAAAAGCAGAACCTCTTTTCCAAAGCAGAATATCCTTCAATTCAAGTTTTGAAGTCAAGATACCTTCAAAATATACATGTTAGTTTAGCTTACAGCCCATACAATGAAATATCTCTCTGTCCTTAGCTCATTCACAGTCAAAAAATTCAAAGAAAAAATAATAATGTACATAATCCAGACTCTCTGTGTATATTCCATCTTTACATGGCTTATTTTTATTTACTTCTTTAATCTATGACTTTCTGTACTCTTTTATATTACTTTTACTGTCTCTTTAAAGACTTTGCTTTACTTTTTTAACTGTCTATATTCTTTTTCTTCTCTCTCCCAAGCCTACGTACATTTATCCGACACCATGACCCATTCAGAGATCTTTTTCAACTGAATCTGTCTTTATTGTATATCTGTAATTATTTTCTGACAAGGAATGCTTTTTTTTAAATGCTATGTGGGCATGGCTAGGACAAACTCTGTGGCCCTGCCTGTTGGCTACGCCCAGTCTACCATGGTGGAGGTATGTCCACTGCCATCTCTACAAACCATGCTCACAGGCACACAGCAGGTCTACATTGCCATTAAGCAACTTGTAGCACTCTGCTCACAAACCCTATTTAAATGTTCCGTAGTTGGATCACCTGAAAGAGCCAGAGCTGTTAGTGCTGCCAGTACAAACCAGGAAGCCTTCTTAAAGGAGCTATGTGTCTGCTTTTGGCAGCAAACAGAGCCTATCTGAAAAAAATGCGGCTACCAAGAAGCTGTGCATGGCTTCCGTTTTTGTGGGTCTAGGAGCCCTCTTTTACTTTTAAGGGTTTTTTTTTTTTTTTGTAGGTCTTATGTGGACCCATGACACAGATGGTGGGTGCCACAGGCTCACTTCTCAAGGCTTCAAACAAGATATGTGTAGCCCAAATAATAAAAATCCAGAGACAGAAATTGGGGTTCAACCTGAAAACCAGAAAAGCAAAGCAACTAAGCCACTAGAGAAGTCTTACCTCTATCAAGGCTGGGTGACAGCAAACTAAGCACACAGCCTCTCCTTTTGTTTTATATTCCCTATAGCACTGGGATTAAGGGTGTATCAAGGTGTGAGCTGCCACCACCACCTGGATTTATTTCTGCATCAATCTAGTGTAGCCCAGGGTAGCCTTGAACTCACAGAGATCCAGCTGACTCTGCCTCCCAAATCCTGGGATCAAAGGTATGTGTCACCATTGCCTGACCGCTAGTGGCTTTAACTTTGGCTCTGGTCTTCAGGCAACATTTATTTATCAAATATAGATAATACACCACTACAAATATGTGCATTGCACTTATCAGTCTCATCCAGGTGTGTTCTGGGCAACCAAGAGACTGGTGAGTCAAGGCCAAGCACTATTGTGAGACTTCTCCATCAGGTGTTGTCTCCAGGCCAGAGAAAGTTTATGGTGATAGTTCTTTTCCCCTTTGGCCTTTATCCTTTGTGGACAGTCTTGAGGTGGAGCAGTCTGAAACAGGGGCACTTGACACTTGGTCTTGGAGAGTGAGATCACCTGGCCTGCAGTGGCATTTAGGAGATCAGCAGAGAATTAGGAAGTACCTTGACACATCAGCTCAACACCAGACTGGGGTCCCAGTGGCCAAACAGACAAGGTCTCCTGCTCTCAGGGAGCTCAGGTTCCTGCTGAACAGGTTACACCATCAAACCATAAGAGGGAGCATATTAGATTGATGTTCAACAGGTTCTGTAACAGGATCACAGGGTAGAGAATGATTGGCGGGGAGTGGCCAAGGAAGGGCTTTGAAGATGTGCCATCAACTAGATACTTGAATGACAAAGTGCTAATCATGACAAATATTGGAACAAGGAGGAGAAAAGCCTTGAGAAAGAAAAGAACATTCTATTCACGAGGGTTGTAGGGTGACTGGGCTGTTGGCACCAAAATCAGGTTGTCCTGGCTTATCTCAGCTTTATCACACTAACGGTCTGATCTTGGGCAGAATTCTCATCTCCTTAGCTTTGATTAAACTTTGAGCATCAGTCAGTCGGTCTCAGAAAAGTACAGCAGTCATTATTGCCAACATTACAGGGTAGCACATCTTTGGTACCCTGATGGGCGCCGGCCAAATTTGTTCTAGTTGTAGGGAGCCAAGAGGAACCTGCAGACTTTCCCCAATCCCATTTCTCCCTTGGGAAAGGACAGACTTTGATTTGAATACTAGTTGAAAGTGTATGGACTTTATAAATTCATGATTTAAAATCCCACTGTTTGATTTGCACCATTCAGCTTAACTTGCTTCATCTGGGTTGGTTTTCGTTGATCAGCCACGGCTGTGGTAGGCAGTCTTTAGGGGGTGCTCTGTATTCCACTCCTACAGACACAGAGACACCGCTAGAAAAGAAATCCATGGGCCAAGAGTTCTCATGAGCACAAGCACAATCTTCAGCAAAACATTATCAAATTACGTGCAACAATATGCCCTGATTTTGATGCATCAGGGCCAAGTGCGGGGCTTTTCAGGAGTGCCAGGCCAGCTGACGGATACGATGAACTGATGAACCGTCCAGGAGCAGGTGTAGGCTGCCACATTAGTAGACTGAAGAGCAGAAACTATGTCATCATTTTTTGTAGACACAGAAAGGTCTTCTAACAAACTCGATATTCAGGGTAAGAACCCTGAAAATTAGGAATAGAGAGGCTTTCCCCACCCAAGAAAGATCATCTGTGAAAAACCTGTAGGCAGCATTGTAGATGGTGAGGGATTGAAAGATTTCCTCTAAAGGTTGCGAATGAGGCAGGGTTGCCTCTTGCCCTCTTCTTGACTGGAAATTGTGAAACAAGCAACAAAAAAACCCAACCTCTACATATGTTGATGAAGAAGACCGAAATACATTCTATTGGTAAATTATATAACTGTCCTCCAATGAAATTCCAAAGAATGTATCAGAGCACTCCTGGACCTAAAAATAGATTCAACAGTGTCACAGGGTACCAGAACAACATAGGAAGCCAGTTATGGTCCTATGGCCCAACACTGAGCAGCTGTAGGTATCAGAATTAGGGTTCTCACTGTGGAAGAGAGAAGCTGCAGACTGGTGAGGTGGAGGATGCCAGGATGAACTGTGTGGTGCTGGGTGAGTCTCAGAAATATCAGCATAAACCACCAGTCATTCAATATGTCTACAGCTAAACAGGGGCAGGAGTAAGTAGAAGGGTTAGTATGTGTACTCAGAGGCCAGCTCAGCCTCCTAAGACAGCCTGGAGGCAGAGGGATACCTGAGGAATCAACACACTATTTTGATTTTAAGACACTATTCTAAGAAGTCAAAGGCTCTTGGAAAAAATGGCTAATTCTAGGGCTGGCATGGTGAAACCATAAGATGAGCTTAGAGCATCCTGAGTATCTTCCAATGCCAAAACAGTTAAGGAAGGAGGGAAAGGGATGGGCTGGGTAAGGAAAGGGAGAGACGCTTCAAAAGGATATGGGATTCAACCTGAAATGGTTTTCCAAGGTCAATTCTGGAAAATTTGTGAAGCAAAATAAATGATACTACCAAATTATTACCCAAAGAATAAAGTAAGTATCAACAGATTCATATAGATACAAACACAAGATTGGATAAATAGGTACATGGGGGACAAGGACCAATGCAACGTCACAGAGTTCCAATAACTGAACCTAGAAGGAGTGGGCAAAGTCGAAACTCACCATTAGAAACCCACAGTAATGAATCCTGCAGGCCCAGTTCCTGGAGGCAGGCTAAAAATAGTGGGGAAACTATTTTGAAACAGAATTTGCCTATTTGCCTAACCTCAGAGCATCTTCCCGCAACACAGTTCATGCTTTTGTGATTTTAACACGAACCTACAGGTTCCTCTGGTATCTCTCTCCAGGAGTTAGTGTTGAACTGATTTCTCTTGGAGAACAAGCTGGACTTAGGGATTCCTTCAAACAGGAAGGAGAGAAATGCGTAGCATTCTCTTGAAGAAACAGAACTTAGTTGAAAGATCAAGGTTCCCTTTACTGGAGTGGATCACACTAGAGGGACCATACACTCCTGAAACAGTGCACAGCATCTGTGTGCTGTGAACTTCTGGGGCTCAGCCTTAGTGTCACCAGCCCCAGAAGGACAGATACTCTGACTTTGACCCGTAGTTTCCAAACACGTCATGGTTATAAAACACCAGGAAATGCCATAGAGTAGAAGACACTAAACAGAAAAGACACCCCAGTGCTACCGAGAGCTGGAGAGTTTTGGGTGAGATCTGGTAATGGAAAGGTCAGAGAAACCCCAGTAAAACCTGTGGTTTGGTTAGCCATATTGTACTGATGGTAATTTCTTGTCTTTGAGAACTGTGCCACGATTATCAACATGAGAGAGAGCTGGGTAAAAGTTAACTGGGAAACCTTGTGGTCTTTGCAACTTTCTCCAGAGTCTAAACTCATTTCAGATTTCAAAATAGAAAGCTTTTCTCTCTTCTTCCTTCTTTCTCTGTTCTTCTCCTTTCCGCACGGATGAGCATTGAGGGCTGGTAAAAAATGAGGGGAATTCTTGGCAGGAAGTCAGGAAATACTGTCTTCAGTACTGTATTTAGGGTTTTAATCATAATTAATCATAATTGTCCTAAGTGTACAGTTCTTGGAAAATTCAACAGCTAGAAGGGTTATGTGTGGCTGATTCTGGAGCAAGGAGTGGAGTTCAGGGCTTTGGGAACATTGCAACTCTTCCCTGTGGGTTTTTCTGCATCAGTACCTTTTCAAAATCATTCTGGAATACTTTTAGACTTTAGTGAAAAGTTGCATAAATGGCCTAAAGATGTCTCCAAATGTTAGTGTTTCATGTGACCCTGGACCTAAATCCAAGAGAACCACCACTGACAAATTCCCACTAAGCACCGTTAACTCGGCACTCCGCTGCTTCACCGTACACATCCTGGCTCGGGATCTGCTTTCTGTCCCTTATCGTGTGAGGTTCCTGCTCTCTGCTAGCTCCTCACTGCCTTCGCATCTTCATCTGTCACGGTCCTTGCAAGCCACTTGCTGGTAAAGTCTTTTGCATTTGTTTTTCCCGGCCCCCTGAACTGGGGGTTTGTCAGGTGTCTTGTGTTTTCCTTCATACCATTTTTATACGTAATTAATGGTTGTTTATGTTTATCACGTATACTCTGATGTTTTGATACATACACAGGCTCTTCTTGATTTAGATCAGCAAGCCTGAAATTCAGTTCCATTTTCTCCTTCAATGGACATCACGTGGGTGATCTTTTTGATGCTCAATATACTCTCTGAGGAATTAATTTATATATAATAAGCTTTTCTGTTGTGTTTTGAGCAGGTTATTACACAGCCCAGGCTGGCTTTGAACTGGCAGCCAGGCTGGTCTGGTGCTCGTGATGCTCCTGCCTCAGTCTCCAGGGTGCAGGAGTTACAGGGGAGTTACCCTGCCTTGCTGAGGCAAAGCTTTTCCTGAGGTTTGCCTGTGACTAGGATGCATGCTTGGGGAATGATGAAGCACACTCCCGATTTCTCTGCCCCTCCTCGGGATACCGACTGAGGGCAAAGGGAGAAGGGCTGATTTCTCTGGCTTCAGGAAAAAGCAAAGCACAGAGTCAGGGCCTGGCTTTGGCTCCTACAGAGGTAGCTGCATATGGGGAGCTGTGGGAACAAAGGGTGAATACCCTCAGCCAAAGGTCCTGGTGACCCTGCAAGGCCTGAGCACTTGGGCCTGACCCTTTCAGTTCTCAATCTGTCCAAAGTTTGCCTTTGGTTGCATCTTGGCCTCTCACTCCCGTTACACAAACGGAGTGGAGACCATTGGCTTGCAAATGTGCTCTCTGCCTTTTGAAGCTCCGAGAGACTCTGTGCGGGCATAAATCAAAGCAGAGGGGGCTTATTCATTTAGCTCGTCAGAAAAACCCCACTGTCATCATGTCACATACAGGAGTTTATTCTTTTAATAGCTTTATTCTTCTCCCGTTAAGAAAAGGAATTGTTCCCGAGCTCTCATTCCATACTGTATATTAGCCATTTCATTTTTCACAGAGGGGGGAAAATGCCTTTCTACACATGATTAATATTGAAGCTGAATACCAGAAGAGCTGACCATGTGCTGGCTTTGGGCCATCCATCAGCAATTTCACATCTGTAACCTAGTCACAGCGAGTCCCTGCTAACATCATGAACAAATCATGGCTGGTCCGCAGTCAGAGCAGTTTATGGACCTTGTGTGGATAGAGCAGGCATACTCCCCGGGGATGTGAAATCGGGGGTGATCTAAAGCGAGGAAATGCACATGTGACAAGAAGATCCACAGATCTCTGTCTTTAAAATTCCTATGAGGATCTTGCCACGGGGAGGTCAAAGTCTGGCCCTGTCCTTGGTGACCAAACAGGGAAGCTGTGACTCCTGCTTTTGAGAAAGAAGACTTAAAACAGCTCAAGGGCAGAAACACTTTGCCTTTGGGTTCCCCTGTGGATCTAAACTGTGATTGGGCAAAATCCTCACTGCACTTCCTAGGATACACACATCTGACTCAGAGTGCTCCATAGAACCCAGTGTCTGGTACCCAGATGGGCTGCATAGCAGTTGTCTTTGGATGGGCCACTTAGCCTCGCTGACTTCCTGTATTCTCTGGGATAAAATATTCAGGCACATGGACGGCCTGGCACTTCTCAGGAAGTGCCAATAGGTGAGTTTCTGCCCAACACATAGTAGGTCCCCCTGGAGTCCTTCCTCTTTCCTCTGCAGAGAGGGCAGGGTGTCTCAGCTGGGATTAACTGATCAAGACAGCTATACTTTGCTGAAAGTTTAGTTGAAGGGCAGGTCCTTTCAGGCGAACATGCAGTGCTTTATAAATTGCCTTCAAAAGCAGCACCAAATCCTTCAGTCGGTTTTTAAAGGAACTGTTTACCGCTGCATATGGCAGACATTATTTGGAGTAATAAACCCTCTGAGAATCTGAACATTCACGGGCCAACAGATGGGTCAACCTGCTTTGCAATTTAACAAAGTAATTTATTTCAATCACTGGGACAGGGCCTGTGAAGATTGCAAATTCTGTTCGCAAGCGAGATAGCAAACGCCACTTCCTCGCTGAATTGTGCAGCTATTATGGAAATACACACCTGTTCGATTGGGTTCAGGGCAGTTTCCGTCTCTCTTCGTGCTTCCGCTCCTTCCAAGGTATGGACTAAATTGCGGTGGTTTCTTCTGACGAAACTCCTGTTCTAATTAGTGTCAGGATGAGATGAAGATCTCAGGGAAAATTTAGACCATCGTGTAGGTAAAAATTAATGTCATCAAAGTCAGCTTTGAGAGGCAAAACAGGTGTGTCAAGAGTGTATTCTTAGAATAATTGGGCAGCACATTCTTTCTTCTTGAAGCAATTGTCCCAGGGTTTAATGAGGAAGGAGGAAAGGGATTGCTTTTCCTTCATCTTCAAATCTACTGAAAACCTCCCACTTTCTCAGTTCGTTTCTCTCCACATGTGACCATGCAGGAGCCAAAGGGAGAGAGGGCTGAGATGGTCCCAGAGAACATCTCTGGAGAATTTCTGTGTCCAAGAGAGGAGCCCACAGTGTGCCAAATACTGTGAATCTCTCGATCTTTACCATCGGCTTGCCCTGGACTCCAACACCAAGCTAGCCAAAAGTGTCTCTGATAACAAGGAGGCTTTGCACAAAACATGGCAGCTGGTTTGCATTTGAGACTTGCCACATGTGATACTAATGGTGCAAAGTTGTTTTGTTGCTTTCCTTTTTTTTTTTTTGGAAGGAAGGTAGTTCTTTTCTTCTACAAAGCCTTCCTTTGCTTTGATGTCTTTAGTGAGTACTTCCATACAGACAAGTAGGGTTTTCCACACTGTTCTTTCTAGGCTATGTGTTTGCTGAAATGGCTTATCCCAGAAGGAGATCAGAGTAGGTTCCAATGAAATAGAAGGGGGGGGGGGCAATTGGGGGAGAATCCCTCTGCTCAGTGGCAAGATTACTACAATTAGAGGGGAATGAAGCTTATGAGGGAAGCCCTGTCCTCAGCTCTTGGAAGATATTTCTAACTGTTAAAAGTCTCTATGTATGTTAGAACAGCGAATAAATATCCCTGTAGGACGGAAATATGTATTTCCAGAGTTTATGTTTACCAAATTTTCAATGCCTACATGAATTGGAATGTTGCATACTTGCCTTTGGGTTGTTTACACTGCAATAACAAAATCCCTGAGACTGAGTAATTTGTAAACACTGGAAGTTTCTTTGTCACGGTTTTGAGCTTGCAGCCTGAGGTCAGCTCGCAAGCAGGGCAAGTGCCCAGTGAAGATCTGCTCTCTGCTTCCAGATCCTGTGCATGCACGGAACCCTGTTCTCATGCAGCAGAGGGAACAAGGGCAGAACCTACTTCCCTTCGTTTATAAAGGTAGACTCCTCATGGCTTAATTCTTTCCCCTCAGTTCCCTCATGTTTATACCACCCTCAAACCCGAACACAGGAACTTTGAAGGTCATTCAGACCACAGAATTTCTCTAGAGACACTGAAAAAAAAGTCCATGTTAGCAACTTCAAAATGACAAGGTCTATGCCACAAGGCCCTCCTCACTGCTAACCCCACCCTTGCCTAATGGCTTTGCAGTTCCTCACCTTTGCTACTCCCTGCCCCTCTCAAATCCCAGTGCCTAAAATCCCACTGGCCTTGAATGAAAGCACCACGTTTTCATTGACTTCGTGCTCCTCCTCCTTGGTTCCTCAAGCTCTGAGCAGTTGATAAGAGCTGTGGTTTTCCCTCAGTCCCATGCCCAGAGTGTCGCCTGGCCTTCCCTTGGCTCTTCATCTTCCTTTGCTAAAGCGAAGGCATTCACCTGGCTGGTCACCATGACTCCCCCAGCTCTACCTTCTCTGCTTGGCAGAGCAATCCTCTTTGTGCAGGACTTTACCCAACTCTTCACTGCCCACAGAGCCAAAGACACTTGGTACCTTGAGAGCCAAAGCCCTTCTAGAATGGCTGTGACCTCCTTTCTAGCCCTGCCTTCTCTTCCCCTTGCATGCCCTAGGTGTGGTGAATACAGATGCTAAGTGTTTTGCAGACGCATCTTTGTTTTGTTACCTCCGGGCATCTGTTTGGCTGTCCCTCTACCTACAGTGTCACCTAGAGAGTCTGCTTGTTAAGCCTCCACCCTTCTTTTAGCAAGTTCCTGCCCCCCATCCAGCAGACGCACGGTGGCCCCTCTGAAGCATTGGCAGCTCTTTGATTCTTTTTTTTTAAATATTTATTTATTATTTATTATGTATACAATAGTCTATCTGTGTGTATGCCGAAGGCCAGAAGAGGGCACCAGACCTTATTACAGATGGTTGTGAGCCACCATGTGGTTGCTGGGAATTGAACTCAGGACCTTTGGAAGAGCAGGCAATGCTCTTAACCACTGAGCCATCTCTCCAGCCCCCAGCTCTTTGATTCTTTTGATGTTTTATGGAATTCATCTTTTCCTAATTGCATATAACACACGCTCATTCTACAAACATCCAGCTAGCACCCACTAGAAGGCATAGTCTGAGGGCATGCTGGTGATACAGGAAGGATGCGGGGAGAGCGAGCCTTTCTTCCCTGGACTAACAGAAGAGACTGACAAGGGAGTATGTAATTGCCATCAGCTGATGAAGTCAGTCGTATCTGATGATGCTGCAGAGAAAAGCCATTGTTAAAAGATGTGCAGTGAGAACCAAAGAATGAACACGTGTGTGTATGTGTGTGCGCATGCACGCAAGCCTGTGCATGCATTTGTGCAGACATGTGTATACACAGTATATGCACATTCTTTTATGCACTTGCACAAGTGCAAACACTTGCATCTGGGGGCCAGAGATGAACATGGGTTCTCTTCCTCTATTGCCTTCCACTTACAAATATAAATGCATATATGTATGTATGTATGTATGTATGAATGAATGTATGCATGTATTTGTTTGTTTGTTTATGTCATTTAAGTGCCTGGATATGGAGGTCAGAGGCAAACTTGAGGGAGTCGAGTCTCTCCTTTTACCATGTGGTTCAGGAAACTGAACTCAGGTCACAAGGCTTAGCAGCAAGCACCTTTCCCTGCTGAGCTCCCTCACTGGCTTACTTTGCCTTAATTTTGAGACAAGGTCTCCAGACAGAGCTTATCAGTTCTGTATAGCTTTTAAGTGGACGTTGGGGCTGCAAGCTCGGGTCCTCGCACTTTCATGGCAGCCTCTGTACTAAGCCACCTCCCAGTATGCAAGGTGTTTGAAGGTATCCTTCTAGATGGACCTGTTCTTGAGAACACAGCAATGTGAGACACTGCGGCCCCCCGAGCCTAAGCCTCGTGCCTGCCCCTCAGCATTCCCGTAACTGGGTGAAGATGGTTTTGCTCAGAGCACTAGAGTCTTGACTTTGCATTAAGCTCCTTTGGGGAGAAATAATAGTTTGGTGGAGGGAGTAATCCAGAATGAAATACAATAAGGATTTTTGACTACAAAAGTTGCGGTCTTTCCGAAAGCTTTGGTTTGTCTAGTTTACCGTCTCTATAATGAATGCCATTCCACGATTTTCGGAACTAAAACCACAAGCTTAGGAAACGACAACAGGACAAAGTGCCAAGGCAGAAGGCTTTGCTGTGCAGTCACTCACCTCACCCACACCCTAACGTTGTTAGTCGAGTGATTTCCAGGCCCCAGGAGAGAAGGGAGAACCAGCTCTAAGCGTTCTACCTGCTGGCGTTTGGAGAAAAATTTAATCTTGGAAAGTGCTGGCTGGAATGTAAGAACTGTTTGCCAGACCCCTTCCTTGTCCTTTCGGGACAGCTAATAGTCATTTCTCTGACATGCTTGCTGTTCCTTTGGTCACCTGATTGTGTTCTTGCCAACGGGATGTGGATTGACTGGTCAACACTGTGGTCCCACACTCTCTTCCCAAGCTGCAGGTTCAAGATGGTAGAGATCCAGGTGGCCCAACCAGGGCCTCTGTTCTTTCTCCTGGAAGCTTCCTGTTAACCTGGCACCCCCAGGCTGGGTGTTTGGAGAATAAAGGTAAATACATTGTATGAGCTATAGTAGTTTGAGTGACCCAAAGGCAGGGAAGATTTACACAGCTCAGAGCCTGAAGACACAGGGGCAGGTTCCCAAAACCACTCACCTTGCTGGGGACAGATTGCTGGGGTCCTCTGTGTGTTGTCAGTGAGCTCTAGAAGCTTGAGGTATTGCTCAGATTTTAGTTGGTTCAATAGGATGTCTGAATCGTTCTGTGTTGAATTAAAAAATCAGTAGTTCTAACATGGATGCAAATTCTTCATCACTTTAGCAAGCCAGAAACTTTCCAGATGTTTCACGGAGCTGTAAAATACTGTACATTGTTTTCTTTTTCAATGGGAAATTATTCGCAAGGTAATAAAAAGTTGTTTCTTCAGTAAACAGATTATGTTTCAGGCTGCGGTGTGAACGCTTAAATGGAACGATGCAATCTGCCACTTTTTAAAGCGAGGTTTTAAACATGTCAGTACAGACCTTTCAATCCCTCTGTCCCATAAATTCAACTTTTTAAAATGAAATCAACCTGAGCCCTGTGAAAGTGCACGCCACTATATCAAAGCCAGTGAGTTTGGCTGTTTATTGCCACCCATGCATGCAACGTGGCAAAGAGACAGCCTTTTCACTTGGGACACTTTCTCCAACTTTACACCGAGTGAAATTTAATTGCTTTTTGTGTCCTGGGATCCTTAGGCCTTAGTTCTCCCGGAGGTGGAGCCAAAGGCGCGACTGAAAACGAACTCTGTTAATACATTTCACCTGGAATTCCATCCTTTTTCCCCCCGGTGGTGTGGCAAGTTGCCGTTTGAGAGGCCACTTTCCAAGAGCGGTTCACTTCGACCCGGGGAAAATGACTCTTAACCTAGTTCCTTGCGTTTCAACTACCACCAGGCAAGCCAACAGGATGTGTGATTTCTTCCAAGTTAATTTCCAGTGTGTTTGTGTCTTACTTAAGAAGGAAGAAGTAAATGCAACATCAGAGGAACAAAAAGCAAGGCCGGGCAAAGCCTTCTTGAGTGACAGTTGTACCTTCAGAGCAGAGAAAGGACAGAGTTACACAGTCCCTCCCAGGACAATGCTTTTCTTCATGTTGCAACACTGGGCTGTGTCCTTGCCCTTCTCAAAGGGATTTATGGATCCTTTTATAGTTAATTACAAATCATGTACGAAAGTTTCTTGCTGCGTATTTGAATGAAGATTATGGTAATTACTCAACAGAGGGTATGAGAAAGGGTAAAATTAAAACCAGTTGTTAGAGTTGCTGGCAGAAATGAACACTTTCTGTAAGGATAATGGAAGATGAAAAGAAAAAGGGCTCCTGGGAGACAGCCCTCCAGCCTATGTCCTTGTGAAATGCAAGCAAACTCATGTCAGGCTGGAAACACCCTTGCCTGTGTGGGTCCTTGTTCCCCAGTAACCCACAGGCTCTGGTAGCCATAAGGCTGGGCATTATTGAGAGCGGGCTGGGACATTAAGACCCTCACCTAATATTGGCCTCTGGGGACACTAAGGATGAAGACAAGAGTTGGGAAATATGCAGAGGAAGAATCCGGCATAATTTTTCTTGGTATAGATCTGGAAGACGATGTCTAAACCCAATAGCTTTCACTTGCATCCACTCTGGGTGTGGTTCGATAGACTTGGGATCTCACTACTCTTCATCTTAGTGATCTCTTCAAGACAGTGGCCACCGTTTTCCCTTACTGGATACTAGTGTGGATGTGTGAAGAAGAAACTCGAGGTCCCCCACGGAAGAGTTTCAGAACGTGGGACTGGCTAGATGGCTCAGTGAGTGAGGGCATTTGGTGCTCAGCGTGTTGACCTGAGTTTGATCCTTGGGACACATGAGACGGAAGGAAAGAACCAACTCCTGAAGGTTGTCCGTTCCATGCCCCCCACCCACACGAAAGCACACATGTGTGCATAAGTAAATAAATTAATGCAAGAAAATAAAAAGACAACTCTGCGGCTTATTTGGGCCTTGGACACCAGCTCTGCTGCTCTCTGTATCTTGTGGTTCGCTTACCCGAACATCTAGCTTATTCTGAAGGTAAATTTTTAGAAAGGTAGAACTAGAAGACATATCCAAATTAAGTGCCTATTAGCCCATCCGAATTTGTAGGCCAGTGATTTGGGAGCCTCTGTCTGTCCCCTTAAAAAAGGGTCCTTACAATCTAACAACACCCGGAATTTCCTGCTTTCCCTCCCCCACATCTGAGATGGGTTTCTGCCTTGGGAAACATACGCTGAATCTCAGCACAGTAAACATCAGTCGAGAGAGGTCTGTCTTGTCAAAAAATGGTCTACCACATTCCGCCCATGAAATTTTGAGGGCCTGTATGTAGGTTCTTAGCTAAGTTTGAGGAGTTTACATAAGCCAAAAGGAGCGAGGCCCCTTGGGGAGGCCGACAAAACACAGATTCCTCTAGTGGAATGTGTGTGTTCATGGACAGAGTGCCCTTGAGGGGGTGATTTGAGATTGAGTGAGGCTGGGCCAGTAAAGAGCATTCTGGGAGCTTTGGGGGCAGAGTCTGGAGATGGGCAGCTTGGTGGGAGAGGGGGCTGGAGCAGGGCTGGTGTGGGGGGAGGGGCTGGAACAAGTGATGGAGAATGGGGAGGTGGAGCAGACTTTGATGGAACATTCACATTCCTGCTCCTAGGAATGGTTTTTGCTGAATGTTGTTTGCAAAGTCTTGAGTTGTTCATGCTTACTGAGGTCCGGGTAGGGAGCAGAGTGATGCTCCCAAAATAGCTTTGTTTGTTTTGTTTGTTTGTTTGGTTTTCCTAATCTCTTCATACTGGGACTGCAAGAGGAGCCTGCGGGTCCTGGTGGGAATCAGTATATTGGCTTAATGGCAATGGGAAGTTATAAGCAGGTTTCAAGTAGAGGAGTGACATACCTTTACCTAGTACCACCAGCTCCTGAGGCCGAGGGCTCAGATGAGGACCGAGAGCCCTGCAGGGTCTGTGGAAGTCACGATCATTGATGTTTAGGAATTTTCTGCGTATAAAGTATCGAAGGAGGGCTTGCCTGGTTAAAGAATGGAAGACTTTTGATCAAAGAGAATCGAATCCGGTGTTAGCTTCTGACTTGCAGCTGGTTTGAACCAATTAGCATTTGCAGTAGCCTTCTGAAACCCATCGTGGGAGGGGTAGAAGCCACCGCGGACATATCCGCCTTAGGATAAGAGGTACAGTAGGCGGACGTGAATTTTCCCAGATCAAAACCAAATGGGTAATGGCAGTTGAAATACACAGAACTTTTTCATTTATCTTCTTGACGAAAGTGGGGGAAAGCCCAGTGCACACTGTAGATCATCTGAGCCCTAGCCTGATGAGTTGAAGCAGTTTTTATAATAATTCAGTGGCTCTTTTTGAATATCCAGATGTTAATAATGGCTCCCTGCTATGTGATTAGGAATGAATCTGCCAAGGAAAAATGAGGCCTTTTCTCTTGGGGGAAGCTGAGTTACTTCTGTTGTGTTCCCAGGCTTCCTGGGGAAGTCTAACAACATATGAATTAATGATGGGAACTGGAGCCTGGCTGCTCACCAAGGAATTGTAGGCCTTGTTTTCTGAGTTTGACCTTTATCATTTACACACGCAGCTTGAAATAGGACAAATGCAGTGACTTCCCAGCTATTTCATTCCTTGAAACCCCACCGCCTGGCCTGGATACTTCTGAGAGGGAAAGGGTTGTGCTGTTCTTCTGAAGTTTTTGTTGTCAGGGCTTTTGGAGGCTAAGACTTGCATCCTAACTAAGAAATTATTTGAATACCATCCGGGGACTCCCTCTTTTTCATTATAACTTTTCTGATGGAGAAAGAGAGACATTCACAGAGAAAAAGGAAGGAAGGAAGGAAGGAAGAAAGGAAGGGAGGGAGGGAGGGAGGGAGGGAGGGAGGAAGGAAGGAAAACCCAGCCCACAAGCCTCTGCACAACATTCAGTAACTGACTTGAACAACGGTGTTTAATTGTTTTATGCCCAATATTCTCGCTTAGTTTTCTCCTTAGGATGGGAGGTATTCTGCTGGGTCATCTTGGGTCTAGGACCCCTTTCGGAAAAAACTATGTTCAAGCATTAAAACATTTGTTTGTTTATTTAAAGATGCCATAGACTTCTCAGGGACGGAGGCATATCTGATACCAGCCTGGCATGCAGCTCCAGTCAGCCAGCATTTACCCTTTAATACAGTGCGACCCTTTAATACAGTCCCTCACGTTGTCAGTGCCTTTAACAGTTTGCTGTTAAATTTCATCTTCTTTTGCAAAGCAAAAACATCACGAGATCGCTTTCAGTGCTGTTTATGGGATTTTTTTTTTTTTTTAACGTATGAACATTTTGCAGAGGAGGCAAAGGTGAACACGGCCTTAGCCGTAACAGAAAACCCTGCCCTGAAAGCTGGCATTTATCCCTCACAATAAGCCGGGTGCTGAGGCTAGCACAGGTCCAGCTTGGGCTCAGTTCTTCCTCAAGCGTACTTTCATGGGAATGGCTATTATATCCACTCCGAGAAGAGGAAACCAAAGTTTCCTAACTGGTCCAACATTTCCAGGGGCTTCGTTTCAGCTAGAACTCTAGTGGGAAGGCTCTCCCAGCAGGCTCTCAGAGCTCTTTCTAGAAACGCATGGGATTACAGTGCTGTTGGACCTCTGTATCTGTATTTATGTCCTGTAGATGAGGAGTCAAATGATTTTAGATTGAATATATGGCTTCTCTACTGATCATATCTTGTCCCCAGTCCCTCAACTGGGGTCCTCGCGACCCCTTGGGTCAAATGACCCTTTCGCAGGGACCGTCTGAGACCATTGGAAAACACAGATATTTACATTATGATTCATAACAGTAACAAAATTACAGTTATGATGTAGCAACAATAATAATTTTATGGTTGGGATCACCACAACGTGAGGGACAGTATTAAAGGGTCACAGCATTGGGAAGGTTGAGAACCACTGCCCTAAACACTGTAGCTTAAGAACCAGGTAGCGTTTACACTGTAGTCTAGTAGTCGTGTGGAGACAGTATACGGGAGGGTGTGTGCAGGTTATAGGCAAATGCCACTTTTTTCTATCTAAGGGACGTCACCATCTTTGGCTCTGAGACACACAGGAGAACCCGGGGTCATTTAGGATACTGAGAGACAATGCTGTCTTGTTTTGTTTTCCTCTTGTTTATAGGACTGGTCTTTGTACCGATGGTACAAAAGCCTCAGTGGCAGAAGTGGCCTAGGCAAGGCAATGGCACCTGTGTGCGTGCCCTGGTGTAGCTCACCAGCAGGAACTTGTGGAGAGGGGGAGAGAAAAGTCAGCTTCACCTCACAGCCTTCTTCACTGAGTAGTAAAATAGCAATGCTAATTAAAATCAATGTCAGTTTTCTTAAACCTCGATACCACACTCACATCTTTCTCATAACCTGTTTGTGAAGCCCTTCTCCTGCAGGCAGATGCATGCAGAAAAATTATGACTTCCCTGATGAGAAAAGCTTGCTTGGTGGTCTGAGCTGTGAATGGAGGAGTCCCATCTTTCAGGATACTCCAGTTTTACCTGGAGGAATAACAGGAAAACTTGGAACATTAAGACTTTGAAGATACAGGTCTATTTACACGACTAAACAAAGAAAGCTTGCTGTGCCGAGAAAAATCACTGATGGTTTATAAGTAAGATTAAAATCGAGCTTTCCGAAGAAATTCGGAATTTTTGGAAACTTGGGTTCACCACCACAAGCCTGACAGCTTCAGAATGGGTAAGGACTATTCCACTGAGCTGAGAAGTGATGTTGGCTTGTGGTTCTGTGATACTGTAAAACAGAATGTGCCAGAAATCTGGAAGAATATAGAGCAGAGTCCGCTGGTATTTCTCCAATACTATGCTTAAGTTATAAAAGCGTGTGTGGATGAAAGATTCAAGGTACCAGAAGGACAGTAGACCTGACCGTGGTGGCAGGAGTTTGTCTCTGCTCTCAGATGCCATGCTCCGAGTAATCTTTAAGAAGCTGACACTTGGAGAGTTCTGGCAAAGCATCAAGGGACACCTCTTTGTACTGAACAGTCTCCCCAAAAGCTTTCACACGTTAGAGAGCAGTGGTCCTGATGCTGCATAAGCTTCCTGTAACTTCAATCGCAGCAGCGTGTTGCAACAGATTGAGTACAGGAGTATAGGATGGGGGTAAGAGAATTCAATGTGGTTTGTTAAAGCTAGACAGTCGTAAGATCTGTGAAACCGTAAAAGTATGCCACCCCCTTCTCCAAACATTAAAACTTGTTAATTGTGGCAAAACGCAATTAGCATAAAATTTATTGTCTTCTATCACACACTTAAGCTGCGGGACATCAGAAATTTCAAACTAGATGGGGAAGCTTCTTCCCTGTGGGCTAACATTCATAGAGCCAGATGGTGCTACACGGGCTGCTGGGGCAGAGGACATGCTAGTTATCTCCCCTAGCCCTGAATCCTGCATGCTGCAATGTGAACCTGACAGGCCAGGCTGCCCAGCGGAGCTACAGTGACACAAGCGTTAAGGGGTAAAGAACCACTTTCTGATTGGACCTGAGGCCTGCTGGAGCCGCAGGAAGGAATTTCCTGCCTGGTACTGGAATTCTGTAAAGACTATATCTGGGGAGGTCATAAGCTGCAGAGCAAACCTGTCGTTATTACTGTCTGAATGGTTACACTGTCAAATTTGCCTTCTGCATGGTTGTGTCTGCCTCCCTAGACCTGGCTGCTCTCAGCAGCGGAGAGATGCAGAGCAAGTCAACGTGATGAGTTAAGGAGAGTGAGTACGCAACCGTAACTGAGGCATCGATGCTAAAGTCCCAAACAAGGCTCTTCGAAGAGGAGGTAGAAAGAAAGACAGAGGCAGCAGGTGGGGAGAAGAGCTGTGGCTCCTGTCTTCTGGACACGATACAGCTAGCGCAACCACGAACTCATAGCAACTGTAGCTTACCTGCATAGGATCAGCTAAAATGTAGGCAAATGAGGATGACCGTCAAGCTCTTCTCCTTGCCGGAGGAGCTATTAGCAGTGGATAGTTGCTGAGAGAGGAAAGATCTTTTATATTTGCAGATGTGGCCACAGGCACGTTTTCCATGCTCCACTGGATGGTCCACACCCGTGCACACGTGAGCGACACTCACTAGGCCTAGTGAGTTATTGAAACAAAAACCAAACCAAACCAAACCAAACAACAGATGTCTTGCCCATTTGGTGTGTTGGAAGGAGTAAGAAGGTAAAATAGGGGTATTTATATGGTTATATTTCTTTATGTACATGCATGAAATTTTCAAAAATAAAGAAAAAAATTAAATTTACTGTTTTTAACATTTTTAAGTATTAAGCACATTCACATTGTTGTGCAATTAATCCCAAACCTTTCACCTTACTTCATGTCAGGAAGCAGTGGTTCCTCCTTCCTTCTCCATAGCTTCCATCTGCAGTGCAGGAATTGGACAACTCTGGAGCCCTTGCACACAGTATTAGCGGCATCAGATAATATGTATACTTTTGTGATTGGTTTATTTCAACTAGTAAACTTTTCTAGTTGAGGGAATATTGCCATTATCATAAAGTGTTATTTATGTAATGTGTTTACTATTGTTATCTTAAGCAACTATTAAATGCTAAACGGTCTCGGTTTAAAATTTGGACTCAACGCTTTTAAAAACTATATTGTGTGTGGTGTGCATGGGTGTGCATATATGTGTGAGGTGCATGTGAGTGTGATGTATGCACATGTTTGCAGAGCGAATGCCCAAATACATGTGTCCAGAGCAGAAGATGAGCTCTGGTGACCTCCGTTATCACTCTACGCCTTATTCAGGATCTTTCACTGAACCTGGAGTTCATGTGGCACTAGACAGGCAGACAGCGAGCCCCAGTCATCCTCCTATCTCTACCTTCCTCAGGGCTGGGGTTGCAGGCAGCATGGAATCATTTTCGGCTTCTACCTGGGTGCTGGGATCCAAACTCCAAACTTCATATGTGCCCAGCAAACATTCTTAAGAGTGCCTCCCTCTCTCCAGCCCTTAATATAGTTAAGTTTTGGTAAATACCACCCACTTAGCTCTTTGAGGTTCTCAAAGAAATTTAGGAGTGCTTAGGTTTTCCCAAACCAAGAGTTACTCTCTTGTATACATTGTGCCACTGAGGGCCAAACACATCACTGTGTTCGGCTCAAAGAGGATGAGTCATTTGCTCAATGCTGTGTTACAGATGTTACCATTACTGTCAATGCCTTCACTTTCTGGTGACAATCACAAGGACTGTGTTATATTTATTTTGCATCTATGGAGCAGATAACACGTGAGTATTGGACAAGTGAATAAATATTGACACCCAAGTTGTAGTCAGCAGACCTTGGGGTACAACAACCAAGACCAC
Organism: Microtus oregoni; assembly: GCF_018167655.1. NCBI lineage: Eukaryota > Metazoa > Chordata > Mammalia > Rodentia > Cricetidae > Microtus > Microtus oregoni. The sequence continues at coordinate 1,301,780 of NW_024543874.1, forward strand.
ATAATTCACAATTTGGAGGAAACCAGGGAAGATATTTTCTGTAGCTCTTATGTAGATTTATATGTTTGGGAAGAAGTACAACTGAAGCTAACTGAACTCATCTGACCAATTTTGTTGCTTAGCATGAACACGGAGTAGGACGTTAGGCAGGTGATAGTAAAATATACAGAAAAGACAAAAAGCTATGCAAGGAAGTCCTGGGTGCTGATGTTTGCAAAGTTAAATCTTAGCTTCAGATTATATCTTCATTGACAAATGCTTCTTTATTTCTTCCTTTTAAACATCTGCTGATAAGAGAGACCCCTGGCTTGCGAGGCCTTTAAATTCTCATGGGCTGTGTAAACGCAAACTGGTCCAGGATACAAGAGTCAGACGGTGAAATTGAAAGCCACCGTGAATGCAACCGGATCATTGTACTTTCAACCCATGCTCTCCTAGATACTGACTTTATTTCTCAAGCACTGCACACTTGCTCACCATCTTTCTTCTGATGGATGTTTTTCATTATTCTGAAGACACAGGCCCTTTGAGGACATGCTTTTGAGCTGGACTAAAATTACTGTGCATTAAAAATTAAAATTTATAGAATGACATGGGAAACCAGCCTCTATATTAGGTTAATCATTGCATGGCTAATGCATGTGTGTAGTTCAGTATAAAGGACTCTGCAGATTGCTTTATCTCTTACTACTTTACATCTGGCTGTGTCTTTATCAATTTATTGTTGTCCTGAAATCAAGAGTGTCTGGGATCTCAACGCAGCAGGATACCAACAATCTGATATTCTGTCTGAAGAGAGTTGAGAAACATGGTGTTTGTCAATCTCCGTGGAGCGAGTTTCTAGTCCTTTCAATACTTGCTTTGGACTCCCAAAGCCATGTCAGTTCCACTGGAGCAGACGGTTACCACCAAGTCTTTCCACTAACACGCGCAGGACAGATTTTAACTTTCTAGGCCAGATACACTGTAGCTTGAATTCTAATTGGTCTTAGTAATAAAAATCCAGAGTCAGATATAGGGGTTAATGCTGAAAGATCAGAGAAGCAGAGTAGCCATCCATTAGAGAATTCTTACCTCTACCAATGCTCAGACCAAAGGGGCGATCCTATCTCTATGAATCCTCAGACTGCTGCTGTCTCCACAAAACCTCAGACTGCATCTCTATGAATTCTCAGACTGCTTCTGAGTTCCTGTCTCCTCCTGCCTTGTATTCCCCTCTCTGCCCAACCGTATCACTCCTGTCTCCACCTCCCTAGTGCTGGGATTAAAGGTGTGTGCCACCACAGCCTGTCCTCTATGGCTAAATTGAGGCTTAGCTTTGCACTCTGATCTTCAGGTAAGCTTTATTTGTTAGATCACAAAGAAACTATCACTGCAGTGCACAGTCTTTGTCTCCATCTCTTTCTCTTATAGAGATGGGTAAAGAGCACTGTGGATTTTGTCTTCTGCCAGAGGCCTTGGTCCAGGGCTTGCAAGCTTTTGAAAGTAACCTCACTTGAAAATTTACCTAGTGCTCTTTAATTCTGAAACTCTGGATCACCTGAATTTAAAGAGAGTCAAAAGAGAACACAATTCAACACACTTTCCACACATGGAGAAGCAGCAAGGAGGCTGAGTGAACCTTCCTAACCGACAGGGATAGGCTAGGACCCAACCTCAGGCTTCTCCATTGCTTACTCTTCTTTCAGCATGGACTGATAGAGAAGAACACTGTGGGTTTGATGCTAGTCTGGAATATATGGGAAATAGGAGCAACACTATGACAAGCCCCCTCCCAGATGTGATAGCCCCTCCCTCCCTCCCTCCCTTCCTCCCTCCCTCCCTCCCTCTCCCTCTCCCTCCTTCCCTTCCTCCCTCCCTCTCCCTTCCTCCCTCCCTCCCTCTCCCTCTCCCTCCCTCCCTCCCTCCTTCCCTTCCTCCCTCCCTCTCCCTTCCTCCCTCTCTCCCTCCTTCTCTCCCTCCCTCTCTCCCTCCCCCCCCACACCATATTTAGGTCTTTAGTTCCCACACTCTATTGTGTCATTTTGCTCGGAGATGGCGAGAGCTATGTCGACGGTCACATAGACGGCCCACGCTGACACACGTGGACGCCCTTTGTGAGGAGGGAAGGACCGTAGGAGGGCAAAGCTGCCGTGTAACAGAAGCTTTTTCAGGTGGGGCTCTGCAGTGCTTGTTTGCACAGTGTTGTGTACAAGTACACGACGTCTCATGAGGTCACACACCCTGCGGTCTGTTCTCACTTGCATAATTCATAACTTTGTAAGGTGATACTGTCATAACTGAACAGGCTTCTCTTTTTCTCATCCCCGGCAGCCTTGAAACCATATTCTTAATTTCAGACCTCACTAGAAGTCCCCTTAGACCTTTGGTTTGTTATTTCAAGGCTAGGATGAAAAGAGTTTAAGGTATGGACATGTTTAAGAAAAATACACTTATTGCTTTGAGCTTTTTCTTTCATTTTGTGGTATTTGGCAAGCTTTTATTGCTTCCTGAAGCAGTTGCTGGGGGTTAAGAGACTGGCTGGGGTTTGGTCTCTGGCCTGCTCCGTGGCCCTCTCGATTTGATACTTAGCAACTATATAAAATGAGGCTGCTTTTAGGACCCCTGAAAGCCATGTCTGTGGCGTGGAAGCCTAACACTGCTGTAGACTAAGTGACTTCCATCGAAGTTAATTTTATATTTTGGAGGCTTTGAAGCCTTGGCCCAGGGTTTGCCAGGGTTGAGTTCTTGTGAGGTCTCATGGTGCACACTCACACAGCAGGGATAGAAAAAGACAGCAAATCTTCAGCGTCTCGTAGAGACCATAGACCCATCTAAAAGGGTACCACTCTTTCTACCTCACCCAAACTGAGTTCTTTTCCAAATGTCATCACCTTTGGAGTTACCTGGGGTTGGTCCTGCTCTCAGTAACCAGACTTACTTCTTGTGAAATGCCAGCCTTTCCTTTCACAGTAGACAGGGATTCTGAGTACATCCTGAGATACATCTGTAGCCAGACAAGGTTTCTTGGAGGAGCTGAAGTAAGGCTGGCTGTGCATGAGCCAACCCCTCACTGGGAGAGTTAGGCCTGGACTTGGGGTGTGTGTGTGTGAAAGTAGAACACGATCCACACTGGGGACTGTGGGCCACAAGATTGCCGCTCCAGTGTCCAGTACCCGTCTGCTTGCCAGTGTCTGCAGGAGCTATCTTGACACGGTCTCCAGGTCTGGGAGAGTCATTGGACCTGGTCTGCTGCAGTTCAAATGTATTCCTGAAAACCCATGCAGAGAGGTGGGGAATGGGGGGGGGGGCGCATTAACAGGTGACTGTATGATGAGGATTCCTCACAGATAATGGTTAACGCCATCGCCGTGGGAATGAGCTCCTGACAGAAGGATGAGTCTGAACCCAATCTCCTAAATCTCCTACTCTCTTGCATTTTCTCTCACGCCTGTTCTCTCTCCACCAGCCCCTCTCCGATGCCAGTGAAGGCGCTCTTGCCTTTCTCTGTGGGATGATAAAGCAAGGAAGTGTTTTGCCAGAAACAGGCTCCTTGGCCATCTCTGCTGTGAGATCTAAATCTCCACAAGGAATAGAGTGCTGTTAATTAACACCACTCCATCTCAGACACAATGGGGTAAACCGAGGCTGCAGGAACCAGGGCCTCTCCCTCCAGTACCCACACCTCCCAGTTTCCTTAGGCGCCTGTTTGGCATGAGTGCTCATGCAGTTCTTAGAGTCTGCCCTGTCGCATGAGCATCCTGAAAATGCTCATTCCTGGAGGCTTTTGTGGTCTCCTTCTGACCACATTGGGCAGTAGTTTGGAGTGATACCAGACGTCCTCAGTCCCCTCCAGATCTCACTATGTGATCCCATATTGTGGTCCATGGGCTCCCCTGAGGCCTTATTTGGTGCCCATAGCCTAGAAGAAGATTGTACTTTCCAGACTGTACTTCTCATTCCAAGAAACGCTCATGCTTATTTAGGGTAGAAGATTTTCAGACACAGCAGCCTTCAAATCCCAGTTTAAACCAAGTGTGAGTCCTCCCATAACCCCCAGCATCCCGTGTATGCTGAGCCTGAGTCCTCGCATAGTCCCCAGTGTCCCAGTGTATACTCAGCCTGAGTCCTCCCGTAACTCCCAGCATCCCAGTGTGTGCAGAGCCTGAGTCCTCCCATAATCCCCAACATCCCAGTGTATACTGAGCCTGAGTCCTCACATAGTCCCCAGTGTCCAGTGTATACTCATCCTGAGTCCTTTCATAACTCCCAGTATCCTAAGTGTGTGCAGAGCCTGAGTCCTTCCATAGCTCCCAGCATCCCAACGTATGCTGAGCCTGAGTCCTCCCATAGCACTCAACATCCCAGTGTATACTTAGCCTGAGTCCTCCCATAACCCCCAGCATTCTATGTATGCTGAGCCTGAGTCCTCACATAGTCCCCAGTGTCCCAGTGTATACTCAGCCTGAGTCCTCCCATAACTCCCAGTATCCCAGTGTGTGAAGAGCCTGAGTCCTTCCATAGCTCCCAGCATCCCATTGTATGCTGAGCCTGAATCCTCACATAGTCCCCAGCATCACAGTGAATACTCAGCCTGAGTCCTCCAATAGCCCTTACCATCCAGTGTATGCTGAGCCTGAGTCCTCCTACTGCACTCAGCAGCCCTTCTGTCCTGAGTAACTGTCCTCCAAGGCAAGGGGGCATTCAGCTGTACCCTCTTGCAAAAAATCATGCCAGCTCGGCTTGTTGACTGCCTACACAGCTATGTAGAGGGGTGAAGAAGGCTCAAGATTCTCATCTGAGGATGAAGCTGTATCCTACCTCCTCTTGTACAAAACTCTGTTCTGATTGCACGTGGCCTGAGGAAGAGTCTATAAAGGAGTTAGAGTCTACTGAGGTCAGGGCAGACTAGAGCTGGAACTCCATCTATGTGGATAAAGAGAAGCCATCACCTCTGCTGGATAAGGCTTTCCAGGTGCAGCCTTTTGAGGGCGGGGCATCCACAATCCTAAAGGAAGCCCAATAAACTCAGTTTCCCCAGAGTGGATTTTGGCAGAATTGTGGCTTAGCTTTTCATTGGGTCCTTAGGAGGAGGGGTGCATGTTGCTCACATCTGCTCTGGGGAAAGGAATTTCAGCAACACCCTCCCAGGCTTGTCATTACTGAACTGGTTTCTTGTCTAGGTGGGGGACAACAGAACAGGCACTGCAGGCTGTGTCGGTGACCACTTATGAAGTCCTATTGACTCCTGGGAAGGAAGGCTGGCAGGAAATCACATATAGATCAGAAGGACAGCCCATAGACACCGTCAGAAACATTAGAACAGACTGGCTGTCTCTGGAAGCCAGGCAGAGCTGCTGGTCTGAGGCTGGACTGTGCTCCCTGGCAGAGTCAGGATCTTTGTCCTCAGAGTACTCACAGCCTAATGAGAAGCAGGACAGCTGCAGAGTGGCCTGGGACAGTGCTTCTCTGGCGTGGCGAAGGCTGGAGTACCTAGGAAGAAAGTGAGCCCAGAGGCGAGGCCTGGACACACAGGCCTAATCTATGTCTTAGGATTCAGGATGATAGGGTTTTCGTGACCCAGTGGTCCAGCCCTCTGTTTCCATGATGAGAGGTTTCTTTTTAGGTCTGAATTTAAGAACCAGCTGATATTGGACCCAAAATCTCCAAAACTGTGAGACAAATAACCTTTTCACGTAAGTGGCGAACCTCAGGCCTGTTTTATTTAGAATTATGAGTTCATAGCAAGTTTCCTAGTCACTGAGCTCCTGCCCATCCATGTTCCTTTTTGATGGACCCTTAGGGTGCTTTTTGTCTGTTTGCTTGTCAGCAGTGATGCCCCAACTATATCAAATGTGTGTCAGGTTACCGAGGTGGAAAGTGCTTCTCTCTGTTGTGGGGTTTTAGAAGTGGAGTTGTTAGTTAAACTTCACATGCATTTACATTGTAAGTGAATATCACTTTATTGCTTGTTTTTAATAGTGCTCGGGACTAGGGTGGAGCCTAGGGCCCTGTGCATAGGAGGTAAGTGCTCTACCACCGAGCTCTATCCCTGACCACTTTGGTTTTTGTTGTTGTTGTGTGTTTGTCTGTTGTTTGTTTAAACTCAGGTCATGCCTCTCTCTACTCCCGCCAGAAACGTAAGAGCGAGTCTGGATTTCTACTCTTGTCAAGACCTTACCAAGAATTTCCCTATTGCCAATTGATTATCACCATAGCACTAAGTCAGTGTTTCTTGTTATAGTAAAAGAGGCCAAACGTCTTGAAAGAGAACCTTCAAAACCTGGGAAGTACTTCCGTTCTTGTGGGAGGAGGCAGAGGACAGGAGAGACTCACCCTGGTGACAGAGGTCTCAGCAGCAAGAGGTCATTTGCCCAGCATTCCTCCAGGGTAACTGTACACCCTTTTCCTTCCTGTTGGCAGATATGCCGAGCTCACTCAATGCTCATGTCAGGCTGAGTTTAAGGCTCTAGGGTGGAAGAGGGCTTCTTTGCTTGCTGCCCTTCTACCCTTCAAGCTTCGATGTTTCTAGAGCTTTCAAGGGCTTTCTTGGACAAGCTCAGTTCAGGCAACCCAACCTTCATTTCTCATTATGGCAGTGCTGCATGAGGGCTGGTTAATCTCCTCTCTCCACAGCTTCCTTGTCCACGGTCTCATGTATGCGGGGAAGGTGTCAGTACAGCGCAGCCTCGGTGTGTGAGGGGAGACGGCTTGGAAAGGAGTCTCTCTCCTGCCCACATTTGCTGCCAGATTGTTTCTCTGTCATCTGCTGATATTAAATGTGTGTCTCAGCAGTCTGCGGTGTTCACCTTAGCTCCAGGATGCTCACCAGAGGGGGTCTCCCGGCTGGGTTCCCCTGGGAAGCTGGAGTAGTGTAATCTATGTCACAGCCGGTATGGAAAATGTTAGTAGAACACAGCGTGATATATCAACATCTCTAAGACATGAATCGCTTTGGGAATTTGACTTTGCAGCCGTGAAAACTGTCCATAATCAGAGATCTTCAGAGCCAAAAAAGTGCATACAACATGACGGGGAGCCCAGCCACACTCAGAGAGTTCAGATTTCAGGCTAAAAGTGATTGTGGTAATAAGCTAGATGCCTATATCCTTTGTCCTGTCTCGTAAGGAATGAGAGAATATCTATTTCTAGTTAGGAATTTTCATTTTAGAAGCAGTATAAGAAAGATTATGGGCCAGGTCTCATTCCCGCTCTTTCTTCTTCCCTTACCCACTGTCTTCCCCTTTTTCATATCTGAAGAAGCTGCCTCATCGTTGTCACTGTAATAGATTTAAGAATCAATATTTCTGGGGCTGGAGAGATGGCTCAGTGGTTAAGAACACTGATGCTCTTTCAGAAGACCCAGGTTCAATTCCCAGCACCCACATGGCAGCTCACAACTGTCTGTATCTCCTGCTTCAGGGGATTCAATGCTCTCATACAGACATACATGCAAGCAAAACACCAATGTAGATAAATAAAAATAAATATTTTTTTTAAAAAAGAATCCATATTCCTGCTTATAAACATCTTCCCCTTGGCCTTGTCTTCCAGCCAGCCCTTGAGGGGGAGTACATGCTTCATAAAGTTTGACTAAATATATAACAATTATTAGTTTTAGAGAGGGGACTCAGTGATCTATTGATCTATGTCCTTGCTTATCCACCCCTTCTTCTCTCTCTCTGGATTCATAGATTCTAGAGATGAGGTTCTTGCTTCTAGAAAACTCCTTTTGCCAAAAGCCTTGTACACCACACAGCTTCAAAGGTATGGATGACTGTCTGTCATTTTGAAGAATGAATTAAGCATTGGCAAGGTCAATTCAGGTTTTTCAGAATTACACAGCTCTTTGTGGTTCAACCCCAATTCAGGGCCTGAATTGGAAGCCCTTGAGGTCATCCAATCATTCTCCTTCTGGGATCTGCTGGTCTCTGCAGGGCTCTCAAGGCTCCTGGGGATGACAGGCATCCTACAGTCTAGTAGCAGAGAACAGCAGAGACCCCAACTCTACTTACTCCTGGGCAGTGGGAGACTGGAATGGAAGCAAACACAGCGAGACTTACAGACTCCCACTCACACTGGAACACAGCCACCTTATTCTATCCACGAAAGAAACAACCTCTGCTGTTCATTTGGCTCAGAAAGAGACAGAAAGAGATTCACCCTGACAGAAAGCATGCCCATGAGTTTTCTTCATCAGCACACCTTAGTTTCTTGCGGTGATTCAAATTTTAACCAACGGTCATTGTCCAGTCCTTGTCCAACATGATGGTTAGTGTTATGTCAACCATAGATATAAGCTAGGGTCATTTTAGATGAAGGAACCTCAAATGGAAATAATGCCCCCACCAGACCTGGCCCATGGGCAAACCTGTGATACATTTTCTTGATATGGAAGTATCTGATCACTGTGGGTGGAGCTGCCCCTGGGTTGGTACTGCCCCTGGGTTGGTACTGCCCCTGGGTTGGTAGTCCTGGATGTTAATAGAAACAGGCCGAGTGAGCCAGGAGGAGCAAGCCAATAAGCAGCGTTCTTACGTAGTCCTCTTCTGGATTTCTGGGTTCTCTGCTCACTGTGTCCATGTAGTACACAGACACACATGCAGGCCAAACCCCCAATCACACAAACTAAAAATAAATAAATCTTAGAAGAGAAGGAGAGGAAGCCATACGTTGAACAAGGTAGAAGGTGAGTGGTACCTGAAGTTGGCTGACATATCTGGGTCTCTTTCATGAGAGCGCTGGACTTTTGTGTTAAAGAAACCATTGTTACATTGGGCTGTCTGCTAGCTCCATAGAATCCAGTCCTAACAATGTAGACTCTTAATTCTTCAGATCTCTTAAGAACATACCCAAAGCTCAGAATTCCCTAGAATAGACCTCCAGAGTCATTTCACCTGGGAGCAAGCTGGCGTCAGGATGGCCACACACGTTTCTTTCCCAACGTCCTTCTGCCTCTTTGTTCCAACTTTCTTTCCCTAAAGATGTTTCACAGGGTATCAGCAGGAGGCTTCGGCTGGGAAAGTCTCCACCTCACAGGGACCAGCTAGCTCATCAGCAGATCCAGCTTGCAGGGCTGATCTAAATGGCCATATGTTTCTTCACCCTTTTCCAGACTTTGGGTCTCCATCTGTTCACTTGGCCATGTTCCATTCATGAGCCTTTCTTAAGAGCCATCAAGTTTGTTCATTTGCACATGTATGCACCTTCTACTATGAAGAGCTTCAGTGGAATTTAGTTTCAAGTCAACCTTACAAAATGTTTAAGTCAACCAAGATACCCCAACCTGTTACCATGGTGCTGCTGTTCTCCCCTAGGTTCAAATTCGTGGGTCGGGGTTAGACAAGACAAAAGCTTAGGCTGTGTTGCCTGCAGACACTTGAGAGCCCTCAAGACCCTGCAAGCACTGTGCCTGCTGGACCCATCTCCCCAGCCTGTTCTTAAAGCTATTCTTGTTGGTTATTTTGTTTTGTTTCAGGTTTCCCCACCCATCTCCCCAGCCTGACCTTTTCACGAAGCTCTACAGAATGGACTAGGAAATTCTTTAGGCTTGTTTGTTTCTATATCCGTTGGAATTTAAACTAGATAACATCCATAAGTTCCAGGAGAACATCTAGTTTTGAGTTTGAAGACTGACGTTACCACATGAGTTTCTAGAGCAGCTTGATATGAACTCATAAACATTGCTGGTGCCTCCCTCGGGACGCCATTCCGCTCACCCCACAGCTCACTTGGGGTGACAGTTTGCCTCAAAGCACTGGAAAGTTAGCAAAAGGACAGAGAGAGAGAGAAAGAGAGAGAGAGAATTCACCAATGTACAATTGATGTCTAGGCTGATATTTATTAGATTCATAAGGCTGCATTACTGATACAGAGGGGAGAATAAGCGGAAGTGTCAGTAACATTAATAATAGGTGCCAAAGGGCAGCAGAACTCAATGCTGCGGAGGGAAGCAGAAAAATTCATGGGCCTCAGTGGATGAAGGCACTCAGCAACCTCTGGTCTGGGTTAGAAATTTCTGTTGGATCCCAGCTTTGAGACTCTGCCTTACGACCTGATAAACGAGCCACTCCATGTCTCCTCCGAGCTGTGTATTCCACACGTGGCTGCATACTTCAACGCTTCAAACCACATCCTTTCTGATTTTAGAAAGTTTCCAAACACAGCTGCGATTAAAGACCCGCGGCTCGGCTGTAAGAAGCAAACTTTTGTGGTCCTACCAAATGAAGTGCTCAGCTGTAGCTCAGAAGACAATACAGGCATTTGCCTGCCACGCTCTCTGGAATCCTCATTGAGAAGTGTTGGATGGGGTCTCCACAGAGGGTGGCCCACCTCCTTGTCCCTGCCCAGACCTCACACCTCTCCGTCTTTCAGATGTCTCAAGGTGTCAGACACAGAAAGATGCTTTGTCTTTCCACGGGGAAAATAGCCCCTGATTTTGTTTGTATATAATCTATTTTTTACTTTAATTTTTTATGATTTTAAATTTTTATTATTTTCCCTTATTAAGCGTTTTGGACTCAGCCAATATTCAGCACCCTTCCTCATTCTTCAGCCTTTCCTAAGCACATTGCTTCGAGGCCTGGGATTGTTTCAAAAGCAAAGAAGAACTCACTGGTGTGGGACTGCTTGGTTTTCAATCATAAATGTCAATACACATAAACAGAGTATGCATTACACAAATAAAAGATGTAAATACAGGGTCTCTCTGTGAAATCACTGTTAAATGTTCTACACATGTGCGTTTTTAAAGTCATAAACCCTTCTCTGTTTAAGTTTTAGATATACGAAGTTTACATACAAGTGAAAACGGGCAATGTTGATTTCTCTCCAAAACTGTTTAAAAAGTGTGTGTGTTTGTGTGTATAGAAGAATATGCATAATATAAAATCTATGTGTACTTTGGGTGTGCCCTTATGTAGAATTTAATAACACATCTCAGTTGGAGCTGTGTTCACCTTTCCTCACGAACAATCTTCTTACAGGGTGGTTTTGTTATTTCTGTGGGACCAGCTGACATCTTCACGAAATTATGATTTTTGAGGGATTGGGTAGAAACAGTCTTCTGACATGAGCTCAGTCCTCACCCGCCTCCAGGCCAGTGCTGTGCGGCATTCCAGAAACTGTCAGGCAAATGAGGGGAGCGGGAACTCAGCGAGGCAGGGGCCACCTCTGCCGGTCAACATGAATGCACTAGACACACCAGTGAGTGTTGCCGGCCACACTGCCACTTGCTAAGTGGCATGGCCAAGTTTCTGTCAGGCTGTTCGGCGTGTAAGCTCTGAGGCAGGATGTGGATGAGAAGACATGTTAATACCCACACTGAGTTCTAAAGTCAGCACATTTTGCCATGCCAGTTGTTCGTTTCCATCACACGGCAGAAAAAGCCACAAGAAATATGCTTCACCCAAAGTTGGAAGAAGCTTGGGATGTGGACGGTCTTTCAAACAACAACCACAGTCATGCACGTGTTGGTGGCTGGGCCACTGAGTGTGAAATGACCTCCTGTGCCTGAGACAAAAGGAATTATGTGTTCTGATTTGCTGCTGTGTATTTCCCAACACTCCCAGGGCTGATGCTCCTGGCCTAGTGGCCTTTCTTTTACTCTTCACCAAAAGGGGAAAATCAGGTATCTGTCTATTGTTAGAGTCTTAGGATGTGGTAGGCTCTGCACGGACCACTTGGTCCAGTTTTAGAGCCTTGGTCTGGTGTGTGTGGGAGGGTGGGATGGGGCATGCAGCCCTGTGCCTTGGGCATGCTAGAAGCTCTCTGCTCCTGAAATAAATCCTCAGTTCTCTTCTTACTTTTGGTTTTGAGGTAGGGTTTCACCAAGGCATGCCTTGAACTTGTGATCTTCCTACCTCAGCCACTCAGGTAGCTGCGTTGGCTTACTTTTCTTAAATTACATTTCTTGTGTATAGAAGTTTTAGGTTTGCATTAAACATGGAATGAAAAACAATGGCTTTCCTCATCCATCCTTTCCACCCAAACCCCACTGCTCCTCATTCTTACAAGGCTGAGCGAGTTTGCTATACCTCTAACAACGAATGACCCAATCTTGCTGTATTGGTTATCACAGTACTAACTAAAGTCTACAGCTTGCAGCAGGATGCACTCCCTGGGGTGGACATTCTGTGGGCTTTGATGGATGTATCATAGTGTGTATGCACCATTGCCGTGTTGTAGGAGAATAATTCTCCTGCCCAGACGTCTCCTACCAGTCACCCTTCAACCTCTGAGAGCCATTAAAAACAATTCCCTAGCATGTAACCTTCTTCAGTGGACTCCTTTCTCTTCACAATATGCACTGAAGGCTTGTTTAGCATCCTTTAGCTGATTGTCAGCTTGTCTCATTGATGACTCTTATTCTATCATATGGATGCTCTGGTCCAGATTCCATCTCGGTTGTTTTCAAGTCTTGCAGGTTATAACTAAAGCTGCTATGGCTGTTTAAATAGGTATGGCCCCCATAGGCTCATGTGATTGAATGCTTGGCTTATAGAGAGTGGCATTATTAGGAAGTGTGGCCTTGTTGGAGGGAGTGTGTCACGGCAGAGGTGGGTTTTGAGATCTCGTTATATGCTCAAGCTACACTCTGTGTGAGACACAGTACACTTCCTGTTGCCTGTGGATTGAAATGTAGAATTCTTTTCTCCTTCAGCACCATGTCTGCCATGATGATAATGGACTAAACCTCTAAACTGTAAGTCAGCCCCAATTAAACGCTTTCCCCTTTAGAAGAGTTGCCATGGCTTTTCACAGCAATAGAAGCCCTAACTGGGACAGCTGCCAAGACCTTTATCTTTTATTATACAATATTCCTTCCACGTGGATTTCACAGGACATATTTCTAAGAGTGGTTGCTTTTAGGTCTCAGCAGACTTTCCAGGCAGTATCTACAGTCTGCTAATTCTGATTCCTGCAACCCCTTCACCCTGTCTCTAACCACTCCTGTAATCTGCCTATTCCAGCCTCTGGTTGTATTTGCATCTCCTTATCTTATTGCCTGCAACCCCTTTGCCCCTGTGTAGTTTAGCAGTCCGAGTCTTTCTCGCTAGTGTATCCAGGAATCATCCACTTCCTGCTTCTGCTCCCATGTATCCTTTTGACATGGAGAGATGAGCAGCCAGCTGCACAGATTTGGACTGATGCCTGCTCCTCTACCTTGCTAATGCTTTGTCTTTCACTACATCACCTCGTGGATTCTGTTTTTTCCATCTGTGAAATGGGCTGAATATCTTCAACATGGTAGCTTTCCTGACACCTCACTAAAAGATGCTCTCATTCTCTCCCTCTGCTACCCTAGAACCATCACCTCCAGATCCAGGCATTTCCCCCCTTTTGCTTTCTTTTCTGTGTCCCTGTTGCATCTCCAAATTAGAATATGCCATTTTCAGGTACCGTGCCAGGACAGGCTTTTAAAGTTGCATTCCTTCACTTTTAAATCTATGTGGTCAAACATGGTAACCTCCATCATCCTAAATTCAAGGGTGATTCACATCATTGGCCTCGGGTAAAAATTAGCAAACTTTTAATGTTGTCAAGGGCCAGACAAAAAAAATACCATACTTGATTTTCTTTTTAAATTTATCTTATGTGTATTGGTGTGAGGGTGTCAGATCCCCTGGAACCGGAGTTTCAGACAGTTGTAAGTTGCCACATGGGTGCTGGGAATTGAACCCCAGGTCCTCTAGAAGAGCAGCCAGTGCTCTTACCTGCTGAGCCATCTCTCTAGCTGGATAATACCATAGACCATAGGGGTGGTCATTATTATTACAAATGCAGAATCCATCCTTGCCACATGGAAGCGAATGGGCAAGGCTTGACTCCAAAGGCCATTGTGCTCATGACACATCATCCTTGTTTATTTCTTAGCCTTTTGAAAAAGCAATAGCTGACTATCGCCTCCTGGCTAGAGAGAAGCAGGAGGCAGCCACAGTAGGCTGCAGGCTGCTGAGCCCCACCAGGGTCTTCACAGAGAAAACTGGCTTTGGCAGAGTTGGCGCGATTAGACCCCGGTCTTCGGGGTGAAGCAGAGGGGATGGGAGGGGGCTTGGAATTTCATTTCATCACCTTTGCCCCACCTGCGAGAGATCTGGTGTGTAGAACTTGACTTTAATAAAAAAAAAAAAAGCATGAGTTCAAACACCTCACATGGCCTTCTATCATTCTTCACTGGTTCTTTCTAATTTCAGGAGAAATTGACCTAGGGATGTATAAGAATAGTTTGGTCACCGGTCCCCGCCGGTCACTAAGACAAAAAGGCAACCCACTGACTGGGAGAAGATCTTCACCAACCCCGCAACTGACAAAGGTCTGATCTCCAAAATATATAAAGAACTCAAGAAACTAGACCGTAAAAGGCTAATCAACCCAACTATAAACTGGGGCACTGAGCTCAACAGAGAATTCTCAACAGATGAAATTCAAATGGCCAAAAGACACTTAAGGTCATGCTCAACTTCCTTAGCAATCAGGGAAATGCAAATCAAGACAACTTTAAGATATCATCTTACACCTGTCAGAATGGCTAAAATAAAGAACACCAATGATAGCCTTTGCTGGAGAGGTTGTGGAGAAAGGGGTACACTCATCCATTGCTGGTGGGAATGCAAACTTGTGCAACCACTTTGGAAAGCAGTGTGGCAGTTTCTCAGGAAATTCGGGATCAACCTACCCCTGGACCCAGCAATACCACTCTTGAGAATATACCCAAGAGAGGCCCTATCATACAACAAAAGTATATGCTCAACTATGTTCATGGCAGCATTGTTTGTAATAGCCAGAACCTGGAAGCAACCTAGATGCCCTTCAATGGAAGAATGGATGAAGAAAGTATGGAATATATACATATTAGAGTACTACTCAGCAGTAAAAAACAAGGACTTCTTGAATTTTGCATGCAAATGGATGGAAATAGAAAACACTATCCTAAGTGAGATAAGCCAGACCCAAAAAGAGGAACATGGGATGTACTCACTCATATTTGGTTTCTAGCCATAAATAAAGGACATTGAGCCTATAATTCGTGATCCTAGAGAAGCTAAATAAGAAGGAGAACCCAAAGAAAAACATATAGGCATCCTCCTGAATATTAACCTTCATCAGGTGATGAAAGGAGACAGAGACACACATTGGAGCACGGGACAGAAATCTCAAGGTCCAAATCAGGAGCAGAAGGAGAGAGAGCACGAGCAAGGAACTCAGGACCGCGAGGGGTGCACCCACATACTGAGACAATGGGGGTGTTCTATCGGGAACTCACCAAGGCCAGCTGGCCTGGGTCTGAAAAAGCCTGGGATAAAACCGGACTCGCTGAACATAGCGGACAATGAGGACTACTGAGAACTCAAGAACAATGGCAATGGGTTCTTGATCCTACTGCATGTACTGGCTTTGTGGGAGCCTAGGCAGTTTGGATGCTCACCTTACTAGACCTGGATGGAGGTGGGTGTTCCTTGGACTTCTCACAGGGCAGGGAACCCTGATTGCTCTTTGGGCCAACGAAGGAGGGGGACTTGATTGGGGGAGGGAGAGGGAAATGGGAGGCGGTGGCGGGGAAGAGACAGAAATCTTAAACAAACAAACAAACAAACAAGAATAGTTTGGTCATTGACACAAGCAATCCCCCCACCCTGAGATATCGTTTGCTTTTGTTGGTGGACAGCTAGTTCTCTAGGGATGCTCTCATGGTCCAGCTACACACCAAGTCTTCCCACTCACACCCATACTGCCCCAGCCCCCCAGTTCAGAACCAATCTGAAGCCATCAAGCCTTGACACCCCAGGGAGGGAGGTCATGCCGTTAGCCAAGTAGGTTACTGCCCCTCCCTCCCCTGTCCGCCACTCATCAGCTTGGCTTTTATTGGCCCAAAACTCCCATTAAATAAAATGTGTCTTGTAACACACAGTTCATTTCCCATGACCAACATGTGGGGCTGGGTCCTTTCCCTCCCAAAGAATCTGAACTATGCTTCTTTCCAGCAACCCCCACGTCCTGACCCACAATATACATTTCAGTGTGTTGTGTCTACTCGTCTGATCCCAGCCGGTCATTTACCCGTTATCACACCTTCGTGTTTAACCGCAGTCACTGCAAGTGGAAACAAGTCACAGGTGCCAGTGCTACAGCCACTGACCCAGGCTCAGCTGTCACATGCCAGCATCCTAGCCATCCACCTACACCCACCCGCTGTTGACTGGATCATTTTTTTTTTCCTAATGCATAGTTCAGCCTTGATTGACCATCTACCATATGGCAGGAGCGTCCTGTGGGCAAGTTTATTATTAACAGCTCACAGCTGGAGTTACAATAACTCCACACGGCTTTGACATTGTACTAATTGACCAAGACATGCCTGAGAACAGCGCAGAAAGTGGCCATTGTGAGTTACTCCAAGCGCAGATGGAAGATTTAGGAGCAAACGTCCAGTTTCAGAGGAGAGGTTTATGCATTTTAAGGTCGAATTGTTGAGAAAGTAGGGAAAGGTGAGGACCTTTTAGAAAAAAGGGAGAGAATGGGTGGGCAAGCTCTGTCAGGGATTCTTCGGAGTTTCTATTAGGTCTTTATTCAAATGGATTAGTTTGACCAAATTCCTATTAGTGAGAAAGAAGCAACTGTATTTAAAGTGGAATTAATCCCATAGTTTCAAGCACTCAGACAATTAAGTCACTAAATCTACTGGGTATCTTCCGCTCGTATTTCCCTGCCTAATCCTCCTGGCCCAGGCAAGGCTGGGCCAGGCTGGAGAACAGTGTGTGCTGTGTTAGCCCTGTCACTTAGCATTAGAGTCAAAGAGGCCAAGTGCGGAGGGGACTTGCTTGCCAGCACTCATGGGCCGAGGGGACGGATGCTGGCTCTGAACTGTGGATCTGCGGAGCCCCTGCAAAGTTATGAAATGTGAATGGGCTGTCTGTGCATCTCTTGGAAAATGTCTTTCTCAGATGTTCGCAGCCAGTGACTTGATTGAGAAATGACCAGGGGAAAAGCGAGGGGGAAGCCAATGAGCTTGACATCTTATAAATCAGCAGCGTGGGGCTCAAGTGGAACTGTCAAACTGCAAAAACCCGCCGCTGTGCGAGCTTCCGCGTCCTCTAAGAAGCAAAGCCTAACCTCTGCCTTCCTCTCTGGATGAGGAAAGCCTTCACTGGCGCTCACGGGTGAGCGAGGAGTGGAAAAATAAATATGGCTTGTAGAGAAAATGAAAAATTGTAGATCCAAAATAGCATATACTCAGCCACCCCAGTTCTGATCTTGGTGCAAGCATCAGGTTACAAGTCGACTCAAAAAACAGGGCTAAGCAATGCCATTAGTAAATCTTGACTAGACGGTTTTCAGTAACATCAAATAGAAATCAAATAGAACCTGCACTCAAGTAAGACCATGATTTCTACTTGATGACCAAGGAAACAGAGACACAGACATTGTGAACCTGTGAAGGATGGTACCAAAATCTCTGCTCCGAGCCAGTACGCCATTGATCTCCCGTTAGCTAAAGACCTGCATACTAGGCGGTAGGCAGTAGGCAGTTGCCATGTGTGACCCTGACATTTCCCATTCGAACAGCCGTCCTGCGCCTTCCAGGCATCTGTCTTCTACTTTGTGCCCTTGATGCTGCATCTTCCCATACTTAAAGATGTCCAGGTCGATGTTAGTGGGAAGCAGCTTTGCATTGGTCAGCATAGGACTGAGGGGACCCTGGCAGGGTTCCAGTGGTAACAGTGATTCTGCCAGATCACATTGTCTCCACCCATGTGAAGGCACCTCAGAAAGCAGGGTCTGTCCACCCAGCCTGAGCTTGCGTTGCTGTTGCCAGAGAAACATAATTGAATTTCCTGAATTATGCACAGTGCCATATAATGTTGTTTGAATAACCATATTTATTTGACTTCTCGGCCCAGTGGCATCTGCTGAGCTCACAAAGCTCTTATTGATGGAAGAAGGAATTTGTTCATCCAGAAAGCCGTGATGGGTCCATGAGGCTGCAAGAGCTGGAGGATGCCTGGGTAAGGTGGAAATTATCCCCAGCCAAATGCTGGCCACGGGGAAAATCATGGAGACAACCTGAGCTTGGGGCATGAAAATGAAGCCTCTCCTCTTCATTTCTTATGACTCAACTCTGAAAGAGTCAAGCGTTGGAAGGGGTGGGGGTCATGGGAAAGGAGAGGTGGTAGCAAGGGCAGAGCAGAAGGAGGGGAGGATGGTAACAGAAGGGCATTGGAAGGCCATGGGTGGAGCTCATGAGTATTATCATATGATATCATATATGATCATATAATCATATGTATCATCCACGAGTCAGTCATGGTTTGGGTGATAGGTAATTGAGACACAGCCCAGACCTCCAGAAATTTACCAGTGAGCTAGTGTTTCTGCACATCCAAGCTCTATAAGCAAAGACCTGGGCATCATAGGAGGGCTCCCTTAGCTTTGAAGATCAGGTTCGGAGAAGATCTGTAATTTGGTGATGCTGAAGATAAATTCTTAAAGATAAGTAGAATTCCAGAGGATGGTTAGCTTCTTGGCCTCAGGAATAGTGTTGAAAATCCAGCAGGGAGGGTCTCAAAGTCCAGGCAAACATTTGCTGAATATGGCACCCCCAGTCACCCTGCTACTCTAGAAATTCCAGGCAGGTGCAATTTGGCCTTTGTTCTCAGATACTCGGGGACTAAAAAGAGGGAGAGGTCTGTTGTTCCTGCTCCTCTGTCTGGATACCCCTGTTTCCCAAACAGTCAAGGAGCCACCTTTCCACTGCCTTCATAGCCAGACAGTGAGGGGATCTTTAGGGGGCACAGTTCCAGCACAAGAGAAAGAACCAACAGCTTTGGAAATGAAGTATCTATGCCGCGTAGCTTGGATGCCATTGCAAAGTCTTTTCTTCTTAAAACTTTCGGGAACTTTGTCATTGCGTGGTGGAATTAGCAAGTGAACGGGAGCCATCTCTGGAGCAGAGGACAGGAAACAAAGGGAGAGAGAGGAGACGAGCTGGGCTTCAAAGTCAAGGGCGCAAATGCTCTTCCAGAACCCAGACACAGAAGCCAGACTTTGCTGTCTGCCCTGAATGAAAGCCATGAATGTTTCAGCTGGAAATCAGTTCTGAGGCATGCAGCCCTCCGCCCCATGCACCGAGACATGCGTCCCTCTGCCCCATGCACTGAGACACACGGCCCTCTGCCCCATGCACTGAGACATGCAGCCCTCCGCCCCATGCACTGAGACATGCAGCCCTCTGCCCCATGTATTGAGAGACACACGGCCCTCTGCCCCATGTATTGAGAGACACACAGCCCTCTGCCCCATGCACCGAGACACACGGCCCTCTGCCCCATATATTGAGAGAAACACGGCCCTCTGCCCCATGCACCCAGCCAGACAAGGCTTTCCCCTCTTGCTTGCTTTCCTCTGGTTGTTTCTAGTCACAAGGTAACCATACAGTGTGCCTCTGCCATCTGAGATGACCTCTTCTCAATCTAACTTCCTATTCACCCACAGGGCTTTGCAAATAATTGGTCTTTGATATTGTTAAGTCCATCTTGCTGGAGAAAATCTCCCAGAAAAAGAGAAATGAATTTAAAAACAACCTTTAGCTTTTTGTTAGGAACATCTCAAGTCTTTATCGACTGACAGTAGAGAGCATAGATCCCCCATGAGCCCCGGATGCTCACTAGGCAGCCTCAGCCGACACGCAGTAGAGACTTCCTGCTCTACTCAAACCTTCTCCCTGGCACCCATGGCTCCCGATCCCCATGTTTATAAGCACCAGACATCATGTCATTCAATCTGAAATACATCAGTATACGTCTTGATAGAGGACAGAGTTTTTAAATGTATGATTACGATGTTGTCATCATACCTAAAATAAATTATCCCTTATGTCTGTTCAGTTTAAAATTTTCCCCGTACATGATCTATAAATGTGTATTTACTAATAAACAGGATTGTCTTTCTCTGTTAAGTATCTTTAAATATCTAGCCCTCCCTTTTCCTCTCTTCTTTCTGCTCCTTTGCTACAGTTTGTAGGTTCTCCACAAGGTGGATTTTACTACATTATTCTGTTTTCAGTTTCTTCCTCTTCTTCCTCTTCCCCGCTCCCCCGTTGCCACCCCCTTCGCCTTGACTAGCCCAGGCTTGCCTTAAACTCATGCTGCTTCTCTTCAGAATTTTAGAACTATAGGCATGCACGACCACAGTCAGCAAGTTTTCAACTTAATGAGAATGATAGTAAGAGCTACAAATCCATTAAGTCAAAGTCCCACTGGAGGCTTTGGACTGGAGGATTCCTAAACCCACCCATTGGTCCTAGGCTCTCAGAACAAGGCCATATTTACCTTGCTTTCCATCCATAATAGATTCCTATCAGAAACTTTAGCGGCACCCCACTGAGCGTTCAGCTGTCAGCACCAGTTTATGGAGAATACAAAGGACAGAACAAACACACAATCAGATGATAGGCTTCCTTCCCACATGTTAAACATGTATTTCAAGTTTATTGGATGATTACAAACAGGCTTCACCTAGGGTTTATTGGGGGTGAGGGAATGTTTGTTGACAAAATTCGTAGCAGTCTTTCTTGGACTGCCAGCCCCCAAACCGTGACACAGAGACTTATTCATTATGAATGATCTCATTTCTATTCATCTATGTGATGCCCGACGTTCGTTTACCTCATCTACATACTATGCAACTTACTTTCCTGCTTCTTCACGTACGGCTGCTTGGATGGTCCATCTGGCTCACTGGCTCCCCCTTTCTCGCTGACCGCCTATCCCTCCTCCGCCTAGCTATTGGTCATTCAGCTTTTTATTATACCAGTCAGGTGCCTTAGGTAGGCAAGGTGAAACAGCACCACATCTTCACATAGTTAAAAAAATATTCTACTCCACAACACAAGTGGACACAGATTGCAGGTTTCTTCCTCTGTTTTGTTTCCTCTGTAGATGTTCGTTTCTCTTTGGCAATCCCTGGGCCACTGGCTGGCTGGTGACAGGTTTACACACGTTTGTGATCCTCCTCCACCCTAGTCCTGCCTACAGGTTCTTTCCATTTTATCATGGATGAAGAAAATGAACATCGTCTTTTCAGAATTTATCGAATAAAAGCTAAAGTGGCTCTATGCAAAAGCTGATTAAAAGTTTCTCTTAGTAAACACTTAAGTATTAGTAACCAGGCCTGAGCAACAACCACTTAATGTTTCTTTTTTTTTTCTTCCTCTTTTTGGGGGAGGGTTGGTCTTCTTAATTCTCTGAAATATTTGCGTACCAGAAGTCGCTGCTGAAATGAGGTGTAACTTAGTATTGCTATTACGGTTATAACTTTGACCACACTAGGTTCAAAGATGGAGAAGCCCAGGACAGCCTATATTCTGAAGTCTGATAGGAATGTGACCTGGCTCAGGTCACTGACTCTCAGCTCCTGTGACAGCCTCCTTGCTGGTCTCCCCTCTTCTACCCTGGCACTCTCCTGGTCCCTCCTACCCTTTGGGACTCTGTTCCCTTTCTGCTGGCACCATTTCCGCTTCCTGACTGCCGAGCCTTGGAGACTTTCGGGATTTGATCTCCCTCGCTCATCTCGGTCACAGTCCACACCCTCCTCCTGAAATCTCACCCATGCTTTCATTTTTTTCATTATTATCTATGTGCTGATGACTCTTGAATTTATGTCTCCAGGCCAGACACTCCTCTGAGCTCCTGGTCATAAATCCAGTTGCCGATTCCACATCTTGACTTGGCCATCTCCAGGCACTGCAGAATCTGAGCGGCCCCAGTCTGAACTCGCACCGTCTCCCTACCTCTTTCCTCCCCCGGCATTCCCGGGAAACAGCTTCACCAACCTGAGATGAGCCCGTCAGGCCCTTGGCAGCCATCCCCTGCACCTCCCTCTCCCCTGTCATATCCCCTGAGCCAGTAGGTACTCTGATTCTCCTTTCCAGATGGGTCCACCTCTGTTTCCCCAGATGACACTGTGGTCTGTGCTTTTGCGGTCCTGGATTACTTCAGGAGCCTCCCACTTTCTCCAAACCTATGCTCTGCCGAACCTACAGCCAATCTTCATTTAAAAACCGTGCAGAACTGTTTGCAACTGTCATCTTCATGGGACCTTTGGCGTGCAAAGCACTATACTGTCTGTCTCCTAACCCTCCCCAGCCTCACTTCCTAGCCTTTCCCCTGGTTCTTTGCTATCTAGTCAAACTTGTTTCCCACATCTCAGCCTCCGAATCTTTGCTCATGCATTTGCTCTAGGCAGAATTACTCTCCTCTTTCTTTCCCTTCCCTAGCTAATCTGCACCTTTCTGAATTAGTGAATCTGGACTTGGTCTCTCCAATGTCAGGATCTCCATCCTTGTTCTTTGTGATTAAAAACCTTTCTGGCGGAGGAAACTGACATGCAGAAATGCTCCGAACTTTCTTGGCCCCCAAATGGTGGCTATGTGGAAACACACTTGTCTAGTCTCATTCCAGTGGCAGTTAGGTGTTGTTAAGTGCTAGAGTTTTGCATGGGTTTTGGCCCCTGAGTGTTGGGTAGAAGCTGGAATGAGTTGAGAGAAGGACAAGCCAATTAAAGGGATGGCGAGTCAGACCTTTGGAAAAAGGTGACAGAAGATTGTTTAGTCTAGAGTGGCATAGAGACCTGGGAAGAAAAAGAGATGGGAAGTTTGCATGCTGTGGGAGGTTACTGTCGCATGCATGGCCATAAAATTATCTCCGAATGGCCACAGGGCACAACAGATTTTATTAGGTCTTGCATCTCTCTAGATATGACATATGGTAGCCAGAGAGAGCTCGGCTTGATAGAAGAGAAGGCTATTAAAGAGTCATACAAAATCTACAGTGAGCTCTTTACACCCCTTTCTGAGGAAAATCTTAGAAGCAGGAACAACAGCCATCTACCTTAGCTGGTGGCTCAGGCCTTGTACTTCAGGCACGGAGCCGGGCAACCAACCTGCAATCTTGTGGGTGTTCATGATGAACGGCTGAGTGATGAACGAATGAACAAATGAATGAATGAATGAATGGATGAACAAAAAGAAGAACTTACTACCTTCCAACCTGCCCGAAATGGAAAAAATACAGTCAGTGGCACGTGGCCCCTAGGGGTCCTCACCTGATCATTTTCAGTGGCCTTATCTGCCCCCAGGTGTTTCCACTTATCTCTGATAAACTGTCAGCCAAGAGTCAATTCGGTTGGGGGGGGGGGGCGAGTGAAGGGGAGGGTAAGACCCCAGATGTTTTCCAAGAAGGAAGACAGGAGAAAGTTATTCCTCAATACTAATATATTTCGTCATCCTATCTGCCTGCAGATGTTCAATTTGGGACCATGCCCAGGTTTCCTTCGCAGCCTTAAAATAAGTTGTGTATCTGAAACACCCAGGACTCCATCATCCCCAGAGATGCATCTCTTTTGTATATGGATGAAGCTGTAAGGACTTGGATCTTACATTTCACTGGCTATGTTTCTTCCAGCCTAACCAGTCCTGTGTGTCTTCTCCACCGGGAACCAGGAAAAATATTAATTGGTGCCATTTACTGAACTCCTACTGTGTGACATGTAAAATCAAATCACCATGGCAGTGTTGTCAAGACCACATAGAAATCTTTTCTACAGTTGGGGACTTTGCCCAAAGGTGATCATTTCTTCCAGTTCATACTAAGTAACAGAGTTAGATCCAAACCCGGGACCATGTGACTTCAGACAGTAGTTGTAATTTCTGAGGGCCATTCCACGAGCTAATCTCTCATTAAATACTTTGGATTAGGTACATTTTTACAAGTGAGGAAACTCAAGCCTTGGTCACATTGTCGATAAGGCAGCAAAAGTAGCGTCTGTGTTTGTGTTTCAACCGTAGGCCCTAGCTGAGTTCTAGCCCTTCTGGTATTGCATAGATCGATGGATGGCTGGGTTTGTGGGAGACAAGTTCAGATTTTTCTCTGTTCTGATCTTCTGTTGCTCCATTTGCTACAAGCTCCCCAGCCTGTGAAAATCATAGCATGCAAGACACTGGCTGCAGGTGGCAAGGTTTTGGCTCCAATTCAAGTCTCTTCTGTCATGGTGGACATCGCAGAATGGACACTCTGTTCCGCGGGACTGTGTCTCTAGCACAGGCTTTGATCTTGGAAAGGATGAGTGAGTCTCTGCACAGCGTTGAAGCTGTCTGTGTGAACTTTGTTTATGTGAGCACTCTTCCAGGACTCCGTCTGCTTTTGGGGTGGAAGCGCCCTGCCAAAATCTCCCGCTCTCCACGTTGGCTGTGTGGCCGACCTCCTTCAGCCTCTTTAGCGATCTTTCTGCCTGGATGGAGATCAGTGTCTCATAACGGTTTTGGAAACGACCGAAGTTTCCCTGGCAGGGTGAGCGATTGACTCGGCAACACGTTCTTGCCTTTTGGAGTCGCCCTCCAGATTTTCCAGGCTCGAGTCAGTAAATCACTTCATCTTGTACAAATACTGGGCTGTGAGCACCGATGATCTCAAAGGCGAGGATAATTTGAAACCTCATTTGAGAATCTATTCTCCTTTCAACAGTTAGTACAACTTGAATTGGTGAATAAAAACGTCCTTTGGTGCAGGCCAACACTCCGGTATCTGCAAGGCCTTTGAAGAGAGCTAGCCTAGGCTTTCCCTCCACGAGGCTAGGGTAAAGCAACTTTGTCTGTGTATTGATATCTAATTTGTTATTGCAGATATTAAAGGGCCTACTGTGTGTGCTAGCACTGGAGGGGTAGATCTAGTGTTCTCAAGAGAGGCGAAGATTTCTCAACACTGTCAGAAGAGCATTTAGGGAAGCTCTGTGAGGGATTTCCACTGTGTGTCTACTATCATCCACTTGTTCCAATGTGAAAACTGGCTGAAGGCAGGCGGCGATGAGGAAATCCAGCCACTACAGTCTGGCAAATGTCCCCTCGGAGAGGAAGGTCCTTCGGCATCGAATTTTTTCCTGAACCTGTTAACGAACAGGTGCATATGTACCTGACTACACTCTTCTTCAGTGAACATTCTGGAACGCTGTATTTTGGAAATTCATGCTGGTATTTTTTTAGAGGGGGGTGTTCTAGATTTTAACAATACTTATAGGATCAATTTAATTTTTACATTTTGAGTACATAAAATTCAGTGTATGCTTATAATTCCAATCAGTACTCGGGAGGCAGAGGCAGGCAGATCTCTGTGAGTTTGAGGCCAGCCTGGTCTACAAAGCACATTCCATGACAGTCAGAGCAGTTACACAGAGAAACCCTGTCTCAAAAGAAAAAAGAACAAAAAAAAAAAAAAAAGAAAGAAAAAAAAGTCAGTGTCACCCCGTGCCTTAAAGTGCATTATCAAAGCATCACGCTTTATTAAATTATGTCTTGGGGACAGAATTTTCTGTCATATTTGTAATCACCACACACACACACACACACAAAATCTATCCAAAGTGACTTAACTTGGTAAGTACGGAAGGGGAAAAGGAAGAATGGGTGATTTCTGTAGGTTATGTGTTTAAAACACTATTTTATTTTCAGGGAAATTACGTAAATGGAATAAAAATATACTGGCCTGGGTGAGCAAGGTGCAGACAGACACAGCCCTTATGTACTCTCTTAGACACATATCCTAAGCTAAAAGGACTGTCTCTCTCCATCCCTTCCCCTGCTGTGTGTGTGTGCGCACGCGTGCGTGTGTGCGTGCGTGCGTGTGTGTGTGTGTGTGTGTGTGTGTGTGTATGTGTGTGTAGGCCTTAAGAGAGGTGGGATATCAGGGAAGATGTGATGTGATAGTAGAGGGGGAAATGTGGAGGGTGGAAATATTTAAGTGGAGGGTGGTGGGGAAGAGTTAGTCAATAGTAAGAACCTGTGTAAAAGCCCCAATGAAACCTGCTATATTGAAAAAAAAAATTAAGATTATTTTTAAAAGTTTGAGCAGAGATACCTACATCAGTAGACAATGGCCTCGCCATCCATGATGAGCCTACGGAGTCTAGAATCTTGGAGTCCAGGGGTAGCAAAGGAATAAAGACAGAACAGACACACAGACACACGTACAGTGAAGCTGGGATCCAGCGGGGTGCTCTCACCTCCACCATCACCATCTTGAAGCTCCGCGTGTTTATCAGGCAGAGCACAGGGGTTGCTGGCTGCGGTAGGAGGTCCCGGGGAGGAAGCTACAGCAATGAGTCTGTACACACGGTCCAGTCATCCGTGAGCACCCATACTGGGACTCCTGAAGAAAGCTTTGCCATTCCTCTTGAGCCTGGCCCATACGGGTAACAGCTTTGCCAAATGACCGTGGGCTGTTGGTCTCGGAGTCCTTAACAGGCTGGGCCCATGTCAAAGTACACACTCATCCAGGGCTTCCTCCACTTCTACACCACCTGTTCCTCACGAATCGTGGGCAGTTCACTGCTATGGAGGAAGGAGCTGTCATTTCCTCAGTCGTGTAGCCACGGGCACGGAATGGGAAAGCGAAACTTCGGAGGTATGAGCAGCCTTTCCAAGGTCCTACGCTAAGTTATGTAGGGTGTGTTAGGGACCCATAGCTTTCACGCCCTGAGCCACTTGCTCCTGAAAGTCCCAGGCCACTGTTCATAAGTGGCGTCACCATGGAGTAGTCCCATTTTACCTGAGCACTGGCCCCAAGGCTAGGAGACAAGGGCAGAAGGCTACCTGAAAGGACAATGTCTTGCTCATGCGTAAAGCCTTCTTGGGTTGTATTTCAGCTCTGCTGCCCATTCCCTGTGTGGCTTGAGGGTAAATTACTGAGAATCTTTGCACTGCAGCTTTTAATATATATAAATGTGGATACGGTCATAACCACAGGCTAAGATTCCATATGCATTTTGTGAAGTGCTTGGAAAACAAACCCAGAGGTAAATCCTTCATATGTCCACACAGTTTCTTGTTCTGTTTGGGCAAACACCCAGAATAAGGCATGAGGTTCTTATAGGAGACAAAAATAAATGGCTGTGAGCACATTTAGATACACTAAAGCTGTTTGTGTATGTGTGTGTGTGTGTTTGTGGTGTGTATGTGTGTGTATGTACATCTCTGTGTGTGTGTATGTGTGTGTGCGTATATGTGTGTGTATGTGTGTGTGTGTCCGTGTGTATGTGTGTGTGTATGTGTGTATGTGTGTGTGTGGTGTGTATGTGTGTGTATGTACATCTCTCTGTGTGTGTATGTGTGTGTGTGTTTGTGGTGTGTATGTGTGTGTATGTATATCTCTCTGTGTGTGTGTGTATGTGTGTGTGTGCGTATATGTGTGTGCATGTCTGTGTGTCTCCGTGTGTATGTGTGTGTGTGTGTGTATGTGTGTATGTGTGTGTGTGTGTTGGGGGGTGGGTGCTAGACCAGAACAGCCGGCCACCTTTCCTTTTCAAACAGGGCAGAAACTGAAAATCAAGGAGTCAAATCGGAGCCGGGGTAAGAGCTGTGAGGAACCACCATGAGGCCTAGTTCTCCACGCGCCTGGCACCATGGAGCTCTCCCAGAGGCAGGCCAGGACAGTGGCTATTTGGTACGGCTGACTTTGTCGGCCTCACTGGTGCCAGCATATTGTCCTAAAGGAGAAAAGGAAACGGGTGTGGTACGGCCCCAAGAGGAGGCTCTGCCTACTACACTACATATGTGAAGTACCACTTCCTACACCAGGCCCTCAGGCCATTATTATGTGTCAAAAAGTGAGTCCTAAAACACTGGTGGGCTCCAGAGAAAACAAATTTGCCCTCTTATGAGAGTACCCTTTTCTTCTCCCACTTTTTTTTAAAGACTAAATGAAATTAACTGTTCCCTACTAAATACTTGATTTACGTTACACAGTTTGAGTTTCCCATTATGTGAACGGTCTAAAGCCTCCCCCCGCCCCTTTTTTTTTGCCAAGAGCAATGAAAATAATGGGAAGAAAAGAAAAAAAAAAGCCAACAAAACAGTCCTTTGTACAAACTCCATTTATTTCAGCAGTCTGAAGGCGTATTAGCTTTCCCTGCGCAGAGAATCCATCTCGGGCTTGTCAAAATAGAGGCTTTGCAAACATCTCCGACATGTTAAAAATTTCCCCTTCCCAGCACTCTTACCTTTGCTCCTTGAGTTTGCTTTAAGGTGTGAAGACTCTATCTGATGGTGTTGCCTCAGAAGCCCTGTATTTCAGGGACGTTTTATTGAGTGTTTCACCTCCAGCTGTGAAGTCACTGGGAGTTGGAGAAGCATTCACGAAAACAGAGGTTAGCTCTTTCCAGTCCTGGTCGGGGCCATGTTGTCTAGGTTTTGATCATTTGCCCCAAATTAAGATTTCTGCCTAAAGCCCTCGTGTCCATGTTTGGCTGGCAGCTTTACGGCTGACCGAAGTGTGTGCCGGCCAGGGTTCTGGTTGGCTGTGTGTTTACACAGGCCTGTTAATCAGATGGGGAGGGGGCAGCCGACAAGGGATGCTGTGAGCAGAGCCGCCCCATGTGCTGTCGCGCACAAGGGCCTGCACTTTGTTACTACAAATTGCATAATGGCATGTTACATTTCAAAGTGTATTTTCACTTCAGGGAAAATTAAGCCAATAAACAAACAACCCTGATTTGGGAGAGGGGGGAAGAAAGGAGACGAAGAGGCAAAGAAAAAAAAAATAAGGCCCTGGCTTGCAGATCTTCCTCCTAGAAAAAGGTTTTTAATTAATCTGTAGCTATAAACAAATCTTTGTTTTATTGAAAAGAGAGCCGTCATATATAAAAGCTATTTTTAAATTTAGGATGTGAACATTTTCTGGACAGGGGTCTGGGCCGTGTTATGGATTTTATGGTCTGTACAGAATGAACAGGCCGGCTTGTGTGGCGATGGGGGCTTGCAATTTTTGATTGCTAATCCCTCTTAAATGTTGCTGCTGCCTTGCTTGAGTGGAGCCTGTAAACACCAGAATTACTGTAGCCTTTCCAGGTACCGATTCAAGCAAACCTGCTTAATGTAAGCCTGGAATTGCCAACTGTGAAATTTCGGGGCTCTCTTGTACAATATCTGCATTCGAGAGACTTTGAAGCTTAAAAAGAAAACACTAACCTTCTAAACCTTCTAAACTGCTTATAGCTAACCTATGAATCCGACGTCCATTCTTTTCTGTGAGCTGTTGAAATAAAGTCTGTGTTCAGGATCCAGAGTTACAAGGAATCTCTTTTGGGCAATGCTCACACTCACTTATTCAACTATGTATGTAGGTATTTGTCCAAACCCTTTCAGTAGAAACCATGTTACCAGATGACAATGTGTCCTCAATTTCTTTTTCCTAAGTGGAGGAATGGGAAGGACACATTTTAAGCTGTATTAAAAATGAACTATTTGACCAAATCAACCCAATCTTGAACCTGCTGTTTTCAGTGCCACTTGGCCTGGTAGTCATGGGGTTTGCTTAGGTGTTTGGATGCCATTGGGAATAACAGCCACCCAGGAAGTGACTGGATGACAGATGGCCCCATGCTATTTCACAAACATTTCTTGGGCAAAATTATGGTGGCTTGCGATAATTTATCAGCACAGTCCAGAACAAGAAGTCATAAACCGATTGAAAGAGATGAGCTCAGTTTGGTCTATTTTTAGATGGAAGATGTTTACAAAGAAACCCTTCCTGCCCAAATATTGGAAATGAACAACAGAGCTTTGGACATTATAGTTAGCCTTTCAGACCTGAGCATGAGTGGGGAATAGAAAAGTCATAAAACAAAGGATGAATATGTATTGTACATTTTTATGAATAAAAGGAGACCATTCTGTGCAACTTAATTTTTAGCAATATGCAAATGCCCA
Source organism: Microtus oregoni (assembly GCF_018167655.1). Classification (NCBI taxonomy): domain Eukaryota; kingdom Metazoa; phylum Chordata; class Mammalia; order Rodentia; family Cricetidae; genus Microtus; species Microtus oregoni. Next base: position 1,331,511 of record NW_024543874.1, read on the forward strand.
AGTCATCCCTCTTCTTCATTTTATGGCAAACTAATGCTTTGATCTCATCTTTAATTATTAATAGTCCATTTGAATAAGGAATGGAGGTTATTTTGTTACTTATGAAAGTGCTCAAGCCTGATCCAATCTGACCAGGCACTTTGCAAATGTCTTTGCTTGGGACGGACTGTAAGTATCTCAGTTAAGAACCGTCAAGGGCACTCTTGACCCTAGGGGGACAGTACAGCTTTCTTAGTGTAAGGTGAACTTGCTTTCACTGTTGTCAATTAAAGAATGGTTCTGTGAAAGAGTTGGGTATTAATTTAGGGCTTTCATCCTATGAATGATTAATCTAATAAGAAAGACGCTGGTCCAAGATATTGTAACAGCAATATTTCATAAATGAAGATATACCAATAAACAGTTCTCTTCATTCTAGTTTTGTGGTTAGCCAGTGTTTGAAGATGAAGTCACCATGGCTTGTTGAATGAATGAGGGAGAAGGGACAAGGCAAGGGACAACAATGATGAGGGCTTTCTGCTCCTTCTCTCTGACCGGATGGTCTGACTTTCCCCAGGTTGACAGCGTGTCCCTCCTGCACATGTTGCTGTCCAAGGCACCACTTGCATCGGGGCTCTAGAGATGCTCAATACCATCACAGCTCCTTTATGCAAATCCAAATGTGTGAGAGGAGGATGAAGGCAGGAGGAAGGGTAAGCGTTTAATGATCAGATGGTAGTTCCGATTTAGAAAATAGACCGGTGGTCGTCTTTCCTTCAACTTTGAACTTAACTCTCAGAATGTATCTGCATCTCTGCCTGCCCATCTATCCACTGATGAATGGATTGCTCATCGGTCTTTCCTTGTCCTCCTTTTCCTTCTCTTTCTCTCTTTTACTCCTTTCTTTAGCCCTCCACCCTTCTTTCTCTCCTTCCTCCCCCCCTTTCTTCTTTCCAAAAATAAAACTGCACTAGTACAGTAATCTGAAATTAATCCTTTAAAACCAGCACGAACTTTTTCTTTTACAGAACGATGGGGACTTTCTTTCTTCCTTGGTTGTATCTCTTCTGACTCTCATCCAATGTGACCCGTCAGAAAATACCTTTGAAATGTTTTTGAATGGGACTCGGGGACATAAAAAAATTCACCTTAAAAAAAAAAAACCCAAATAACTTTTCTGATTATGGATGTACCAGTTAAGTCCTGTGGAAGCGCATTTTCATATGCATGCGAATGCACTTAAAACGCCATTTTGCATTTTCAATCACACCTCGATATGTAAAACTCACGTTCTAAAATGTAATTTAAAACTTTAAAGCATGCCTAGATAAACCCAAAGAACCAGAGTGAGAGAATGCTTATCACGCATTGCAGGAGCATTCAACCTGGAAAGGAATTGTGCTAGAACACCCCCCCTGGCCTTGCAGAGCATTTTCAGTCAGAGCTTGTGCGACGCGCACATCCCCACTAACACGAGTGCAGCACGCAAGTGTGTCAATTGGAACGTTCTCCTGATTAAGTGAAAACACACACAGGTTTACCATTTTAAATTTCGTTTCTTAAAGACATGAAATTCGTTTCAGAAACACTGGTTTAAACGGGCACAATTAAGTCTTTATCAGCGCTGAGCATTGCGGTCTTTTGCATGGAGAAATTTCTCAGTCTGACAGAATAAGAAATGCATTTACATGGCCCCGGCTCTTAAATTGTCCCTTTCAATTAATGCCCCATCATGGAGCAATCTGGAAACCATTACTCAGTAACTCTTCATTATAATTGCTTGCAGCTGAGTATCCAGCCCTTGGTAATAGAAGAATAAAAGAAAACTCAGTTAGTAACAAGTGCAATTGATTCCATTCAGAATTCCCTTGGTGCTCCGCCATGTTTGGCCTGCATAAGAGGAAACACGAGGTCCCCCTCCCCTTCGGGGGCCAGGAAATGAACTGGCAGACATGAGATGGTTTGTGCGGTGTGAGCCTTCATTTCTCAGCTGGTCCTTGTTAAAAAGGAGACGGTGGGGCCCCTGCTTTCTCCCTCATCGGCTACATTTTTTTTTTTTTGGAGGAGAGTTCTGGTAGTAGATAAAACTACACAATGTCTATTTGCTGTAAAGTAACAGCAGCCAGAAACTGCCACTTTCTGAGGCCGTGGCCCATCCTGGAACTCACCTCTGCTAAGGAGTGGGTTTGAGGATTCCTCTCGGCTCCTACCTTGAGCCCTTGTTTCTGAGAGTGAAGTCCCTGGAGCTTTGTGTACAGGTGGAGACTGTTTACGTGGTTGGGGGGCTATCAATCACCAATTCTAGCGATGTAAAGGTCTAAATTAAGATAGATGGAAATGTGGGGAGGTAAATACCCTCCCCCAAATGCTCCCTCATATCCCGTGAAGACCGAGGACTTGGGTTGTTAGGTGGTGGAGGGAAATAAGGAAAGGGACCCAGCACGCTTTGCGTTCAGAGGCAGGTGCACCTCGGGGTTGACCCTGGCACCTTGCCTGTGCCTAAGCTCTGCGCCTGGCAAACAGGATCATTAGACAGTTCTCACATGGAGTGGTCCTTCCTCAACTGTGTATCACTGAGGTGGTGAGTAAGCTGAACTTCCTAAGCTAAAAATGAGTAAATTATAGAATTAATTTTCAAATATAAAAAAGAGTTGATGCTCCACAAAGAGAAGCTGGGCCCAATGAAACCCCAACTGCTCTTCATTTCCGTTCTTTACTCCCGTCATAGCAAGGGGAGAAAAATCTCCCTATGAAGTTAACTGACATCTCATTGTCATTCGTTCTGGAAATATTAAAGTTTCCCAAGACCGTGGAAAATTACCACTAATATTTTAGTACATTTCTGAATTTTTCTATGCATTTATTTTGAGAAATTAAAAAAATTATTAGTGTGATAATTTATTTCCTTTTTTGTTGTAAACTTTAAAAAATGCAGTTGCCACTCATTACATACTTTAACACTCTGTCCCTGAATTTTATAAGAGGTAAACTCTGAGACCACACACACACACACACACACACACACACACAGAAGACAAATCTTAGGTTTTGTCTCAGGTTCTCCTGGCTCACGTGGCAGGAGCTGATGACATTGACTGGCACCCCCTCTCCACTGGGATCCAGACGCCCTGTTTCCTTAGACTGCATGTGCAGCCATTCAGGTGAACTGCAAACAAGCCTTGTCTCACTGAGAAGCAAAGAGAAGGAAGAGTGAGTACTTAGAGGCAGGTTTCATGAGGGCAGGAGAGCTGCGTGGTCTGTGCATGGGCTTCGTGGGTCCTTATCAAAGAGATGTGGAGTGATCACCTGGATTATCCTGTTTCAGGGGGTTTTGTTTCTGTTTTTAAAAATTATTTCTTTATTATTATTTTATGTGTATGGGTGTTTTGTCTGCATGTGTACCACATGCATGCCTGGTGCACTAAGAGGTCAGCAAAGGGCATCAGATCTGCTAGAACTGGAGTTATCAATGGCTCTGAGCTGGCATATGTATGCTCAGAATCCAACACAGGTCCTCCGGAAGAGCAGCCAGTGCTTTTGCTGTTGAACCGTCTCTCCAGCCCCAGCTGAATTATCTTAAATTGATGATGGTTAAGAGCCATCTCTAGGCATGGTGACCCAAGCCTTTGATAGCAGCACTTCAGAGAACGAGGCAAGAGAATTACAGGTTTGAGGCCAAGACACCTCATAAACAAAACTGACCAGGGGAGTAAACAAGCAAAACAGAACCATCAGTTTCTCTCTTGCTAAATTCTCAGCTGTTTCACTGGTTTCATTGCTTCCGGTATGAAATCACACAGCCAATTAAAGCTTGGGCTGATAAAGCTCAAGTTAAGTATGAATTTTATTTGCATTCTTTTACAGGTTGACATCCAGTTATGACAGCACCATTTGTTGAAGATGCTTTCTTTTTTGCTTGTTTGTCAAAAAGCAGGTGTTCATAGGTATATGGATTAATATCCAGGTCTTAGATTAGATTTCATTGATCCACCTGCCTGCTTTTAGGCCAATATCAAGCTGTTTTCGTTACTGTAGCTCTGGAATAGAGCTTGAAGTCAGTGATGGTGATGCCTCCAGAAGTTCTTTCATTGTTTGGGATTGTTTTGGGTATCCTGAATTTTTTGTTTTTCCATACAAAGTTGAGTATTGTTCTTTCAAAGTCTGTGAAGAATTTTGTTGGGATTTTGGACGGGATTGCATTGAATCTGTAGATTGTCATTTTTATTACATTGATCTGACCTATTCAAGAGTATGGGAGATCTTTCCGTTTTCTGATATCTTCTTCAAAGACTTAAAGTTTTTGTCATACAGGTCTTTTACTCCTTTGGTTAGTGTTACCCTAAGATATTTTGTGTTATTTGTGGTGATTGTAAAGGATGGTATTTCTCCTATTTCTTTCTCAGTCCTTTTATCGTTTGTATGTTTTTTTGTTTTGTTTTGTTTTGTTTTTTTGAGTTGGATTTGTATACTGCCACACTACTGAAGGTGTTTATCAGCTGTAGGAGATCCCTGGTAGAATTATCGGGGTCACTTAGCTATACTAGTCTATCATCTGCAAATAGTGAAAGTTTATCTGCTTCCTTTCCAATTTGTACCCCTTGATCTCCTTTTGTTGTCTTATTGCTCTAGCTAGAACTTTGAGTACTATGTTGAACAGATATGGAGAGAGTAGATAACCTTGTCTTCTTCCTGATTTTAGTAGGATCACTTTGCATTTCTTTCCATTTAATTTGATGTTGGTTGTTGGCTTGTGGTATATTGCTTATATTATGTTTAGATACGTTCTTGTATCTCTGATCTAGCCAAGACCTTTATCATGAAGGGGGTTGGAATTTTTGTCAAATGCTTTTTCAGCGTCTAATGAGATAATCAAATGTTTTTTTTTCTTTCAGTTTATTTATATGTTTAATTACATTGACAGATTTTCATATGTTGATTTTCATCTCTGGGATTAAACCAACTTGATCATGGTGAATGATTTTTCTGATGTGTTCTTGGATTCCTTTTGCCAGTATTTTATTGAGTATTTTTGCAACAATATTCATGGGGAACATTGGTCTGTAACTCTCTTTCTTAGTTGAGTCTTTGTGTGGTTTGGGTTTCAGGGTAACCCTAGCCTTGTAAAAAGAGTTTGGCAATGTTTCTTCTGTTTCTATTGTGTGAAACAATTTGAGGAGTATAGATATTAGTTCTTCTTTGAAGTTCTGGTAGAATTCTGTGCTGACACCATCCAGCCCTGGGATTTTTTTGGTTGGGAGACTTTTGATGACGACTTCTATTTCCTTAGGGGGTATAGGTCTATTTAAATTGTTCATCTGGTCTTTATTTAATTTTTGTATATAGTACCTATCCAGAAAATTGTACACTTCTTTTAGGTTTTCCAATTTTGTGGAGGACAGGGACTTAATGATTCTCTGGATTTCCTCAGTGTCTGTTGTTATGTCCCCTTTTCATTTGTGATTTTGTTAATTTGAATAATCTTTCTCTGTTAAAAGACACTTAAGGAATTGTTCAACATCCTTAGCCATCAGGGAAATGCAAATCAAAATGACTCTGAGTACCATTTACACCAGTCAGAATGGCTAAGATCAAAAACACCAATGATAGCTTATGCAAAGTAAGGGGAATACTCCTCCATTGCTGGCGGGAGTATTAACTTGCACATCTACTTTGGAAACCGGTATGGCGGTTTCTCAGAAAACTGGGAATCAATCTATCTCAAGACCCAGTAATATGCTCTTAGGCATATACCAAAAGGATGTACACACATAGCACAAGGATATTTGCTCAACTGTATTCATAACAGCATTGTTCATAACAGCCAGAACCTGGAAAAATCTAGATGCCCCTCAATCAAAGAATGGATAAAGAAATGTGGTACAATGGAGTACTACTCAGGGTTTTTTTTTTTTTTAAAAAAAACAACGCCATCTTGAAATTTGCAGTAAAATGAATGGAACTAGAAGAAACATTCTGCATGAGGTAACCCAGACCCAGATAGACAAACATGATGTGTACCCACTCATAAGTGGATATTAGATGTAAAGCAAATGATATAGTCTTTAGTCTATGACCTATAGTCCTCTACCCCAGAGAAGCTAAGTAGCAAGGAGAACCCTAAGAGAAACATAGAGGGATCCCCCCAAGAAGGGGAAATGGACAAGATCTCTTGAGAAAATTAGGAATGGGAGAGGAGAAGAGGAGAAGCAGAGAAGGGGAAGGGGAGAAGAAAATGAGGGAAGGGATGGTAGAGATGGGGAAGGAAAGAGAGGGAGAGCAAAGAAAGGGATATCTTGATTGAGGGAGCCATTATGGGGCAAGTGAGAAACCTGATGCTAAGGAACTTCCCTGTTACCTACATGAATGGCCCTAAGCAATAATGGAGAGGGTCCCTGAACCAAACTTCCCCTGTAATCAGATTGATGACTACCTTAATTGTCATAGAACCTTTATCCAGCAAGTGCAGATGCAGAGATCCAAGTGAAGCACTGGGCCTAGCTCCCAAAGTCCAGTCAAAGAGAGGGAGGAGCTATAATATGAACAAAGGGGTCAAGACCATGATGGGGATACCCACAGAAACAGCTGACCTGAGCTAGTGGGAGCTCACTGACTCTGGACTAATAGTGGGGGAACCTGCATAGGACCAAACTAGGCCCTCTGAGTTGGGTGACAGTTGTATGGCTGGGGCAGTCTTGGGGCCACTGGCAGTGGGACCAGGTTTTATCCCTAGTGCTTAAACTGGCTTTTTGAAGCTCATTCTCTTTGGAGGGATACCATGCTCAGTCTAGATATAGGGGAGGGCCTTGGTCTTGCCTCAGAGTAATATGCTAGACTTTGTTGACTCACCATGGGAAGCCTTATGCTCTCTGAGGAGTGAATGGGGGGAGGGGGGGATGGAAGGAGCAGGGATTGAGACTGGTATGTAAAATGAGAAAAGATTGTTTTAAAAAAATAAATAAAAAGGACTCAAATTAAGAAGCTTTAGGGCTGGGGAGGCCAGATCAGAGTCAGGTTTCCAGTGATGCCCCTATGTCCAGTGTAGACCTCTGTGTCTGAACTAGTCAACCTGGAGGGTAGGCCATCCTTGAGGGCGTTGAACCCAGGGGCATAGAACTATATGCATGCTTGCAAATTTCTCACTGACCGTCCCCTACTGCCCCTTTAAGAAGTGTCACCTTTGGGTCATATTCCTTCCTAACCCAGACAGGACTGTCTGCTAGACTCTCCAGCCTCTTAGTGGGCATTTTTGCTTTCATTTGGGTTTTCAGCACCTTTACTCAAACCCCACACCCCGGGGGCAGTATTTAAACAATTTTTCTTTGGCTAATCAATCAACATGTCCTTCTTGAGATCTAACTGAGAGCTTCCCCTCTCTTCTGCTTGCTGTCGATTAGATGTCTGTCTGTAGCTTGGCTTCCTGAGACAAATGCTAGGATCTTAGCAACTCTGCATGGTCCTTCCTTTTCAGTGAAAGCGGTTTGGAGCCATGCTGAGTAAAGTTAAAGGTTCTGGGATGGAAGGGTACTTTCACAAGGGGCCATGGGAGACTTCCTTCAGCCTGAATTGCTGCTGCTAATCTGTATTCCCTGTGAAAGCCTTACTGTGACTGTTGTTTTACCATTGCATATAGAAGCCCTATGGTGTGCAAAATAAAACTGGGCAAGTTGAACATAGCAATTATTTGTAAGGGAGTAAATTTACTTAGAGATACCGCATAGATATATTTGGTTAGGACAGAAGAGTTAGAAAAAAAACAAAACAAAACCCAACCTGTGAATTGGTTTTCATCACCACACTATTGAAATAATTCATGTAGAAATCTTTCTAGCCTCTCATGAAAATCAGTTGGCTGAGCAGCCGTAAGCACTAGTTGGGAGTAACCACCACTCCCTCCCATAGGAAGTTTTCTTCAGTTTGTCTCTAGGATGCACCCAGCCAGCCTCACTCCTTGATGCCTTGGGGACCACAGGCTCCTTTGGATATAAGATCTCTGCTGTATGTTATAACAACTTGAAATCGTTCCATTGTTCTCTTATTTATCATTGGCAACAAAATTCTCCTTAATCCTGCTTCAGAGGCAGTTGGGGGTTGAGGATGGTGTCAGGCCTTCATAATCATGCTGGAATCGAATGCCTCTCCCGAGGGAATGCCTGAGCAGACTGGAAGGAGTCCCTCTCTATTCGCTGAAGGATGGGGACCACGTCTTTTTCTTTCCCTCCCTGTCCTCTAGCTGTAAGAACACACAAATACACAATCACCTCCTCTCAAATGACATCACCCAGGCCAAAGGAATGGTGAGGGGGTCAGTGAAAGGACTGGGTCCCCTCTTTAGATTCTTCTTTCCTGAGAAAGGCCACAAGATGTGGGCTCACTCCTTATTCCTAACGACAATATACAGGATATACAGAGGGAACTTGAGATGGGAGGCCCAGGTGGAAAAGAGGAAAAGAAAGCCGGAAGTCAGAAAAAAATGCACCCTGAGCAGTTGATCAGCATAGACACCTGCCACCATTTTCCCGGAAATCTTTCCAGTGTTGAACACTGGGCATTCTAGTCCTTACGTGTTCCACAGTTTGTCTGTAGGAGACACAGACCTGTAGGAAGCGCCATCACACAAGGAATACAACATTCCCGTGGGGATGAGAGATCCAATCTGTAATGTCTCCATTTTCTTTCAGAATCCAGTATATTCTAAATAGGGATGAGGAGTGAGCCCATGTCTTGTGGCCTTTCTCAGGGAAGAAGAACCTAGGAGGAAACCAGTCCTTTCACTGACCCCCTCACCATTCCTTTGGCCTGTGTGATGTCATCTGAGAGGAGGTGAGTGTGTATTTGTGTGTTCTTACAGTGTTCAGATCCCTTCCCCTTATGAGGTCTCCAAGCCTAGTTTAGATTGGCAAACCCGGCTGAATGATGACCAAATCAAATGTTAGCGGTCTCTTGGTGTTGAAGGTTTCCAGTCCTTAGCTTCCACAAAAGCAAACAAGATAAAGTTACATTCAAAATAGGAAGAGTAGGAAAGGCGGTCTCCCAGGGTTCAGCATTCAGCTTATTCCCAGGCCCTGGGAGGCAGTTAACTCACTGTTCCTTCCATCACAGTTAATCCCCGGCAGTTCTTTCTCACAGTTCTTCTGACATTGTGTTGTCTATGTCCTGAGCATCTGAGCGTGCACACATCACCTGGGTCTGCGCCACACACGGTGCTGACATCTCACAGTTGATGACAAATGAGGTGACATCAGAAACTATCCAGCTCAACAATTCAACACCCCTTGATGAAACTCTGCCTGGCACTGGGGAGGAAGGAAGGTGTGATGTGGTAAATTCAACCCAGACCAACCCAGATGCACACTAACTAGGCGTGAAGATTATGCAAGTCGCCTGCCAGTGACTTCTCTGAGATTATCTGAGTTCTTGTCCAGTGGCAACAAAAAGCTGTGAACTTTGAGAATTCTTTTTGATATATTCTCTTCTCTTCTTTTCATTTCTCCTCTCTTCTTTTCTTCCTCCCCCCCCCTTCCCTTCCCTTTTCTCTCCTCCTCTTCTGTTGAATATATTTTCTGTAAACTGACTCCGGATTTTCCTTCGCAAGAAGTTAGGCACCAGAGTCTGCAGGTAGCAAGTTACTTTGTTTCTTTTTTTCCTACCTCCCTTTCCTATTCAGGATAAATGTCCAAGAGGAATATAAAAAGCTATTGTGGTAGGGGCTGCTGGGGAATCACCTCAGTCTGTTTTTCTCCCGCAGGCTAACAGGGGTCACATCCACTTTTCTGTCTCTGTTTCAGTGAAGTGACAGCATAGCTAGGGTTGGGACTGAGGAACGTGAGTGACAGTGACCTGGACCACTTCTGGTTCTTGTGTTTTAAGCATCCTACTTGAGGGTCATGGTGCTTACGGTCTGGTTACAATGGAAATTTTCTAGGACAACTTGGGTGTTGCCTACTAGAGATGCTGAGCAATAAGGTAGAATCTGGGTCTTCACACTGTTATAGGAAGAAGAAATTTTTAATCAGAAACGATCATATTGGGCTGTGACATGACATGAGTGAGAAATTAGGTTTTCTCTTTATAACATCATTGAGATTCCCAGTCTCATCTAATAAAAAAAAGCAGTTAATATTATTTTAAACAATGTAGACATTAATCCGGGACATTCTAACAGGAGATAAGAAAATCAGACCTTTTGGCAACCTGTGGGTGCTGGGTAATGAAGTTTATCTGGTGTGGAGAAAGCAGAAGGACCAACGATTCCCTCGGTGTTCAGTGTAGATGACAGTCTGGAGCACAAGAGTCATGTCTAGGGTAAATCAGTGCGGGGCCTGTGCTGTGTTCTCCGAGTCTGAAACACTCATAGCTCAGAAGGATGGGCATCTCTCCAGGTGATTAGGCATTGTGGTTCTTGTGCATGCTTACCTGCGAAATGTCAGGGGTCCAGATTGTAAACGTTCTGGAAAAGCCTTTCCTTGGCACGGAGTGGAGCATCCAGTCTCTAATTAGGTCTGTCCCAGAATTACAACCTTCATCCATACCGAGTTGGAAACAACAGAAAGTATGTGAGCGTTGGCCGGTTTGATTATAGCATAGGAGGAAGGAAATCACGGTGCAGAAAATCAGGATGATGGAGCCTACCTGCTAAACTAGTGTTGGGATTGTCAGAGGGGACTCATGCCTTTCAAAACCTCTCAACAGTTTCCTTGATTGAGGGGGGACGAGAGTTAGGTTCTGAAGGAAGCAGGAAGTTGTTGCAGAATGTTTCTTAAGTTTTCCCGGGCTGCTGGGTCTTTTTATAGTTAGATCACTTAGCAACCCTAAGATGGGAATGAATTTGTGGTCACAGATTTCCAGGGGCCGCTGTGCTCCTGAGAGAGAGAGAGAACACTCATGCAAAGATCACCCAGTTCGTGGTGGCATCTGTCTGCCACTGCCCCAGCCCTTCACAGCTCTCAGCTCCAGACATGAAAAACTAATGCCACAGAAAAAACACTTCTGCCTTAATAATAAATGGGGGGGATCACCTTTTATTAAAAAAAAAACTATTAGTGGGTTGGATTTAACCATATTTTAGAAACAGATAGGGTGAGCCTACTTACTTTCTTTCAACGGTTTCTCGAGCTAAGCACAAACCTCTGTTCTCAGCCCAGATTTCTGTCATGAGTCCAGGCAAAAGAGGAACACAGCACTGCAAAGTTCTCAGCAGCTCAGGAGTTCTCTCTCCCGGGAAGGAGAAAAGGGCGCTGATGGTCTCCAGAGGCCACAGGTTAGAGAGTTTGTTCGTCCCTTTTTCTTGTCACTGCACAAAGTTAGTTCTATTCCTCAGCCCTCTTTGTTCCCTGAGAGAAGCTTCACAAGCCTTTCCTAGCTGGGGACTCGATGGTTGCTCTTCAATCTGCGTCTCTTTTCTTAATGTGAATGGCATGCATCTATTTTATCCATCCACTATGGGGCACATTTGATGGAGTAGATCACAAAAGTATTGGATAGTATTTCAACTATGCACTCAGACTAAATTTAGCACATAGTCATGCCTATGAAAGACTGGTGTGTTTTCGCCTTTGTTTTCGAAATAGTATGTGAGTGTGTGTTGACGACTGTGTGGAATTAGTGTGATAGACATGTACTTACATATTGCCACTCTGAATCTTGTCTTAATCTGGTGTTCTGAGCACACTTCCCAAACTGTTCATTATTTGATTGCGGTTCCTTTTCTCCTGGGCAGTAGCAGCCTGTGTGCATATGAGAATGTCTGACATATTTCAAAGAGACAACGGAAGTCTATTTTTCTGCCCACCTCCATGCTGCCTGTCCAGGCACACGTGGGACTGCTGGTGAAGTGGTAGAGACCAAAGGCAGAATCGGCAAGGCTTTAAATGCTGATAGGATTCTTCTGACATCCAGGGGGCCATCTTATAGCCCTGTCAAACCTGTAGCAGAAGTGAAGCTGGCAAGCGATCACATGGGGCCCAAAGGAAATAGAAGTGAGCCCTCGGCGAGGCAGCGTGGCCACTGGCGGAAGGCACAGGCGCAGAGCGTTTTCCCACATAGTCATAAATACTTCACAAATGGCTCCTCAAAATTAGCCACTGGTTCAGTAGAAGCGGCAGCACCATCAGGGCAGTGAATTCTAAGACTATCCTAGAGCTCTTGTGTCGTGAACTCTGGGGTCACTTTGGCAGCCTGCTCTGTAACCAGCCTCCGTGGTTAAAGGGCAGGAGCTGCTGCACCAAAGCGCGTTGGAAGAGGAGGCACAGCTCCGTTGCTCTTGAGGCTGGGTTTGCCTTGCCCATTCCTCCACAACACCAGCCTCTTTCCTCACTGCCAACCACACAGTGTAAACTCAAGTGAGGGCACAGGCATCTATGCCAAGGCTAGAGAAAGCCAAGGTGGGCTGAGGTCACTGAGACCTGCTTACAGCCATCTTTAACAGACATCATCTACCCAAGCTAACTTAGACTAAGGTTGGTTTTCACTTCCTGGGATTCCCTTTGAACTCTGGACAGATCTTCCTTCTCTGGTCTTGTTACAGCTCACTTTATATCACTGTTTGGGGTTCTAATTAGGAGATCGGATTCTAATCTATTGGCTTTGACAAGCCAGTGGACACCTGGCCCCACTCCTGCTGCAGGGCTATCTCACTGTACAACAAATGTTCCCTTAATTGCTATTTTTGCACTAAAATGAATAATATACATCCTAGAAATTTATTTACGGGTTCATGGGTTTTTTTTAAAGCACGTCGAGGTGTCTCCCAGCAGTTGTTCTCTTGTGCTCGGAGTGGTCATTTGCTTCATGCTTTGGTTTCCATAAAAGGCTTCCCGCTTGACTGTGAACCTAGAGGCCCCAGGACACAAGCTGATGTAAGAATCCTCTTTAAGCCCAAAAGTAACGCAGAGAACCATTTTTTCTGGGCTATGTAGAAACAAAGGCCCAGGCTGCTGTTCAGAGAAGGGGTGTGAGACGCCCACTGCTGTGGAAGAGGCAGGATTTGTGCTCAGTGTCACTTTTTCCTGGGAGCCCACTGCTCTACGCGATTGCCCGACATGTACAAGCACATCCGCCTTGTTTGACTTTAACCGCACTTCACAGGCAGGGCAGACGGAAGAGGGCTGGAAGCGGGCGAGAAAGGGGTGTGAGGGAGGAGGGAGCTAGTGGGGTGTGTATAGAGCAGGGAGTCTAGCCCCTGGGATTGTATGTACACATATTGCCTTTTATAACTGCCAGAGACAATTGAAGACTTTGTGGATGGTGGATATATAGATATCCCTATATTCATAAGGATATAGAGAAGGCTACCTAAACAAAGGTCTCAAGCTATCTCCCCTTTTATGTCTACTACCCAACGGGAAACCAACAGCAAGAAAAGATTCATGATTTGATAGGCGACAGATAAATGCTATGAGTCTCTGATCTCTTTAAGAACAAATTTCTGTACATCACATGGTTAAAAATCGATCTCTCCATTGACTTTTGTATGAGACAGATCCAAACTAATGACGCTAGATAATCAATGTGGTCGGCTGCACAGAAAGAATTAAAAAACCAAATAATGGGTCGCTGTGGCAGAAGGCTCTTCTTAGCAAGAAATGAGAGCTGCTCATGCTCAAAGAACAGACTGAGAGTCACCTCCCCTGTCTCGGACACTTTCAACAGACTCTTCTAGAGTCCTGTTTGAGAAGCCTGGTTCATGGAGGAAGGCCTGGGACAGTCACGCCCCTCAACACTAAGATTCTAAGTTCCCCCGCCGCCGCTGGCATTTCCTGACTCTGTAATTTACCTTTTACATCTAAGAAATGGCTCCCGGGATGTTACTGTTCGTTATAATTAGCTCTATCAGCATTTCCTGTTGAAGCTGGTGTGATGAACCAGGCGTCACTGTAACCCGTTGAGAGGGGCTGAACACTGCTGACCATGCTCTTTCTCTAACTCTTAACATATGCCTATGCCACTTACCCTCCCGCCCCCGCCGCTGCCCACTCTCGAAAGTGCAGAGCATCCCAGGGCATCTGGATCCATGAGACCACCCCTCCACCCCACCCCTGGCTTCTCAGGAAACATGTGCTGAATAATACAAGGGCATTAAATTAGACCTCATTACCTAGCCAGTTGGGCCATCCGGCTCGCCTGCACAGAGTAATGAGGGCTGATTTATTTTGATCATTATTCAGGCATTACAGGTCACTAAATAACATGCTCTGCCCACACATGTCTTCCGAACTAATAAATATCCTGAGAGGAAACATTCTTGAGGGTGTGAGTCTCGGGTTTGGATCTGGAACTCCAGGCTCATTAATGGGACGAAGGTGCTTTGCCTATTGTTTACAGCAGCGTCTTGAGAACAGGGATGGGAAGCATTTAATGAAAATAAAAAAGATCTTTGGGAGAAGTGAGTGGAGAGACTACTGGGTTCTGTGACCTATAGGACACAGGCCAAAGGAGCAGGAAAATCAGTGGGTTAGAGGTAAGGCTAACCCAAAACCAACTAACGGTGCTAGCAACACCATAGCACATTATGCAAGTCCTTTTGGCAACTTGTTATTCCATGAACACCCAACACGTCATTTGGAAATTTCCCATCCTGCCTTTCTCCCTCGCCTCTGGGCTCTTGAATGCACAGTTCTTCTCTGTCTGGGCTGGCACACTTCATTCCCTTCTTCCTTTTCAACGTGCATCATGTTTGGAGACCAGGTTTAGATGTCGCCCCTCCCAAAAGGCCTTTCATGATCTTACGAGCTCTGTTATTTACTCTCGTCAATGTATCTCACATCATTCTCTTCATTGACCTGTCTGGAGTCTACTCAATCTTAACAACGTCTTGCTGCTTGCTGTATTCCTCTTGTCCACAGCAGTAGCTGGGGATTTTCTTGGTGAGCGAAGAGAGAAATGTTGTTCTGAAGGGAGGGGACACAGCACCAAGACACAAATGTGATCGCAAAGGATATTGACAGTTTAGGTCCAGTACTCTTTACTCGTGGAGAGAAGGCCTCCGGCAAGAGGGACACCACTCTCTGGAGCCTCCCATTATGGACATACAGATCAAGTTGAAAATCGTAAAGGAAGTAAATAGAATTTGGTCCCTCTCATACCTCTGGCCTCGGTGATATTCATTACCTAGTAGATATTCGTTAATGGCAGGGTTGGACTCAGGTGGGCGCAAGAGGCTAAGGCCACTTGTCTTAAGTGTGAGGAGGGAGTGTAGCTTGTAGCACAGCAGACAGAACCTTGGTTCTAAGACCACCCCTCCCCATATGGCTTTGCAACTTCACAGGAAAAACGTGCTCCCTCGGGGTTAACTCCCTCAGGCTGGCAGCAGCCAGTCTACACCTGCCGTGTGTGCTCCATGCTTTGTTTGCATGAATCAAGTCCCAGGCACATGAGGGTTCAGCTCCGAAGGTAATACAATTATAAGACAATGACAGCATCAATGGATTGTCACAAGTCCTATT
Organism: Microtus oregoni; assembly: GCF_018167655.1. Classification (NCBI taxonomy): domain Eukaryota; kingdom Metazoa; phylum Chordata; class Mammalia; order Rodentia; family Cricetidae; genus Microtus; species Microtus oregoni. Next base: position 1,346,930 of record NW_024543874.1, read on the forward strand.
TTGATAATGTCCACATTTAATTCGTTTGAATTGCAATATATATTTTTAAAGGCCTATTGCCCCGAGGAAGACACAAAGGACTAAGAAAACAGGATTGGAAAAAAAAATCTCTTCCTTTTAGACTCGCAATACCAAATGTGTAACCGGTAAATACAAAGTCAATCTGACCGCTCGTCTACATTATTTATGGGAATAATTTAGGATTATTTGCTTTATAGAAAATTTGTTAGAATGCTTTAAAAATTACTGAAATTAAATGAAATCAGGCTCCTTGAATTATCCATGAGAACAGCCTCACATAATCGATACTTCAGCCATTCTGGGATGACATTACATCTCAGGACTATTTTCTAACTTAATAAGATTAGAAATAATAAACTGATATTATTTCTCTGAGAATTGGGGCCTCTGACCTGGTAATTTAATGCCTTCATTATTGCAGGAGAAGAACGAGAAAGATCCACTGAGACCCACAACCACACTCTGTCCAAGCGATAGCCTGATTCTTCTCGCTTTCTTTGGGTTATGAGCAATTGAGGAATATTCTCAACTTATTTCTAAAACACTCTGAGCATTATTTTTGGGATACTAGCATATATATTTTTTTAAGATGGAGAACTTTTATTGACTCAATAACAGAGGTCAGTGGAAAATAACGTGACTTATTCCCGAATCGTGCACTCCAGATATTTTCATGTTGACAGGGGAAAGCTCTGTCACGGGGCCATGAGAGAGTTTGTTTTGTCCAGCCCGGGCCTGAGGATACTTGTGGTTCATACTATGTTTTACTGCCATCTGGGAGCAAAATGAAAGCAGGGATGTTACTACTGGCAAGTGGTGTGGGGCCCGAGGGCTGAATTCCTATCCTATGTTCTCATGAGTTCTGTTCCTGGCCTATCTGGGGTGGGGATCCTCCAATCCGCCCATATAAAATTACATTCTCATGAACCTTTGCTGTTGCCTGTGCAGCTCACAGGAAATTTCCCACCCTGTTTAAGATATGTTACCGGACTCAGGAGTTTTTTCTGAGCTCCCTCTATGAGACCTCTTCCCAGGGAGCCAATGACTTGTACTGAGAACCCCGCAGAAGACCTGATTCTCAAGGCTGTGAGCCATGCTCTAGATTGGGAAATGTAAGGAAGTACACAAGGTTGTTCCACATAGCTTGTCCTGGCTGGGAAGGCTAGGGCTGGCTTCTGTTCAGAGAGTACTGTGTACAGTGGGACACGGGGGACAAGGGCTTTATGAATTCTTTAATTAGTCAAGACAAGAAATGGCAATCTTTGTTGGGAAATGGGAATTGCTTGTCCATATGGCCTGATGACCACGGATTTCATCTAGAAACAGCTCTGTCATCAGGGATCTTTGCTGATGGTCATGTGGCAGAGGTCACTTGGGCCCAGTTAGTTTTGGACAATGCCATGGTATCCCACTGTGTTCCTGATGCTGTTTTGCACACAACGCCTCTTGACTACTTAAACAGACCACAGTTGTAGAAATGGGCAACCCCACTCCATGTTTGTGCACCCGAGGAGCCCATGACTTACACAAGGTCACTCAGCTGGAAAGAGTACAACAAGAGCTGGAATCCAAGTGGTCTCTTTCAAATCCTTCGCACCTGCCTATGCCAGAGAGACCTTAGCATCTGGCTGTGCCAGACAGACTCAAAAGGGACTGTGAAGACATAGTCCTCCTCCAGAAAACAGATGCCAAGGAGAAGATTCAGTATGACTCTCCTCACTTAATTGGTCCTACGTAGCTAGACTGCTCCACTGATACCACAAACAAACAGAAGCATCATTTCAAAGCACCCACACTTGGTAAAAATCCCACCATGCTCACCTAGAATCAGCATCAGATCTAGCTGGGTTGCATTTTCCTGAAGCTCAGGGGATGCTGTTGCTTATGGGAACTGTAATATCCTCTGGATTCCTAGAGGAAATGCTTGCTTCCATTGCAATGTTTCCTGAAAGGCAAATTAGTTTGGATAGCGGTATACTATAGGAGGCTGAGGCAGGAGGACTGCCATGAGTTTGGGGCCAGCCTGACTACATAGTGAGTTCCAGGCCAGTGACAATATAGAGAGCAATTTGTTTGAAGACTGGAAGTGACATTCTCTTGCCTTCACTGCCAAAACAATTCTTTCAGGCTGCTATGGAGAGAAGGAATTGTGAGAGGCAGGAGTGAGAACTGAGAGCAAGGTGTTAAAGGCAATGCTGGTAGCTGCAGTACAGGGGCGAAACAGAGAAGAAGATAAACAGTGAAGTCTATTTTAGCAGCGCCTCCCTCTGGAGGATCTCACACTGGAGAAGACAAGGGGCTCAGGGGAAGCAACACGGATGAACAGAGTGTAGTTTGGATTTGAGGAAGAGGACTGACGGCGATAGAACTAGGGTAAGGAGAAAGGAAGTCGATTAGTGGACAAGTGGCTCCTGCTAAGTGGAGTCTTTTTAACAAGGAAGGGACTACTGTTATGTAGCTCTGATTTCCTAGAAGCCGGAGCAGTCATGGATACATAGGAGGTAATGCCGCCAAGGAGGGAAGAAAGCAGATGCTTAGTGTACCAAGTGCTATCCCATCGATTCTTTCGCTCAGCTAATTCAGCGACTGTGCACTGATCAAAGCCCCGTGGTTATTCAATCCGTTAACAATTGGGAATCACCTACCATGTCAGAGATTACACTCTCGACACTGGCAAATAGAATAAGTCACATCTCCTTGAGGAGCTGATGGTTTGGTACAGCCTCTGATGAGAAAGCCCATATTGAGGGTGCAGTGTGCAAAGGCTGTGGACAGCAGCCCATGGGGGCTGAAAGGGATGTTCCAGAGCAGCCTCCTGCGCCCAGTTTCAAGAAACTACTGAGAAGTCAGCCTCCAGAAGCAGCTGAAAAAAGGCGTGACAGGGGAGCAGCACACAGAAAAATCTAGAGACTCAACTGAAGGTGGCTTGCTTATTTATTTATTTATTTGTTTATTTATTTATTTATTTATTTATTTTTGCCAGTACAAGAAACTTCAGCATAGGAATTAAAGTTGTGTTTGGAGAAGCAGAGATAGTCAGGCCATGAAGGACTTTACATTTTATACCTTGTATGCCTGTATGCTCATGGCACCAATTTATTGTCGGAATTAAAAAAAAAAAAACTTACTTAAAAATCGTAGTCCCCTCCACGTGTGTTTATGGGTAGTGTGAAAGTAGTTCTGTTTTAAGGGTGACTAGCTATAGACCCTGGGATGTGGTGCCTTCCAGCTATGCTAACTACAGGTTTAGTATATAGCATATATTGCTGAGATTACGGACACACAGCTGTTGGGCGGAGCTGGGAAAATCAGTCCTCTGTACTGGAGGTTGTGCTTTGCAGTATCACTGTGGCCACTTACCCTGGTCACCAACACCCACTTTAGACAACCAGAGTTGCTTTGGATGTTTCTGATGTTCCCTGGAGAGTGGATAGCTGGGAAGGACGTTAGCATAATCAACCAAAAGAACAAACATTTTTAGACATTTTACTGAGGACGGTATAATGTGGAGGGTTCTGGTCACTTCTCACCCATGCAGTGGGAGACACAAAGATATCCTACTTGCTGGTCTAGTCCTCTGGATGTCAAGTGCTTGCTCTTGACGGTGTGTTCCAAGTCAACTTCTCAACCCCACTGTCTAGTGAGCTTAGAGCACCTGTCTGGAAATTACCACAGGAAAACCTACCATGGATAGATACCCAAGTGTCTATAGAGTTTATAAATGCTTATTGTATGTCAGATGCGAGCCCTTCCCAGGTGGGTTCTCATTTCTCATCTAGAAAGATCCATTGGGGTAGCCTACTGTTAATTCAACTTGAAGGACGAGGCGATGCAAACATCTGGAGCCTGAGTAACTTGGCTAAAGTCAACCAGGAAACCACAGAAGCATAGTTCAGATCCACGCCACGTGACTCGGAGACCATCTTTGGCCTAGTACCCTATGCCAACTTCCTGGTGGCAGTTGAGACCTTTATACTGAAGGGTTTGGGCAAACCTTACAGTCATGAGCAGGCTGGAAAGGAGGTGACAGATGGGTCTTCTGGAGCATAGTCATCAGGTAGGATGATCAGGGCACATCTGGGCTCTAGAGCAGTCATTTCAGCTCTTTCCAGCTGTCTTCCCCCTGGTACCCAAGCCTCGGTCCCTCCCAAGCCCTCAGAGAGTTGATTGCACAGCCTGAGGGGACCACAGCTCAAGTTATATTCCTCAGGTCAACAGCCCAGATCAAGATAAGGCTACTTTTGTTTCCAGCTTTACCATACAGCTTGGGATGTCTGGGAGGTGAGCCTTTCTCTGTCGCTGCCTGTATGGGGAGGGTAAAGAAAAGCCCAGGAAGACCCTCTGAGCTCCATTCTCAGAATGGGTGGGACAGTTAGACCTCATATGGCCCCAGGACCAGGGAGTGGGAAGGTGGCCACATGGGTACTGGCTTCCGTAGACTAACTGAAGGGAAAACAGGACAGGCAGTAAACCACACAGACCAGTGACTACAGGACTTATTTAACACCAGGAGAAGCAAAACATATGGGACAAACTCTCCAAAGGGAAGCCCAGAGTGATGACGGGAGGTGGCAGTGGTGAAGTCAAAGCAGGCCCAGAGGGCCTCTTCTTAGCTGAAGTGACCCGGGAGGGAGCACTTTAACATCAAACCTGACCTTTGGCCGCAAACTCAGCTAAACTTTCAGCAGGCTGAGAAAGAAGACATTTTTAGACCATCGAGGCAGTGCTTTGTAGATTTCTGCGCCCTCCCTACCTCTGCGGGGGTGCGACTGCCTTAGGACAAAACTGAGACATGCCATCTGTCACAGCGGCAGAGCTGTTTGTCCTTTTCGGAAACAGGAAGAGTCAATGACCCACTGGATTGACTCCAGGGAGTTCTCACTCTAGTTTCCAGACTGGAAAGGTCTGAAGAGGTCTAGGAAAACAGTAAGGAACTGTGAGTTTCTCCCTGTGTCCCCTGGGGCTTCCTAGGGCTAGGGGTCAGAAGAGGGTGACACCTATAACCCAGACTGGCTATCCAGGACGCCTGAGCGATTTGTTAAAGTGTTTAAGAAATCCCTGACCCAGCAAAGATGTATCCAAGAGGGTTCTGTTTAAGACTGGCTGGGAGAGGGATAGAGGGGAGACTAAAAGAGAAAGAATCTGCCAACAGCAAAGCTATGGCACCTTCTCGAGGGACCCGATGGTCCATCCCCTTGAATCTGAGTAGAATGATTCTTCTCCACTGTAAGTCATGCCCAGAAAACCAGCTGCCAGCGGCACGCCACGCTCCAAAATCTGCTTCGATAACTGCTCCCACAAAACAGCTGGTTTTCCTTAATAGATACCCCGACTTAGTGAGTGCTCCGATAGGCATCCCGTTGAGCTCAGGTATAAAGATGAGGGAACTGGAGTAGCAGTCTCACTTAGAATCCTGGTCATTATTTCTCAGGGCTTTGTTGACCATAGATGTTCTCGTTAGGAGGTGGTGACCATTACCTTTGTGCTGGGATAGGGTGTAGCCTGTGGCTTCTGGACTGTCCATATGAAGATGGAGATGACATTAAAACCCACCATCCGTTGAACCCTTACACTGTGGCTCTGGACCCAGATTCCATGAAAAGATGCTTTTTTTTTTAACCCTTTCAACAGAGAACGCTTGTCTGCGCCTCCTCCTTTAAATTGTCGATTAAGACAGCGTGGACTCAATGAATGATTTCCTCAAGGTCATAGAGCCAGTTAGCGCCAGAAGCGGATTTGAACCCAGGTCTGGCCGAATCAAGCCTTTGATCAGAAGCACTGGAATCAGCCTCCAAGGAGTTGATGACTTGCTGAACATACCCAGTGAAAGGCTGAATCCAGCCTCTTGCTCCAGGCGCTTCCCCACTGCCAGTACTTTGCTAGCTGAGGCCCTATGACCGACCAGCAGTTCGAGTGCTTTCCAAGTCTTTGGTTCCACTCATCTGGTCTCGCGCTCCTCTGCCCTTCCTTTCTATGCTCACTAATGAGCTCTCTGAGCCAATGTGGCCTCGGGTGCCAGACATTAGGGCCGCAGTGGGAGTCAGCGGGGCATGCAGGCGTCTCCGCTTGTTTTGGGAAAGGACCAATTCTGGACCACCCAAACTGCCCCTTCGCTGGAGCTCACTAGGGAAGCCTGACAAGGAGTTGGCAGCCTTTCCTGCCCTCGTGGTAACCCCCTTGGGCCAAGCACGAAAGTACAAGTCTCTGAGAGCATCAAGGGTCGGTCACTGGCAGGACTGTCGGCGGCGGCGGCGACACAGCTCTCAGCTGGAGATGCCCAGGTCCACATTGTGTTGCGTTAGTCCCAGCCTGTTTGGGTCTGTCCCACCATCCCCCGCCAAGCCAGGCACCTCGCTTTCAGCACTGCTGGCTCTGGGGTCTGGAGAATGCCTGAGGTGGGCCGCTCCTGTGGGATGGAAGGGTGTTTTGCAGCGTTCCTGGCCTCTGTGATGTCCATGCTAGTGCCATTCAGTCCTTGGATTGTGGTAACCAGACTGCCTCCGGATGTGCTAAATGAAGCTGGAGGAGGAAGGAATAGCAGGTACCTCCTCTGACTGAGGACCTTGTCCTTCATTTTGAATACATTTTAAAATCATCATTTTAAATAAAATTTCAAGCAATGATAGAATTAAAAGAATGGGCAATCAATCATACCTACCATGCTTTTCCAATAATTATGAATATTTGGCAATCTTTTATCTGCCTTCTCTTGTGATGTCATCTGTTGTTCGGTCTATATTTACCACTGTCTTTTTGTCTAATGCTTGACAGCAAATCTCAGACATGGTGCCATTTCTCTCATAAATATTTAAGCGCTTATCTCTGAAAGAGGAGGGCTTAAAATTATCTCACTATCATTACATCTGCAAAGGGTTCCCTCACATGGCTGAACACTCAGCCCATGCTAAGATTTCTGTGATTTTTATCGCATTATGGACCTTTTAGAAAAACATAGATTCGTTTAAACTGGATTAAATCAAATCAGGAAATGCATTTAAAATTCTTTTAATCTATATTTGCCAGCTACGTATTCATACCAGTGATATATCTTTTAACTACTGTGAGAGGCGCTAGGCTATAAATGGAGGCAGGAGAAGAGAACCTCTGAACACTGGTATGAATTTTCTTCCCTGAAGCATATAAATGAATACTGTGTCCACCTGATTGGCCTGCACGACTGGCTGCCCCACTGCCTTAACTCTTTGTCCGTAAATACCTTCATTTGATTATAAGTATTTATACGCTCAGACGTTCGATACAAGGCAGCATAAAATGCATTAGGATATTTGGGACGATATGTATACCTTGCTGGAGAAGTGTTATCATGTGCTGTGCATTTCTCAGACAGACTTTCCAGCCCAAGGTCAAGGGGACACAGGAAAGACATCTCCCGGTGGCACCGCTTTGCTCTCCAGTCCATCCAGGTGTTCAGCTATGTCATGGAGCTCGTCCGCCAGCCGTCCTCTTCATCAGACATGCACCCGTGTTCTCGTGACATAGCCAGACGTTAGATAATGACTCACTTCTGGTGTTTTCAAATTTATTCTACAGCCAAAAAGAATAGGATTTATTTTCCCCGGGAAAGTAACCTCGGGGTGGTAGGAAAAATTATATATCTAGCACTGCGCGATGTTGTTCGCCTGCAGACAACGCTATTTGTTTTCCTCCCTTGAAGCGTTTGTTTTCCTTACGACATGGAAAGTATGCAGAGATATACAGTATGCGCACTGGCATGCATATATCCTTGCCCTTGGGTAGAAATCTAGTGTCCATGGAAGACTGGCACTTGATTGAAAGCCACAGAGTCTCTGGCAGCTTTCCCATAGTTCCAGCTCACAGTTCTGCCTGAAGTAAAGGTCGCCAACTGCGGACAACGCGCCTTCCTGGAGAATCCGAGACACGCTGCTGGTTAATGTCTCTGCAACAGCCTGTTAAGACTGTTGCTACAAATTAGAGCCTGGATCATTCCAAAACCCAAATAGACTCCTTTCATCTTCCAGATGGCCGTCTGATTGGGAGCTGGGCGGGATCGGGTTTCAGGTTGTGACTTAATGATTCGGGACAATATTTATGGTTATTACTTGACAGAGGGCAGTGAGGAAAATTAAAGCACAGCCCCATGCTTCATTTATGACAAAAAACAAATTCATGGCAGGGCTGGAGATTAGAGGTGGCATCTCCGAGCTATAGGTAAAGTGCAGGTACGGTCTGAGATGGCCCATCTGACCTGGAACAGCCAGGCTGGCGAATCTGGACTACAGACACCCAGGCAAAACATCACCCATGGGAAGAGCCAAGTCAATCTCTAATAGCATAACCCTTGAAAGACATAGCAGGGAGAGAGATTTGAACCCAGCTCTGCTCTGCTTGTGTGAACACCACATAAGTCAAGTATGGGGGACACATTATTTTTTACCTTATTATTAAATGTGAGGCTATCAAGAGGCAAAAGCAATACTTATTCTTGCCAGCTGTAAGCATTTTGTCTATACAGCGTGTGATTCCGCATGAACTCAGCCTCCAAAATGTGCTCTGTATGGCGCCATATTTATTTCCTACATTGCCCAGAATCTTGAGGGTTCTGCAATTGAGTGCTCTTGCAAAAGGAAGGAAGGGAAGAGGAGTCCTGGGAGGGGTAAGCAAGCCTTGATTCAGTTCCTGAACGTGTAGCTCAGCTAGGAGAAAAGGCAGCAGAAAGCCTACCCTCTGCTCACTGTGGGAATCAAGAATGTGCTCAGATTCCTCTGCAAGGAGAAAGGAAACCAAGCTGCACGCTATGAATGTATTTGACCAACTGTGACATTTTTGAAATAAGGTTTTAACTGGTTTTTATTACACCAACTGTGTAATTTCAAAATGACTCTGTCATCTGGTCTATCTATTATAAACAAGCACTCTGTTTAACCAAGCCAATCCTAACGCTCACCGACAGAAGGCTGGGCTTTGAGAGAACCAAGTCTTTGATTGTTTGGATAAAGGGAGGAGAGACATTGGGTAGGCAAAGCAAAAGAAGCATGGTTTGGATAGAAAAAAATTAAATATGTCATGCTTCGTGACACATATTTTGATGTCATAATTGGATGCCTTCCTCTGCCGTGTACAGGAATGGAGCCTGCTTCCCGAAGCCCACACCCACATGAGTGCCCTCACGGTCCCAGCTTGCAAAATCTGTGCTCAGGCTCTCAGCTTCCAAAGGTACAACGCAGTCAGGAGTGCAAAAGGCATCCAGGGTGCTTAGGAATGGACCATGCAAGGTTTGGATTCTGGTTCTTCTCTGTGTATGACCAGAGGGAACTGGCAGTCTCTGAATCCAAGCGGGAGATGGGGATAATAGCTCCAGCCTCACGAGACTGTGGTAAAAGTATGGTGAAGCTGCAAGCCTGAGCCATGGGGACGTTCTCCATAACTGAAAGTGTACTTCTGATCTCCATAGAGCAAACCACTCGGGAAGGGGAAGGTTGTACCCTCTATACCTCAGAATACACCATTATAGTAAAAGCTGTAAGCCCAAGGGTTCCCAGATGCCCGGCACCCCCTGGCTACTGAGTCCTCGCTAGCTGCTCCTTCTGTCTGAACCGACCATGCCTTTGCAATGGTGTCATGCTCATTTTTGTGGCATCTTACATTCTCTGTCTATTTTTCTGGAGTCACAGAGTGAAGTGGAAACTTACCTAACTTAGCTTCTGGAACAAAGCACTGACTTTTCTGGGAGGTCCTGGGATGCTTGGAGGCTGTGACCTGGTAAAGACTCTACAGAAAGCTTGAAGCAGTCCCAGCCTCCAATACACAGGTGGGCTTAGCACTACCTGGGTCTTGTACTGTTGTGTAACATCTGAGTATACACACGTGGGCTCCTACCCACGCCTCCACCTCCTTCAAACACACACACACACGCACACGCACATGCACATGGACACAGACACGGACCCACACACATCCGTCACAAACACACACTCTCACACTCACACATCTTCCCAACTCACTTTCACACACAAACATATTCATACTCTCACATGCTCTCTCATACACTCACTCACACTCTCTCTCACACACACACGTACACACACACATCTGTGAAGGTATATCAATGCCAGATTGTCTAGCATTTTAAGAAGGTAATTGACAGTTGCCGTGTCATTTGCGAACAGACACAGCTTCTGGACACGTCAGCAAACAAACATGCCATCAATAGCCTCTCCTTTTCGTCACAGACATATTATATTGATCTAAAAACAATACCGGTAAGACTTCCATATTGGAAATCCCACATCAATGCTACTGTATCCCTTCCCCATGGGTCGTAGTTGTCCCTGGGAACTGGGCTGCCATAGGCACGTCTGAGGCACTCACTGCACCCGAGGACAGATTCCTTAGAGCAGAAAGACAGGATATTTGATGCTTCTTCTGCAGCCTAGGGTGAAAAGATCTACTTAAGACACATCGTCTTTAACTACAGCCAAGCTGAGCAGCTAAGCCTGTGGATCTTCAAGCCTGCCTCTGGGGGACGAGGCACAGACCCGAATGGAAGCAGCGCAGACATTCAGGGCGAGCTGGGTGCAGGCGAAGTGGAGGCCAGTTGGCCAATTAGGGAAGAAGTGAAACAGATGACGCCTGACACGGACTGGAGAAGGCAGAGAGGTTTTAAATACACGTTGAATTCTGTTTTCTCCAGAGGTCAGCTTTAATCAAGTTCCCATGTAAATATTACCAATATAAACCAAGTAATGGAGGTTAAATGGCTGTTCTTGAGGTCACCGACTCTTGGTCAAGCTGGAAGATTTCACATGAAATGGACCAGTTGTAATATACCTGGAGGGCCTCATGCCCAGCCATGAAACTTGAGCCCCTGCCTCCTCTAGCTGTCAGACGGAGTGCAGAGGGATGTGTGTATGGGAGAGGGGCAGGGTAAAAACCAGATGTACAGGGGCCCTGGGGATTTTCTAAACGCATGGAGCTTTAGACTCCCTCTGTCTGAAAGTGAAGGGGGCATCACATGTGTGCTTGGTGTAAACAGATCAGTACTTCCTGTTTGCTGATGTTATTATGGAGGGACCCCTGGCAGTCCAAAGAGGCATCCCCTCTCCTTCTTGGTTCTAAGTGTCTTGGATGCGTCATTGACTACCATGTAGGAGAGGTGCTATACGATCTTGCTAGAGACAGAGCGCCTCTGTGTCCAACTAGAGGTGAGCCTGGCCCGGAGGGCCAAGTCTGTGTGACCCTGAAAGACCTGGCATTTCTGAGCTGGCTCTTCTTTCTTACTGCCCCTTTGGTCTTGTTTGCCCATATGCTCTGAATTCTAACAACATCAACAATTTGCACATGTGTATGTAAATAGACCAGGTACATTTCTTTGGGGGTCTAGTGTGAAAAATGAAACCATTGCTTAAATTTTTTTTGGCTTTGGGTCATTATGCCAGGCAGTTTATAAGCATCTTTGCATCTAACTTCATAGCAATTCTATCAGGATACTCTATTCGTAATTTATAGCCGAGGAGTAGAAAGGTCAGGTAATTTGTCTAAGGCTACAAGGTTGTAGGACAGGACTTGAATTCAGGTCTGATGTCACTCTGTACTTCCAAGGACAGAATTTAAATCATCTCTTCAACTGGGGTCCTTAATCTGATATCTTCTCAAAACACACAGGTTTGATCTCATTTGTTTCTAACTGGCTTCTGAGTAAATGCAGCTTCCCATCTAAATGTCAGTTTTTTCTTTTGAAAATGGTCTTGCAAACAGAGATATGCAAAGATCTCTGCATAGTTGAACGTTAGAGCTAAACCCAAGTGCATAACACACATACACCATGGAGAAGAGGGAGAGTACGGGCTAGGTCCTCACTGTGTCCAGAGAAACTTCCAGCAGCTACTGCTCACTAGGCTCTGGGTGCTTTGGTGTTGCCACATCCACAGCTTTGTTTGCCCCTGGACTGCATGATGGGAAAGTGTGAGAGCATCCTGCAGTGTTCACTCTGCTGCCTCCTCTGCTTCCATTCCAAATGGCTCAAGGACCCAAGGCTCTGATGCTTCTGAAATGCTCTGCCTGTCATCTTTATGGGCAGACCAGACCATAATACCCAGAGAAAAGGGACCACAGCAACCAAACCATGCTGTCTTTTTCAAGGCAAAAAGGCTTAGGAGGGGGAAACCATGACATTTATGTACAAAAGCATGAGTCTAGATAAGCAGTCTTCATCCATTCTGCTAGCATGGGATTGTGAATATGAAACGTGCTCTTCATTAAGGAGAGAAGCTGATAGTGTCCCCAGGAAGCCCCAAACTCTGTGCCCTCTGACCTTCCGGCACCATTGCCTCTAAAGTTAAATTCTCCAGTGTTTGCCTAAATAACCCATTCCAGAAGTGAGAGCTCTTCATGGCTCATATGTGTCCTGCATTCAACGGGTATTAAAGATGAACAGTCACATGTCTGATGTCCAGGAGATGTAGACCTAAATGCATCCTGGTGAGGCATTTTGGAAAAATTGTTGGAAGGATGCCCTAGTTAAGAACATTGACCCAGGAGAAAATAAAACAGTATGTTGGATTAACCAAGCAGCATTTATAATCAAATGTCTTTTAGCTGCTGTCTCTTCTTCAGTGGCCAAACAATTCAAAGACAATGCAATAATATACACTATCCATATTCTCTGTGCATTTTCCATCTTTACATGGTTTTATTTTAAACTTCATTTCTTAGATTTTTATTTTTAATTTTTGTTTTTTTTGAGACAGGGTTTCTCTGTGTATCTTTGGCTGTCCTGGAACTCACTCTGTAGACAAGGCTGTCCTTGAACTCACAGAGATTCTCAAGCTTCTGACTCCCAAGTGTGGGAATTAAAGGTGTGTACTACCACACCCAAATACTCTCTTTCTTTTCTTTTTTTTAAGAACTTCATTATTTTTCTTTTCTCTCCCAAGCCTATGTATATTTTTAAACACACTGTAAACCATTTAGAGGTTTTTATTATCTGAATCTATCTTTACTGTATATCTCTCTTTTTCTGACAACATGAGTCTTTAATTTGCTAAGCGATATGTCTAGGATTAAAGCCATGGCTTTGATGGCTGGATCCACCCCATTTCTTAGCCTTCTGAGAGCCTAGCTTCTTGGCAGAGGGCAGGACCATGTTTATTGCCACATTTCTTTGGCGTTTCAAGGTCCCTGCCACCACCAAGAAGCATGCTGTTGGCTACTCATAAAGACCATTTAAATGTTTGGTGGCAGGGCCTCTGAAAAGAGCTGCAAGGTTTTTGAGTCAGGAACCTCTCTTCCTGACATATGCTTGCCTCCTGTAAACAGAGCCAACCTGAGAAAATGTTGCTACCAAGAAGCTGTGCTTAACTCTGTTCTTTTGTGTCTAGAATTACTTCCCAAACTCTCTCAGGTTTTATGTGGATGCAGTTGCCCCATGTTGGCACACCATTTTGTAGGCAGAGACTGTTTCCTGGCCTCTCAGATCTGAACAATCACACAGAAACTATATTAATTACAAAACTGTTCAGCCAATGACTCAGGCATATTTCTAACTGGCTCTTACATCTTGAATTAACCCATAATTGTCTGTGTTAGCCACATGGTTTGGTACCTTTTACCAGTTAGACATTTTCATCTTGCCTTCCCTGTGTCTGGGGGATGACTGCAGACTGAGCCTTTCCTCTTCCCAGAATTCTCCTAGCCTGGTTACCCCACCAATACTTTCTACCTGGCTACTGACCAATCAGCATTTTATTAAACCAATACAAGTGACAAATTTTTACAGGGTACAAGACCATTGTTCCACAGTACCTAAGGTTATCAAATGTCCTCTAATAATTATTAATATTACAGATGCCATTCTCAAGCTGTCTTGGTTTGCAGCACACATTCTAAGGTCACCTGACCGACAGCAGTTACCATAACAGTTTGTCTTGAGATCAGCTAGTGTTGTTTTCTACCATACTGTAGAAACAGAAATAGTCAAACAACTAACTCCCTTTCTTTCCAAAAGCAACAGCAAAAATCACTCTAATTTCTTGAATTGACGGCACATCCGGGCTTCTTGCCTGGTGCTTTTCAAGCATTAGCTGATGTGATCTGCATGAACGTTCTCAAGTCAGAGCTGCTCGTTTTTCTGGTACGACGGGGAGCACCAAGTCTCCAGAGGAGAAGGAGATGTGGCCCACTAAGATCAGAACCCAGGTCTCCTATTCCTGAGGTCACTTTTCAGCTTCCTGCTATGCTGTGGTTAGGGTGATACACTTTATCAAGAGTCAGAGAACTACCCCACCAAGTGCATGGTCTGGTTTTAGCAGCCGGTCTTCTTGGCTGAGGAAGCATTCTCCCTGTAAATTCTACACCATGTGACCCTGGTACATTCAAATGATATAATTCCCCACAGGTTTTTGCTTTCCTACTAAGACCCTAGACCCCTGAGTTCCTGTTCATGTCTTGCACTATAAAGGTTAAAACAATGCAATACAAAACCTACCTAGAGATTACTGGGAAATCATGAAGCTGATGAAACCGCAATGGTCTTGTTACCCAGCACAGCAGCCGCTCACGAATAAAAGCAGTCCAATGCTCTGAGGTCATGCTCACAGCAAAGCAGGTGGGGGATGGAACTAAATGAATGCCTTGAATGCAAGGCGTAAACAACCACACACAATTGCAAACAAGACCAGAAAGGCGGCATCTGGGGTCTGGTTCTGCTTCTGATGACTTTCAGGGCGAGGCTTGATGCTTTGAGAGTTTCAAAGAAAAGTAAACCAGCGACTAAAGGGCGCAGCTGGGTGCCATACGGGGACCAGTTGGGGCAGATTGCAGTCGAGCCTTGGAAATGAATCGTGGGTGTGACACGCACTGTGGACAAGTGCCTTTCGCTTTTTGTTTCTTCTTAGACTTTTTCCTCATCCTCCTCTTCATGGTTCATCCTCAGCATATCCTGGTGGGTATTAGGAGAAAACACTGCCCTCCCCCCACCTTTTGTTTTCTGGGACCAGCTCACATGCAGTACAGCAAGCTGGGGAAAAGCCACATTATCTTTGGATTCCTGTTTGCATTTATTTTCGTTATTATGTAAGTTTGGAAGGACAGGAGAACTATATTTAGAAGACTATGAGTTTGCATAAGATGAAGAAAGCAAAAAGCTCCTGGGTGCTGTGAGGACAAAGGGTTCCTGTGTCTTCACGAAGGATGAAGATGACGATTCCACAACCTTCTGGTCTACCCTAGTACTGGTTAGCGGTTACTGAAATGTCGGGGCTCTGAGAGATCGCTATCCAAGGGCAAGTATAGATTTAAAAAGGGGGGTTTTGTGTGGCATGGACATCTATGTTAGACTCTGTATGCCTCCTGGGTCAGGAATGCCTCTCCCATAGCCTTCTGTCGCCTGCCACAACCGGGTACAGTGTTGTATCAAAGCTAAGACTTCTCAGAAGCTGGGGGCACAACTCAAGACCATTCTAGAACTGAGAGTTAGTGCCTCCTTCAGGGGAGCTGAATCCTACTTCCTGGTCCATTCTGGGGCAGAGGTTCTTTTTCTTGCTTCCTGGATGCTGTCCTTTTCTGGCTCCCAGTAAATCACTTTGAACTTGGAGAACACAGAGGGATGGGTCACACCCAGGTGTCCCAAGTCATTAAACACACTGGCTCCTCTGGGGCCGAACCAGATTCTCCGGACTTTGACGGCAGTGAAATGAAACAAGAAAGTAAATATTCTTGTGCCCCACTTAACCAGAGGTCAGATGTCCCTCAACCTCAACCTTCTGGAACTCAGCTTGAGGAGCAGGAAGGAAGCAAAGCAGGCTGGAAGCAGCGGAAACACCAGTCACAAAGCGATGCACTCTAACCATGCCTAATTGAATCTTAATTAGTGCAGACTCCTAATGAGCCCACTTATTTAGTCACTTGGGCCACAGTGAATTAAAAGCAGAAAATTGAAGGGGGGGGATAAAGAAGGAGGAAAGAGAGATTAGTGGTAATCACACCAAAGGCAGTAGGAAATGAAGACAGACAGCTTGACATCAAAGGAAGACATAGAAAGCAAGCCTTCAGGAAGGGGTCCCAGAATTAGCAAGGCAGCAATCCACAGCATCTGTAATGGGTCAATAGGCATTGTACATCTGGAAAGCCCGAGGGCATCATCTTCATGGTGAATACACAGTCCTCGCTCTAAAAACCCAGACAGTGTGTGTGAAGGAGTCGGAACTTGGCCAAATCCCCACCTTCCCAGTCCTGTGGCTCTTCAACCGTCTGGTGATTTACTTCGGAAGCTTGTTGAAAACAACACGCATTCTCACAAGGCCCCACTCACTGGGTGCTGACTCAGAAGCATACTTTCTAGAACTGCTAACCCCTTAACCGTGCTGGGAGTCCCAGCTTAGGCATTCACTCCATCTACGGGGTCTTGACTCACTTCCAAACAGGACATTCAAATTGGTTGCCTCGCAGTTCCCCAGCGGTGGCCCAGTCTGATGAAATTCTCCTCTCATTTTCTGGTGAATTCCAGCAGCCAGTTAGGTTCTGCCGCATCCAGTCTGATGAAATTCTCCTCTCATTTTCTGGTGAATTCCAGCAGCCAGTTAGGTTCTGCCGCATCTTCTAGGTCGTGAGGCCGTCTGGTCATTGTCATGGTAAAAGGAAAGACCTGGCAGAGCCAGTTGCATTAGAACTCTACTTTCTCTTAGTTGTCCTGTCTGTTAGAAATGAGGACAGTCCCCGTTGACAGGCATTTTGTAGTATATATATATATATATATATATATATGTACTAATAAAATTTTTTTATTTCTATCAGAAAACACAAAAGATTGAAATTATCTAATTTTTATCTTTTCTTAAAGAAAGAAAAATGATTTCACTTTTAAGACCATCGGGACAAAATTTAGGCTAAATTCCATTCTGTATATTCTAGAATATTAGCTATCTGGAGGATAAATTATACTTAATTGTTATAAGATTCTTAAGTCTCAAAGCAATTCCTGGCTCAAAGTCCAGGACTAGTTTTGGATGGATGCATGGATAGATGAATGAATGAATGAATGAATGAATGAATGACTGTTTTAGAATTTAAAATAGCTAAGTTTTGGGCTTTTAGGAATATTTAGCTATTCAGAATATCTCTTTCTTCCATAGTAGTCAGCAACTACAGTGTAAATGAATATGGGAATTATGGGGTGAAGCGGAAAATGTGTGTGTAGGACATTCTGTAGGAATTGGTGGGCATTTCCTTCCTTTTCCAAGGATCTGTTTTGTCTGATGCAATTAACTCAACAGAGTTAATTTTGTTTTTGTTTTCTTTTCTAGCTAGAGGATAGAGGTGCTTAGAATTAATATATGTTAAGCTTTTCTTTACAAAACATGCTTAAAGTTATGCCTGCTATACAAAATGTAATTTGTGTTTCTGGTCCTATGACAATTTACTTTGCAAAGCAACAGGCAGAGTATTCCTTTAATTTTCTGTTTGCCAAAATACCATACCTGTGTTCCTGGGGTCTGCACAGTGACTATTGATGTGCTGTGTTAATTAGGGAGTGCAGTAGTAATCTGGGGGGAAAAGAGAAAAAAATATCCAGAAAAAGACAAGGTAGGCCTATCTTTGAAGATATGGAACAGGGACAGATCCTCCACTTAGTTCATCGGTTCTCAGACTTGCTGGTCTTGGGACCTCTCCATATTCTTGATGATTAGTGATGACCCCTAGCTTTTCTGGGCTATGCTTATATATATATATATATATATATATATATATATATATATATAAATCCTATTATACATAAAATGTTCTATATACAAGAATACCAATTCTGTTGGTCATAAAGATGATGAAATTTTCCCGAGTTGTCTCTAGAAAACCACACCGAGGAGAGAATAGCATTTAAACGTTGATATTAAGGTATTTTTAATACACAAATCCGGAAGAATCTCAGTGGCCCTACTGGTCCCTTACACAGCACTGTGGGCTACTCATGTCACTCGTTCCAGAGACAAAAAACTCATCCATGCCAGAGGACTCAGGGCTGGCGGAGGCTGGAGAATTTCATGCAGATCATGTCTGTCTTGATGACAAGAGCCACCTCCGTCACAACCAGCATGGACTGTGGAAAGCCAACGTGGAGAGCACAGTATTGGAGAGTGGCCTTTCACCTCTGAAATACTTAGAAGTGGTGACCTTGTCTTTCTGACATGACCCTTGACAGAGTGACCAGTGTTCCAGTGCATTCCTTGTGGTGGCCCCCTCTGGAAGTCATTAGCTTCGGGGTACGGCAAAGAATTTGGAGCCCAGTTGCTTCAAAAAGCTCAGGCCTCAAGACTCCATAACTGTGGTCTCTGTACCATGTTAGGCCCAGCGCAGAATGCGCAGTGCGTGAGAAAAGGCTTGACTTTATATTACCGAAATTTGAAATCAGTTAACTTTATAATAATCATTGAATGGATGAAAACTGAACCCCGATGTTGACTGTGATTTTCCATAGCTTAAGAGAGCAGATCTTAGGGCAGTATAGAAATTCTTCCATCTTTCCAGTAAAGAGGGGGACTGGGTGGACTCACTCCTAAAGACAGCCGTTCTGAGATTGGCGGAACAGCCAGAGACAGGGCTAGCTATAGGTATGAAAATGAGGATGGATGTCTTCTTCCAAAAGCGCAAAAGAATACATTTACATTTTATGCATGTCTTGGTAACTTCTTAGTGTTTTTGTAAATTGCTGATATCTTAAGTAAAGAAATATAATTTAAAATTATTAGCACAAACATTTCTCTTCATTTTTACTTGGTACAAAGCCAGTTTCAAATGCACATATAAGAATATGTAGGCGGAGCTCCTGACATTATGCAGTTAGGTTTTGTTTTCTCCTTCCTTGCCCTTTCTTTCCATCCCTCTCTCTCTCTCTTTCTCCCCCTCTCTCTCCCTCTCCCTCCCTCCCTCCTTCCCTCCCTCCCTTCCTTCCATTCCTTCCTCTCTTTTTTCCTTCCTCTTCCCCTCCCTCCCTCCATTCCTCCTTTCCATATTCCTTCTTTTTTTCTCTCCTTGAAACGGAGCTTCAGACCCAGCAGGAGGCTGTGGGGATGGACAGTTTCTTGGGCCAAAGGTTGGATATATACTGTACTGTGAGGACAGCAGGCTACTGTTGTTGACCGAGGCCATCACCAGCATCTTGTACGGGGAAGGCCACAGGAAGTTGTGAGGGGAAGGACTACTGGGTTTGGATATAGATAGACACAGCCTCCAGTCCTGGAAAGCAGTCTACTTCCAGCTCCTTTCATCACTCACAGCAAGTTCAAGGGCATAAGAACAACCGCCTTTCGATCACTTTGGTGTTTACAACATCCCTAAAAGGTAACCAGCCACTCATCTCGCATTGCTATCTCTGCAGCCCTGCGTTTCTGAGACAAAGTCTGCTGGAGAGAGAACCCAACCCGCTTCAAAGCCCCACACTGGCTTTGACACATGCCACAGACAAGGCAACTTCCCGCCGTCTGTCCGTTTCTTATTTTCCTCATTTGGTTAAGCTACACACTTGGGGCTGGGAGCTTCCGTTTTTTTCTTGTCTTGAACATCCCGTACTGTTCCAGCCCATATCCAGCCACCCAGGAAAGCAGCATGTTGTTCCTGGTCGGCCACATGGCCACCCTGTTGAAAAGCTCTGTAAGTCATATTATCTGTACTGCATTAAAAAAGATCTATTAGAACTTGGGACTCACAATGTGGTTGGTTTCATCCTTATCTCTGGTTTGTTTACCTCGTAATAAACGTGAAAAGAAAAACGACAGAGGCAAGAGAGGGCGTTTGAGGACGCAGCGGGGCTGGTGGCCGACTGGAGGCCTCTTTTCTTCTCCATATTGAGTTCTGTATGTCAGGCCTCGCTCTAGCTGGTTCCAGTTGGAAATCTAAATTTGTCAATCCTTCGCTGTATTCAACTTGTCATTCACAATAGCGTCTCATGCTTATCATTTTTAATATTACTTGAAGCATTTTTGTTTCCTTTTTTAACCTCAATAACATTAATTATTCTGACATTCATATGCAGACATAAAAAAGCTGTTGCTATAAATGTGTCTTTTGCAGAGAAAGAAAAGAAACCCACACAGCACATCCCAGAGCCTGTGTTTGTATTTTCCTGAGGCTTCTTATTCCTCTGGATCTGTACTTTAAGCCAGCTGTTTCCTCTGATTTACACTAAGGGCCTTGAGAAGTTCTGCTGAAACGGGTAAGACATGTGGGAAGAAGCCGGTAAGAGACTGGGTCTCTTCTGCCTACGAAACAGTGGCTTCGCATTTGTGGCCACTATGGTCTGCTCAACAAAGTCTAGTGAATTCAATTATTCAAGGCATGGGGAGAAATATGCTTTCCCTTGATATCCTAGGAGAAGATACTTCCAATTCTAGACAAATGGGATCTTTGGTGTGTGTGTGTGTGTGTGTGTGTGTGTGTGTGTGTGAGAGAGAGAGAGAGAGAGAGAGAGAGAGAGAGAGAGAGAGAGAGAGTTTCTCCTCTCTTTGCCATTCACTTCACTTTTTGCCACGTTGTGTTTGAACCCCCTTGCTCTCTGCTGCCAGCCTCCAAAGGCTCAGGAGACAATAAAGGTGTAGACTGGAATTTTCTATCTGCCTCCAGCCCAGCTCCAGAACTTCACCATGATCTCATGATGTGGATTCTGTTAGTGTTCCCATTTTATGGGGGAGGGGACACTGAGGCATAAAGGAGGTAAAACGACTTGTCCAAGGAAGCACGATGTATTTAAGGAGGAACATGATTACAATGCAGTTGCTTATAATCAAACTTTGTGTTCCTTGTTTGTCCCTTCCCCACTGAAAAGGAAGAACTATAGTGTTTGGGGATGGGGCAGGGAGGCATGGCTTAAAGGGGAATGAAGTGGGGCTTATGGGTTAGAAATGACATTTCTTAGTCTGAGCATCCATGTGCCACTGTGGAAAAGTCACCCGACTGGCCGTTTCTGTTCTCTTCCATATGTGTATTATTCTTCAATTCTATTAAAACAGCAAGCAGCAGATGAGCAAACGTGAGGACGAGGTGCAAGGGTCCAGCCAACAACTGGCTGAGTCTCTGCCTGGCGCTCAGCAGGTGGGAAGCTGCTGCTGGCAGCACCTCTAACTCATGGAAACGTGGCTCAGGCAGAGTGGTGGAAAGGACATCCCGGAGTCAGCCAGACTGTCTGGGCTTGAGGCTCGAGGCTGCCACAGTGCGATTGCAGGGAAGTCATGTGATTGTTGCCAAGTTTCAATCTACTCATCTATAAAACGGGACAGTTTAGTCCTCTGATGAATTGGGCTAGTTCAAACAAGGGTTTGGGCGTGAAGAGAGTCTCTTGGTGCCATGGAAGGGTTTGGTAATCAGGTGTGCCTGTTAGTGCAGGCTGGGTAGGTAACACCAGCATCAGCTGGCGACTATGATCTTTTGTCCTCCAAAGTGTAGGTATTTAAAAGCCTGTTTGTTAGCAGGCTCAGGTATATTCCTTCTCCCTGTGAATAGCTCTTGCCAAACAAATCGTATGAAGAGCTACCTTCGCCAACCGACACTAATAAATCCATGGGCTTTCTTTGGCTCGGAAGGTGCAGACAGTCGGAAGAGCGCTTTCTTGTCTTTGGTGTAAATCTTGTGTTCTATAAGAATGTCTCTGGAGTGAAAGTGAGCAAGCCTCTGCCACCCCCCAGAGCTTGTGACAAAGCTGAACTCCAGGGAGATGCAAAGAGGGGAGAAAGAAGCTAAACGTCTTGGATCATAGGACAGGCCCTACATCTTCCCATTGGCCTGGCATGCTGTAGGTCCATGGAGTCTCAATCTTGGTTGCACGCTCCACCATACAGAGCTAGCCCGCAGTGCTTCTAGAAAGCCTATTACGCGAGTCCTTCCCCTCCGCCCGTCCATGCCCGATAGCCTACCCTTCATCACAAAGGCTTACTCTAGTTGTGCCAACCCTCAGCTGAGCTTGCCACGATTCTGTCACAGCAGACAAATTAAACATGTCAGGTGACATGCGGACGAAAAAAGGCTTTCTGATTTATTGTGGAACTTTTTGCGGATAAGCGTTGTTTCCCTTGGCTGGGTGTCTACCCTCTCAGTCTCGATCGCATTTCAAGGAAGCACGGCCATTCCCCCAGAAACTCTGGGTGCTGAGATGTTGGTGTGCCACGTCAGACCGTGTGTTTACACATCTGAGTGCCGTCGAAAAGGGAACGATCACAAAGCGTTGATTTGGAAAGGAGAGTTAGAGGGGAGGTTTCAACCTTGACTAAGGCTACCTCAGCTGGAGACAAGACTTCGGGTCACATTGCTGTTAAAAGACAGAAAAAGAAGTTTATATACATCGTGTTGTACGTTTGGAGTCACACAAAGAAAGTCCATCCCTCGTGTGTTTGCAAATGTGATGTGGTTGCATCTTTTCCTCTTGAATGGTGTGTGTGTGTGCATGTATGTGTGTGTGTGTGTGTGTGTGTGTGTGTGTGTGTGTGTGTGTACCTAGTGGTACAGGAAGGTCAGATTTGGGGTGATCCTTCTCCCTCTAGCCTTTCAGTTGTCACAAGCAGATGAAGGATAATTTAAGAAGCCCTGAGCTGGGTGATGGGTCTTGCAGAGACGTCCGTTGGTTGGAGCTGGAGGAAAGCTTAAACCGAGCAAGGTAATTTACGACCCAAGGCAAGCTCAGCTCCCTGCAGGCAGCACAGCCCAAGTTCTCCAAAGGACTGGTTTATGAGCGAGAACTGGAAGGCTGGAGACAGCATAAGTTATGGCTTTCCAGTGGCTTTCCCTCTCCTCCGCTCCTTGTGATATTTATTATTTGTGGGCAGGGATGAGAGGGTTCCCTTTGCCAACTTTTGAACCCTCGCCAGATTCACGGCCCTGAGCTTGACGCCATCCCTGAACCTCTCGGCACTGGAGTTCCTGTTTCCTTAAGCATCCCGCAGCTTCTTATTTTGAAATGAGGAGAAACTCCACAAGTTTCACTTTAGAAGCTGGAAACAATTCCTTAAACATCAAATAGGTCACCCCTCTTCTTAACGCTGCAAAATATTTAGATGAGTTGAATGTAAATTAATTGAAAGCATAAGCTCCAGACTCCCCCAGTTCATGCGCCAAGTTCATGGCTGAATTGCGCTTACATTTTATTGGCTTCCAAGTTTGATAAGAAATCATGGGAGGAGAGAATGGCCCGGACACATTTGTTCCTTTGTATTTCTATTGCTTTCTTCCTCCTTTAAGAGAGAATGGGCTTCGGTTGAGCGCTAAAGGCTGGAAAGAGGAAGAAAGAGCAGGAGGCATTCGTAAGCAGAGTCTTGCCAAGAAAGAACTCTGTGTTAAGAAACAGGGTATTTTGGCTAAAGATTTAGATTCTTGATTTAATGACTGTAACCTTAGGAGGTCGACTTAACTTTGAAATCTGCATGGCCGACTCTCCACCACACTGGAGCGGGCTCATCTCCTTCACACCTGCAGCTTGCTTGGCACATCCTTCCCAGTCTTCGAGCCCTGTCCTTAGGAACCCTGGGAGGTTATTTGGGTCTAGCTCTTTCTACGGCCAATTGCCTGTTGTCCTTTGAAAGTAAGCCCTGTGCGCACAGAGACAGCTAAGCAAAGGCAGCCTAGGGTAAAGTGGAGATGCCCGCAGCCATTCTGTTGTGCTATGTTCCCAGGGGAAGGGTGACCACGGTTGCTGTAGTCTCTGGATGTTGACTGGGAGGGGAACGGGGTTTGAGGGAAAAGAGGGTGTGCTATGCGCTCGAGACCAAGAAATTTCTGCCAACTGAAACTGTCAGAAGCTGAGTAACCAGTATTCACCATTGAAACGACATCCTTCTGTATGCTGTGTGTGGCCGGGAGGGGTCAATCACAAGTTCACATACCAAGCAGAGCGACAGATAGAACAGAACATGTCCTTGTCTTGCCACTATTCCCCCCAGACACGCTTGGGAAGATGGCGCAAGATAGTCTGTGGACCTTCTATTTCCTCACCTCATAAAGGTGATCTTCCAGGGGCCATCCTGCTCAGGAGTTGAATGTGAGTGAGAAAGCCCACAGAACCCAGGGATGCTGGTTTTAAGGTAGGTACCCACAAAAGGTACCAGTGCTGGATAAAAACATGCTTGGAGCATTATGCCAGGGCCTCTGGAGCAGTGTGGTCTGTGTGCCATGAGCAAGCAGCTTCAAATCCCACTTTCTGCTAGTTCAGGAGAGGAAAACACAGTCCTGTGATGACAGACTGCACCGAGAAGAGACTGCCAAGAAAGTTCCTGTGCCCAGCTGTGGCCCTACCGTCCTGCTGCCAGCTGGGATTATCCAAAGTGGGTGTCCACAGAGAGCCCCGGCCATCTCTCCCACCGCAGGCTCTCAACCCTCCCCATCTGTCTGTTTGAAAAGCTGTAGAGAATTAAACAGAGGAGCCTGTGCGGGGAGGAGACTGTCCTTCAGGGGCACTTTATTTGGTTTGGTCTCTGTCTCCCTGCCTGGAATGTAGTAAAAAACCAAGAGAAGTCAGCGTGCAAAGAGTAAGCCTTGCAAGAACCCAAACCCTCCTGCCAAGGTGAAGGGCGAGGAGCTCTTTTGGGGCTCTGGTTTTATAATCATTTCTGTTTGTAGTGGGAAAGAAAGCTCCCCCCTCTTGAATTCAGCACATGGAGTCTTTTCTTCCTTGCTCCCTTCCTTACGCAAACATTATAGGGCCCAGTCCTTCAATGGGGCATTTTTGAGTAGCTAATGTTAAACACAGATGAACTCTGCCACTTGAATGGGATGCTTGTGTCTCTGGTTTGGTGAAAGTGCCACTCTTGTGAGGGAGGCGATGATTGCATCTGGTGATTGCTGGGGTCAAAATGCTTGGTTGGACTGGGGGAGGAGGTGGTAGCATGACTTTCCACGCTCTTTTGAAGCTCCAAGAGAGGATGTGAGGGGCAGGGGAGGGCACCAAAGGCTACTGTGTTGACCACTGGGTCCTCGAACACTGATTTTAGCCAGGGTCCTGGGAAAATGAAGAGAGGGAGATACGTCTTATATGATGGCCTGCTTCTCTTTCTGTCTCTGCCTGCCTGCCTCTCTCTCTCCTTCTCCCTCTCTCCCTCTCTCCCTCTCTCCCCCCCCCCCCCCTCTCTCTCTCTCTCTCTCTCTCTCTCTCTCTCTCTCACACACACACACACACCCCTGTGTTTTCTAGTTCAGGTTATAGAAAGAAGTCTAGTGTAACTTGTAACTTTGTAAATAGTTTTGTACTCAGGATCTTAGTGAACTGTCTTTCCCTATACTTGAATTGTCTCTGAATACCCTGAGTGGAGAACGATGAAATAAAGGAAAACTTATAACCATGGGTGTTACAAAACAGCTGCTTTAAAGAGAGGATTCCCACAGGGTCCTGAACCCTGGCTTGTGTGGATGAGCAGGGCTCCCTTTCCTAGACCCTTGCTCCACAGCAGGCCGCCTCTGCTCATGTTGAGCCGCAGTGTGCTGGGCATGATGGTGGTATGCTGCAGGAAGCGGGGGGGGGGGGCTTTCTCCCTCTTGGATAGGATTTAAAATTGGATCTACTAGCCCCCAGGAGACATTGCCAGTGTTTCAGACGCTGGGTCCCTTTCTAATCTGCCCTGAAAGGGAGCTTATGGAAAATTTGTCTTCCCTCTTTACCACAAGAGGGCCATGAAAATTAGAAAGTGAATGTTTTTGATGGGCACTGTTAAATACTCAGGTTACAGATACAGGGATATGTTTATCCTTATGGCTCCTGCCATGTTCCTGTCTGCACATCCTTCTCTGTGACAATCAGGGGACAGGCAAGCTCTCGGGAGAAGACAACAGTACAGACGGGTAATGAGGATGTTGCTGGAGCCACACAGCACAGTTGTTTTGGATTATGGTTTCCTTGGGCATTGAGCATGCTCCATTCTTAAATGAGGAAACCTAAGAAAATAACTGTGTGCATACAGGTGAGCTGTAATGGATGCAAAATGTTTTAATTAATATTCAAAACAGTGCTAACCTTAACCGGGTAAACTAGGGTTTGAGTTTCCCAGCCATATGTGGTTAGGGAAGCATTTGAAATGTGGTTAGTCTGAATTAAAACACACATTAGCTTTTGAGGACCTATAATTTAGAAAATGTTAAATATCTCACTGTTAGTTCTTTAATATTTATTGCATGTTGTAATACTTTGCATATGTATATTTATTAAATTTAATATCTGCTTCTTTTGCTTTTTAAAATGCAGGTACTAGAAAATTTTAAATTATGTATGTGATTGCATTTGTGACATGCATTGCTGTTTTTGCTGCATAACACAAGGCTGGCTTTTGCAGAGTTCATGTGCCTGTTCCTACCCGGGATACAGTACCACATTTCCAAATCATGGAATCAGGCTGTGACTGGCTGTGACTGGCCTGAGCTGATCCTCCCGTTGTAGAGGTTGGCAGAGAGAGTTACCAAAGGCTTGGAAATTGACAAAAGAAAAATTCCTGTGTGGCCCACCCAAGGTATTCTTCTAGTTATTTTTATCTTTTATTGTTAAATGAAGAGCTGTTTTATAATTATGCAAGTTGTAGAAGATCGATCATGATGAAAATAACTCTTATTTACAGCAATGCAAATATGTGTCTGGTAGGCTAGAACTGATGATTGCTTTACGGCTAAAACCTTTTATATCTTTTTATAAATGCATTTCAATCTTCCTTTTTGCACATATGTGTGGTTGACTCCATTACAACATATTACTTGTTCCTTAATAGTTAAATAAGTTAAAACTCCTGGATACTAGCTCATTTTATTTTTATGAGAATCATGATTTGACCTTCCTTACTCCCCCCTCCTCCTTTCTCCATTCTGCAATACTGGAAAATTTAGAGGTGCATTATGGTCTCATTGAGCTATGCAGTCCCCTCCTCCCTCCTAGGACTCTGCAGCCCCGCCTCCGCTCTGAGATCTGGACAGCTTCAGCACCCTGAGAGGGAACGGAGAGTGCCTTTTTCTATAGAAAGTGTTTTATCTGATAGCTGCTTACTATTTATTCCTCTGCTTGGCTGTGTGGCTCGTGCCTATAATACCAACACTCAGAGAAGCAGGAACAGGTGGGTCACCACACTCTCAAGGCTACCTGATCTGTATAACAAGCTCCAAGACAGCCAGACCTAGAGAGTGCAACTCTGTCTCCCAAGCCACCATCACCAGACACACCTGTCACCAGCAAACAATCTCCTGAGTCAGCCCGAGCATCCTCCTACTCAGTGAAACCTTTAATGCTGAGAGCTTTTCCCATGTAATGGAAGAGAAACACAACCTGCTCTATGGAAGCTTCTCACTGTGGGTGTCCGTCAACCGCCAAGTATACGAAAACCCCGACTTAATGATAACACAGATGAAGAAGAAAATGACAGCCTTGTTTGGATCCCTGTGCTGTTTTCTTTTTCCAGAAAGACCTGACCTTTTCAAAGCAAGATTAGACAAAGCAGAGCAGACCCCTCAGTATCTACTTTACGTTTTCATTTATTGTTATGAATTGAGCAAAACAATAAATAATGATCAAAATAAAATATAAAGCCTTTAATTACACAAACTTAAAAAAACTTTAGAACAGCACACTTTAGATGGTATGTTTTGTTTGTTTCTTTTTTTTAAAAAAAAATCTTTTCATTTTCTTCTTTTAGAAATATCATCCAGTGTTCTGAGGACTGGCCTTCTGATTTAAGTTTTATACAACATGAGCAAGCTTACTGGTCTTTGACAAAAAATGACATCTGATTTTGATATGCCTGTAATTCTGAGAATGCAGCTGACTCTGTAAATGCAGAAGAGCCCACAGTGATGCAGCATCCTCATTAATACCATATATATTTCTTGTTTCTTTAGCGAAATAATGCAGGGAGCTTTATGGCAGTGATAAATACTTTGATCCAATATTTTAATAGCACAATTCACTTTAATAGCACAACACACACACAAAAAAAACTAAAGGATATTTAAAAAAATAAAAAGCTTTTTACCACCAACTTAAACGTTAAAATTTATTTGAAACAATTGGAAATTAGAAAACATTTAACTTAGCTGGAGATGCCTTAGAGTTTTCATATTAAATACTTTTTAAAGTTGCTAACCAAGAGAAATAATTTATACTACTATTTGTTTCAGATTCAGATAGCATTGCATTCTAAGAAGTTGATTTAATTAAATAAAAATCTATGGTAAAATTAGAACAAGCTTTACGAGCTTCTGATGTAGCTTATAAAAAAGTTGAGCTCTCTAGATGGCAACAAAATTTCTTAGCATAGTTTAAACCCTTTCATTACTAAAAACAATGAACTAGCAAGCTCTAAAATGAAGATGCAGGACTTTGTCTGAGTGAAAAATTTACTTCTTATCAAAGAGATTTAATTTGACCCATTTTTTACAAAACAAATCATCATTTCTTTATGATTTTTTTAATTGGGATTTTTCTCCCAAGTAGATTTCACATGTTTCTTTCTCTTAGAAGTGTTTGCCGCTAAGTGAATAGATAGAAACAAAGCTATAGTTGTTGTGAAATCTTTTCTAGTAAACAATTCTACTTTGTTATTAACCTGAAGGAATTGCAAATCCTAACTAGAGGGTGACATCTCTGTCCTTTGCTGTTCAGGAAGGGACATTCATCACACAAAGCTACCGTTCATCAGTGTTGTTGGCCAGGTGAACATCAGCACAAACTGTGATGACATACAGCTTCATATGCCAGAAAGAGTCTCCCACGGTAACATACCCATTATTCATACGGAAGGGTGAATTCAGGAGGCACAGGCTGCTTTGGGTGTTTGTAAGTTCCTGGAGTTGTTTGGCAATGTTTCATGCTAGCTTTTTGTCTTAGATGAGGGGCGTTTATCAAGACTGCAGAAGTACCTTTGGTCTTTCCCCCAGGAGGTGTTCAGAGTTGCGTGGGCTGCACGATTGCTAGAACTTGCTACTTGTCTTATAATTTCTAGATGAGGTGAAGATTTTAAGAAACATCCTGTTCTGTCCACAGAAGGGCATGGACTGTGAGCCAAAGACTGCAGCTTTCACCCAGACATGCAACAGCAGACAGAAGCCCACACTCTAGCTCAGGGTTATTTTCTCCAAATATAAGGCTCCCTTTCTCTTCAGTGTTATGCTAGCTCGCAGTTTTGGCCTCCAGCCTTTCCTCCTTCCCTCTGAATCAGTCAAGGAAGACTGTGGTACCTTTGTCATTTAAAGGGATAAAGACCCCCAACCCCATGGGCAGATAGCAGTGCTATAATCTTGCTGAGAATGTGATCAATGCCTTTTACACAGCATCTGTATTAAGAATCCAAACAGCCTAGGCTCCCACAAAGCCAGTATGTGCAGTAGGATCAAAACCCAGTGCCATCAATTTTTAAAGGAGCGCTGTGCTCCTGGCTATTCACAAGCTCAGACCCTAGAATTTCTACCAAGAAGAGTAAGAAAACGGTGTGTTGCTTCCAATTAACCACGATGGAGACTACATTGTCAAAGTCTGTATTTGCTGGAATCTGCCCCATCCTGTTTCCCATTTCATACAGTGATCCCTGGTTCCTAAATCAAAGCCTTGCTTGCAGGCAAGCAGAGGTTGAATAGAGCTGCAAAACAGCCTAGGAAACAAGGATGCACCAGGGAGACGAAGCTGAGCTCTCTGGGGGAAGACGATGGAGAAGAGGGGGGTGCAGAACATTCTTTTCTAACGTAGTTTGGGGTTCCAGTGTCAGTGCTCCCTGATCAGGAAGCAAACGGAAATTTGCTCAAGAAGTGAGGATTATTTTGGAGTCATGATTGCAAAGAGAGCTACAGAACAAGAAAGGTGTTCGAAGCCATTAAAGCTCACCTTGCTATTTCCAGCATTAGTCTCGGCACCAGGCCCTCAGTGGCAATGCTGACAGCCAGCCTTTTCCAGATGTGATGGGATATTCTCTGACCCACCACCAATAGATAAGAACTGGGTTTCATGGAAGACTTCCCTGTTTTAAGGCAATGTGACATTTAATTTTCACAATTCTGCAGGCTGCCCTTGCTGCTGTGGATGAGCTCATTTGTACGGATAATGAAACCGAAGCCAAGTTCCTTTCCAGAGACATAAGCAGCTGAGTAGAACTTTTTAAAACGCAAACCACCAAATTCCAAATGCTTTGCTTCTCTGCATGTGAATGGCAGTGGGTTAGAATGAGACACACGGTTTGGCCGGCTGTGTTTGCCTTTCCAAATAGGAAGGAGGTTAGAGAAACGGAATGCGCTTTTCTGTTTTCTCAGAATTAATCTTTGAAGAATCCAAAGCACTTTTATGTTTATGGACTTATGCATTATTTGCGCTGTTCTGAAATATTCAGGGAAAGAGGAAATATAATTCTTTGCCACGGAATAAACTAACAGCACCAGGCAAAGAGCTGGTGCCAGGCAGAGCATCTCGATTGTTCCAGACACTGATGCCGGCACTACGAAAGCTGGCTAGTGGGGAAGGGCTTAGCATCATATATATACATTGTACCCGGAACCACTCTCCACCCCCCGTGACCTCAAGAGGTGCCTCCTGCCTCACTTTATCCCATTCCCACTCAGGTGCTTTGGCAAGAATTCAGCCAAGACCGCCAACCCTGTAACATCACCTCTAACCACTTCTTATTTACAAATGAGAAAAATGAAGAAAGACTGTCCAACATCTAAAAGAAAAAAAAAATCAAAGAAAGATGTCAGGAGCTTCCTATGATACCATGTGGCTTTTTTTTTTTTTGAACAACCTTTTAGGTAAACTCAAAGGGGAAAAAAAATGGAGAAAAGAACTGAAGCTTTCTTTTTCTTAAATACCAGGCTGCCTGTCAAACAGGGGATTGACTCTCACTGACAGGATTTTCTCTCAATAGCAGATTGGTATGTACATGGAAACCTTACTGTTTGTCCTTTGTCTTCAAAGACCTGCATTTCTGATTGGCAGGGAGGGACCGCAAAGCATCTGTGAAGTTTTCCCCATAACTGACCCCTCTCCATCAGCCCCGATGTTCAGGCATCCACGTTTCAATTGTGCCGTGGCACTTTGCGGAGACTCATCAAACTAATAGGCCAGCATTTGTGAGAAGGTGGTGATCAGGTGATTTGGATTTCATACCATCTGTCCCCAGGTTTCTTTCAGCTACCAGGCTGGTCACTGGCTTTGGAGGACAGGCAGAGTACCAGGGCTTTGGAATGCTCTGCATGGATTTCAACGGAGCTGGCCTGCCCATGCCCTCAACAGCTGCTTCTTACCACATGAAGTGGACAGAGACTGCCGGCTACCTACAAGAGATGCGCTTGGCCATTGTGACAAAGGCATACTGAGCTCTCAAGAGCTGGCTGCACATCTGTCTGTGAGCTGGAAGGAAGATGCCACAGGGCTCCACAGGAGGGAGAAGACATAGGCAACGGAAGAGGAGGGGAAGGAGGTCTTTCATCCTTCTCATTGACAACATTCTTTTTCTTGGGAGATCACAGCCTCATCAGTATCACCCTGTGATTGCCTACCTGCTTCTCTCTCCAGTGTGTTCTCATAACCCAACAAAAGCCTAAGCCGGAAGGCAAAAACAGGAAGAAACAAGACTTTGTATTTGGCCAATGAGTCCGACTTTCTAGCACCTGACTCATACCTCTCTTGAATGATTACTTTCTCTGTGCTCAGGCAATTTGGATTAATTGACACAATAAAGGTCTGAAAGCCCTAATATGTGGGTCCAATTCCCAACTCTGACACTACGGAGCTGAACAACCTGCGAGAGAATGTGTAGAAAAATCAACAACAGTTTTCCCATCTGCAAAATAGTTGCCGCTGGGACACAGGGTGGCATTAAAAAAAAAACCAAAAACAAACTGTGTTCCAAATGCTAATTATTCACCAGTTGCCGTTCCAGACTGTGTCCCTTGATATCAGTGAGCTGATTGCTTGCAGAATGATGATGTCGGCTTGCAATCTAAATGTGTGTTCCAAAAGAGTAGAGCTTTCAAAGTCATCCGAGATGCGGAGTAGGGGATGTGGAAAAAAGCTCAAAGAGCTGTGACATCTACCCCTTCACTTTTCAAGGACATCAAGACCCAGAGAGGTTAGAGACCCAAGCGAGTTCACAGTTAGGGTCACAGCAACGTGAACCAAACACAGGGCTTCAGCATAGATGGATATCGTGATTCTTTCCGTATGCCCGCTTCCCACGGCGGTCCCCGCGGAGGGGTTTCTCATGACATGAGATTCCCCTGGCCCTACATAGACGGCTGGGGCAGAGTGTAAGGGCCTTTTGTGATCTAGCTGCGTCCCAACAGGTAGAAAGCACATTTCTTGACGACAGGGGCTGCAAAGTCTCCTCTCAGCCGCCGAAGTCACAGAAAATGAAACTACAGAAAGGCTGACAACGCTGTTCTCCTGCTGTGACCTGTTCACCTCTCCTGCCACTTCTAACTTGACTCCTTCCTAGCAGCCTCCCATCACTCAAGTCAGCAGGGACTTCCAGTCATCAGGCAGCCCGTGCCCAGGCTGCCAGAAGGAATATTTTTCACAGTGGGGTACAGGCGCGTTTGAGGGCTCGAAAGTCCGGGCTGTAATAATGCAGAAGGGGCTCTGAGGCTCCTCAAGTTCCCTGGGTCTCAAAACTTCCTCCTAAAGATTTCTTTTCATACTTTTAACCACTTTGTGCCCTGAAATCTCTAACGTTGTTTCTTGAAATCCTCACAGACCTCCTTTATTCTGGAAGGTTCTGATCCAATAGACAGCCTTAAGAAGAACATAAGCAACGAATTTAAACAAATTAAACCCAACTTAAGGATTACTGTGGATGACAATAGACATCTTACCAAGTTCACCTACTTTCTGTTTTACAGAAATGTTCATGCAACATCTTTTACAGTAACTACAGAGTAAGAGCAACACAAATAAATGTCCATCAACAGATGCCTGGGCGAACTAGACATCTTCATCAGTGAACTGGTACTCAGCAATGAAGACAAAGTAGTGATACAGCTGAACCCTGGACCAACCTCAGAAAGTTATGCTAAGTGAAAAAAATCCAGAAAGAAATCCCAACAAAACAAAGCAACAAACACACAAAATCAGATAAACTAGACCATAGTCTGAGGGATTCCATTTCTATGAAATGTCCCTACAAGGTAAAAATAGAGGCAGGGAGCAGATTGGTGATTGCCAAGGGAATAAGAGGGGATTACAAATGAGCGTGGGGCTGCTTTTTTGGGGGGATGCGGGTGATTCAGACCTAAGCATATACTGCTCTGGTGGCTCCCCAGTTCTCTAAGCTCCTTACAAGTTACTGAGCTAGCTATGCAGAGTGAAATGTTTCTGCTGTATGCACTACGCCTCTTAACGTCAGACAAATGAGCACCCACAGGACAGAGCTTCCATAGCCCAGGATCGGGGACATCTTTGGAGTTCTTGAATACCCGTTTGACTGAAACGTTCAGTTCCCCCTACCCTAACAGTCCCCTATGGGAAGCAAGTGACCTTCAAGTCAGGGCAGCGGCCTTCCTGAAGCAACAATTTATGGAGCAGACAGGCTCCATTACAAGGTCTGGTAGAGCCTTGATTCAAGGACCAACACGATCACATTCGGTGAAAAGCTGGTAGTGGTGGCAGCAATTTAGATCTGCAATTAAGACATTAGAGTGTTTGGGACTGACAAGAAGTTAGCACAAATGATTCAGCTGTAAAGTCTTCAAAGATGTAGCCTTGCACAAGGGCCTCACACAACGGCTGCATGGCTCTATTTATTTATACAACGTTACTGTCTGTAAAATATTCTTTTCCCCCTAGAACTTTTCCAAAAAGCCTTGGAACCCTTAACAGGGGAGACTAGAATTGGGTCTGAATAATGCATTCAAGATAATTTCAAAAAAAAAAAAACACCCTTTAATGAGGACCATATTCCTCCAATTTTCCCTTGCATATGATTCAGTATTTTGCAAATGCTGATGTATGAAGAATGCATTGAATGTGGCAAAAGTTGAAGATCGCCCCTGTGGATAGGGCCTAATGGACACCATCCTGGAATAATACGTAGAGCTCAACCCCCAGACATGTGTCTTCAATTTAAAATAATTCAGCAATCATGTTCAACCAGAACCTGATTACACAAAATGGGACTTTTAAACTCCCAGACTTGGATCGAATTTTGAGGCCCCCAAATGGGGGAGGGGGATAATATGCGGCCTGTTTATAGATCCCAGATCTTGTGATTAAGTGGTCCGCACACATATTTAAGCGTTGCTTTGAGCTTATCAAGGCACCCCGTACCGTTTCCCACCTATAAATATTAGCTCGCTTTATGAGAAACTAGATGAAATTCCTGGCTGGGATACAAAGGGAAGAAAATGGAAAAATAAGTTGGGTCTCTGGCATGATGATATGATTTCCAAAATGCCAAACTAAGGCCTCAGTCTCCACTGTCTCAGAGGCTGGGGTGGGAAAATGCTGACCAGAGCTCCCCAAGGTTGGAACAGGATGACCTTGTACAGAGAGGCACAGCACACCGGGTCCCTTGGGTCTTGAGGATGGGCTGTTCCTTGGTGATTTTCAGTTTGCTGCTCGCAGTCTCTTCTGATGGTCGCGAAGGTCTCCTTCCACAGAGACATGTCGGGCCTCTCTGTCTGTGTTAGAACTTCTGAGATGCCGGGAGGTCCTCGCATACTTCTTTGATAGGCTGCCCAATTCTGGAGTTGCTATCATTACTGAGTAGTTATTTATTGAAATCCCTTTGATCAGAAGAAGTCAGAGCCATAAAATGTTTGGTGAATCACCAGCACTGGTAGTTAGGGATAAGACTGCCAGATATAATCCGGACACCCAGGACAATGGGAGTTTCAGATCTGCCGCACATGTGTTCTGGACCCTGGGAGAAGGCAGTGTTGGTTTGTAAACTGAGACATGAAAGCCTTAAGATGTTATGGCCTAAGAAATAGGCAGAGGAAATAGGCTTGACAAGCTAGCTGGGTTTTTTTTTTTCTTAAATAAATGGGCATATAGATGATAGGTAGATTTCCTTTTCATGTTGTTGATGGTTCTTTGTTTGCAGGTATTATGGCTTAAGAGATGAAAACAGGACCCTTTCTGGGTACTGGCTAGAGGAAGTGTTTATTCCTGCCACCTTTTATTCAGACCTCTGTGTGAGGTGGTGCTAGGCCAAAGCTCTCCTGGAAGGTGCACCAGGCGGAGCCTGAAGGTGATGTTGAGTTGTCAACAAATTGTTTTTCCCCCCAAGTTTCTCTTACTAAAAATAGGATGGCTACCCATAAGCCAGAGGGAACTCAACATTCTTTCTGATGACTTCATGCCAGGTGGAGGGAAGGTGGGTGAAAGACAGTCTTCCGGGAATGCCAGGTGGCTTGAACCGCACCTCCCGACATCCCTGTAACTGCCACATGTCATCCGTGCTGAAGCAAAATGTTAGCCTGAGACGTAGCGTCAGACTCCTGCAGGAAGGAGGGTGGAGGCTGCCCTTCCTCTGTGC
Source organism: Microtus oregoni (assembly GCF_018167655.1). Classification (NCBI taxonomy): domain Eukaryota; kingdom Metazoa; phylum Chordata; class Mammalia; order Rodentia; family Cricetidae; genus Microtus; species Microtus oregoni. The sequence goes on from NW_024543874.1 coordinate 1,382,383, forward strand.
TCCATGGTAGAGTTCCCTGCTTTGCAGTGGGTCTCAAGCTGCCTTTAGTGCCCCAAGCTCCCGTACTAATAAAGATTGGCCCATGAGCTGTGCCTACCACAGATCAGATGGCCCATAAATATCTGTTGAATGGACAAAATAACCATGGCAACAAGCCGAATTCTGCAAGGTAGTTTTCAAATGCCTAAGACTATAAGAAGAGTCTCCTGGACTTCTTTATTTTCTTTCTGCCTGAGAATAGGTCTAGGCTGGCCTCGAACTTACCATCTTCCTGCCTCAGCTTCTCAAATGCCAGGTTTCATGCCTATGTTATTATTTATTTATGTATTTATTTATTTATGAGTGATGCAATTGAGTTCAGGCATATATGTGTCCCAATGCACACGTGGATGTCAGAGGACCACTCTGTGGGGCTCGTTCTCTCCCCTCCATCCTTATGTGGCTTCTGGAGATTAAACCCGGGTCTTTGGGCTTTCCCTGTAAGCATCCTTACCATCTGAGGCAGTTTGCTGCTCCTTCAGGTCTCTCTTTGATGTCGTTGGTAATCAGAGAGGGAAAGGCTAGGGCTACTCTGATTGCTGAAGCAAAGCATAAGCAGGAAAACTGCCTGGAGGAACTGTCTCCCGCCAGGGTTTCCCGAGGAGCCAGGCCCAGCACAGCCATGAGGGCGGGACAGGAAGAGCTCTACACTCCAACGTCTAGCTCAGTGAGAACTTAACTCTCAATAACCAAAGAAGGCATTTTATGCAAGACTCAAACTACAGTGTGTAAGAAGGTTTGGGTGAGGATGCCAGTTGAATATGAAAAGTAGGTAGATATATGTAACACAGGAGAGTGTGCCTTTAGCAAGCTGCCTGGGCTTGCCATCTAAGTACTATTTGCACAGCAGAGAACACTACACCCTGGAACTTGGTACCTGCACAGCTCGGAAGGGCAGGTTGTAGCTTTGTATTTCCTTCAAGTGATAGATATGGACATTATGAAGGCATCTTCTAACTTCCTTCCCCATAGAGCTGGTCACATCATTGCTGGTAAATTACCCTCAGCTGAAGGCTGAACATAGACTCTACAAAATATTTGAAAGCCGAGGGGCCCAGAGTGCCAGACCTGAATAGTGATAACCCTTCATAGACTGTCCTTAAGTTTGTCAGGACGAATCCTCTGACCTCCCTGTGACCCAGCTTCTAGCTTATATTTTCCTGGGGTTACAGAGAAACCAAGGTGCCGTTTTAAGAGCAAAATGAGTGTTTTAAAATGGGGATGCTGCGTTGCCATTTAAGCCTCGTGTAGATCCTCCCAAGAGCATTTCTGTTTCCACGAGAACCCTGCAAGGATTGCATTTGCTGTTCTCATCCTGGCAGGTCAGCTGAAGGCAGTGAAGGGCTTTGAGCCTAGCACCGACTCAGCTGATTCAGCAGGTGAATGGCGACTTTGACTGATGAGGAGAAGCCCACACCCCTTAGTACTACAATGTAACAATCAGAGGCTTTGACATTACTGAAGTTTGGCTTTCTGCAATGGTTCTGAAGGATGTGGATAAGAAAAGCTGTCTCTCCTACTCAGAGAGGACAACTTCAAAGATCCCCAGTGGAAGCCCAGAGCCAGGACAGTACCAAGCCCTCTCCATTCTGTTTTGCTTATATGCCCTGCAGCACTGGTACATGGTAGCAGACATCTACCTGTCCTTTGTCTGATGCTCTAGGGCCTTCTCTGCATCACCATCCTTGAACTGTGGGGTTGTTACTAAGGGAAACAAGAGTTTCTTGGATATAGCACTGCTGTACCTGTACAGGCAATCTAATCAGCAAGACTACTGTGTGACTGATGGAAAAGCGTCGCTCACATACCCAGAGTGGGTACCCAGGTAAAGGGATGCTTTCCATCCCAGGCAGGAACGCAGTACTGGGAGATTTCACCATGCTACTCAATGACTGTACAAGCTAAAACTTGTAAATTGCTTGGAGACTCTTCCATTGATATTTTCAGACTGTGGTTGAATCTGAGATGACCAAAGCCATAGATGGCAGTAATTGTGGGATAAGAAAGGCATTTAAATTTTTAAATTAAAATGTATTGAGCAGAGGGAAAGTTGGCAGGTGTTTTCAAACTCTTTTGCTCGTGTGCCAGGAGGATTTTAAACCATGCACCCTGACCCACTTTTGGGTTAGAATCTACATTTCTCATCACAAGTTATAACAGCTATCCTGGACATAATTTTTTTACCATGTTTTAAATATTGACATTAAAACATTATATGACCATTTCAAATATAGTCACAGAAGCTATTCAATTTGATGCTTTCTATTTTTTGCATGTGTGTGTAGGGCACATATGTTTATGTGTATGAGGGTGCACATGTGTATTCTCGTGCCCTTGATCGATCTCCACCTTATTCTTTAAGGCTGAGCCTCTCAGCTGAGCCTGACCCTTGCCCTTTTAGCTCCTCTACCCAGTCAATCTGCCCCAGGAACTCCGATCTAAGTCAGGATTTCAGGTGAGACGCTCTGCCCACTCGGCATTCACATGGATGCTGCAGGCCCCAACTCTGGTCCTTAACACTTTGCCCACCAAGATGTCTTCCCAGTCCCAATACTTACTGTTCTTCTTAAAGACTCTTGAAATTTTATAGTGTTTCCTTATTTCCATAAATGAATTATTTATATTCTACTTTTCTCATATTATTTCAATCTTCCGGAATGTATTTTTATGCCTAAAATCTTTTATTGAATACTTCATTTTACTTGCCTGCTACAAAAATATGTGTATAACCTGAAATTAATATTTTTACTCATTAAGCCTAAATGATCAGTATTAAAAATTCTACCACTAATGTTTAATAGCAATCCATTCCGAACTATAATGATCATATCAAGTGAGGAATAGAAATTACTGGGTATTTGCCTCCTAATGGGATGGAAGATTTTTTTTTTTGTTTTAATCGGTCAAAATTCAAATAAGGTCCATGTGAGATGAATGCTGATTCTTAAATCCCCCGGTCTCCTTTCAGTCTTTTCTTGCTTGTTTGTTTATCTTTGAGACAGGGTTTCTCTATGTAGCCCAGGCTGGCCTGGAGCTCACTATTCACCCAAAGCTGGCCTTGAACTTGAGTCCTTTCTGCCTCTGTCCTTGGATCTTTAAATTTCAATCTCTTGCTCCCTCTCTTCTCCATAAGGGAGCATATGTCAAAGGAAGCTGCTGTTTTCGTAACAGCTCAGAAGTAAAAAGAAACAAGGAAGGCCTGGGATCCCAATTCATACTTCCAGGAAACTTCTGTTAGACCTACTTTCCTTCCATCCTAGCTCCCACTTCCCAAAGCTTCTGTCACCCCCACCCCCCCATGTGGCATAATGGGAAACAAGAAATCAATGTAGGAACCTATAGGGACATTCCAGAAGCAAACTAGAGCTGGCAGGGACAGGCTTGTTCGTTAAAGGTTCCTCTCCAGCGCATGCCGCAGGTGTATCTGTTGTCCTGAATGCACACGTCACCCAGGGCAAACATTAGTTCCCTGTATGAATAGTAACTTACTGGGAAATAAAACACTGTCTTCTTGCCCCTTCAGTATGAGTGGGGAGGGAGTTCAAAGCTGAGAGTCTGGAGACAGTGCGGTGTGGTTGGAAGCCCTTGGGTGTAGTGAAGCAAAAAGCATACAGAATGCAGCCTCAGAGAGGGGCAGGACTCTGGGTACGGCTTAACCTGGAGCACAGTACAGGCAGCAACAACCAGACATTTGTCTCTCCACCCTTGGGTTCCACCCCATGCATATGTCCTCATTCTCAGATTCTTTTTTTTTTTTTTTTTTTTTTTTTTTTGGTTTTTCGAGACATGGTTTCTCTGTGGTTTTGGAGCCTGTCCTGGAACTAGCTCTTGTAGACCAGGCTGGTCTCGAACTCACAGAGATCCGCCTGCCTCTGCCTCCCGAGTGCTGGGATTAAAGGCGTGCGCCACCATACAAGGTGACTACTGATGGAGCTGGAGAGGTAACCAAGAGCATGCACTTCTATTCCAGAGGACCTGGGTTCGATTCCCAGCACCCACATGATGAGATTCTATATGTAACTCTATGTAGTTCCAGTTCTAGGGGATCTGTTTTAGTTAGGGTTTCTATTGTTGTGAAGAGAAACCATGACCACGGCAACTCTTATAAAGGAAAACATTTAATTGGAGTGGCTTGCTTACAGTCCAGTGGTTCAGTCCATTATCATCATGGTGGGGAGCATGGTGGCATATCGGCAGATTTGGTGATGGGTAAATCTTGATCAGAAGGCAACGGGAAGTGGATTGGGACACTGAGGGAAGCTTAAGCAAAAGAGACCTCAAAGTCTGTCCCTGCAGTGACACAAAGGCCACACCTACTTCAATAAGGCCACACCTCCCAATAGAGCTAATCTCTATGAGCTTATGGGAATTAATTACTTTCAAACTACCTCAGGATCCAACACCCTTTTCTGGCCTCATCAGGTACCAAAGATGAAATGGTGCACACATATATGCATCCATACACACAAAACAATGATAACAATAATAGTAATAATAATTTAAAAAGTGGCTGTTGTAACTCCTGCCTTCTGTCCCCTGGGAAACTCCCTTTGTTCTCTGCAGTAAAAGCAACCCCCTTTTCTTTCTTTAGCTGATGCCTACTGCCATCATGTGCCTGGCTCTTAATGACGTGGGATGCTCTAGTTGACCTGATTGATCTTCCCGAGTTCTACGTCTCTTCAATGCTCTGCAGAAGAAAACTATTGTCACCCCCAAAGAAGAAAGGATGCACATGGACAGCCACCAAACAGTTACCACTACACCAGGTTTCAGTCACTGCTCACCGGATAGCCTAGTGAATGGTGGAGCTGAGCGAGAACACGGAATGGAACTGAATGAACAGAACAGAAAAAAACCTTGTGGTTGCCAAGGTTAAATGGTAGATGAGCGTCTCCAGTGAAGGGATTAGGGCACCAGTGGAGAGGCCAGGAACAGACACGGAACAGTGCACCAGGCTCCTGTGCACAGGCTGGCAATGAAGAAGAGTGTGTGTATGTGTGTGTGGTGTGTGATCTGGTTCGGATGGCCGATGCCCATATGACCCGCTCTATAGGGAGAATGTACAGTTGTACAGCATCATCCCACTTCTTGAGCCACAGGACTTCTCCCCCTCCCGGGGGGGGGGTCTGGGTTCTAGAATTCAGGGGACAACTCTTAGGATCATCGATGTATGCCCCAGAGCAGAACAGAGGTATGCTCACAGAGTCTAAGCAAGCACATACATTTTCACAGAAGACAATGAGCCTAGCACTGGCTGGACATGTTTCTCAACACTAGTCTAGGAAGTCTGGGGACCAGGGAACATTCTGTGTGGCCGAACAGTGATGGAACGGTGACCAGTATAAAACTAATTTGTTGTTGTTGTTGTGTTGTTTTGTTTTTTCCAGCAGCAGATTCCATGCTAAGGAGATGCGGACATGTTGAGAGTCAGGAGCGGCAAGGTCGGAAATGGAGCAGTTCAAAGAGGCCATGGCTCAGACCGCCTGCATCAGAGACTACCTTCCTAATCCTTCTATGTATTTGTTGTGGCGGTAGAGATGGAAACTGGGCCTCGCACATGCGAGGTGAGGGCTCATCCCCTGGACTATGGTCCAGTTCCTTCATCTGGGACTCTTGGATCTCAGCCTTGCTGCTTTCTCTGTATAACTGCAGGACTCCTCAGCTTCTCCCTCTCCAGACTGAGGCTTTTATTAAAGCAATAGGCTTGCATTTGAAACCAATGTGGACCCAGATCCTGATCGTTTGCCTTGATCATCTGAACTCCAGATAGAACCTAAGCTCTTCAGGGCAAAAGAACTCTCTGTGCTGCCCAGAGTAACACACACACACACATGCACATACACATGCATGCACACACTCACGCACGCACGCACACGCTTTTTCCTTCTCCCCCTACCCCTTTCTCAGAACCAGATGAGTGCAAAGCTGTCTGACGGCTTTTGAATTTAGAGTCCCCCCCACCTCCTGCCCCCAACTCTTTTGAGCATCTCAAGCCAGATGAATTCTCCACATCAGCAGAATTTTACATATGTTATGCAAAAGCACATCACCGAAACACAGAGCAAAGGACATAAATAATGCAAATTGAACATCCATCTTAACCCCGGCCAGATGAGGCGGGGTGGGGCTACAATTAGCTAGGGAGACCTGACAATGGTTATTGTGGCCGCATAATCTATGGGAGGTGTCCAGTTACAGCCGGCACATTTGCAAGGCAGAAATACAGACCCCGAGAAAGGGAAAGGACAAAGAAAAATTGGGAGGGGCCGGCAAACATGGCAGACAGACAGATAAACAGAACCCCCTGAGATGGACAGGCAGGGGGATGTGCACACAAGGGAAGGCCAGCTTTGGCTTTGAGTGAGGGCAGAAAATGGCAGTGTTGCCCTTGAAATCCCTGCCGTGGGGTCATGAGCAAGCTGTTGACTCTGTTTCCGTCTAAATTACAAAGGACCGCAATTATATGTGGAAAATTGTCCGGCCGTGTCCCTGAGCAGATGGGAAGGCCGTGGTGGCAGATGACATGAAGTTAGCAAGCCGCTGGCCCTTCCCTTCTTGGCGTGGGTAGAGGCTGCCTGGGTACCAAAGCCAGCATCATTGAGAACAAAACAGCCACTTTAAGAACAGCCTGTTGTCTGCAGACTTAAGACTCAAGTCGTTATCTGGTTTAAATTCTTGGTACCTGGGTCAAAGTAGGGGTGTGTGTGTGCGTGTGTGTGTGTGTGTTTGTGTGTGTGTGTGTGTGTGTGTGTGTGTGAGGGGAAGAGGGAGAGGAGGGCAGAAGTATCTTCTCATCATTTGTTACCTACTCTGGCAAACCCTGAATTATGTCATCATGTTGATAGTTTTGCACTGGGCATAGGTTGGGCGACAGGAAGGAGTATCAATCTGGCTATCTGGGGAAGGATGCCAGCTTCCTTCTTTCGGTGCTGTGCTGGCCAGGGTTAGCTGAAATCACCGTTACCATGCTCCACGGCAAGGTTTCGCTGGAGAGGCACTCTGGGCACACAGAGAAGAGGCAAGCAGCCCAGAGAGAACAGCTCTCACCAAACGGCATAGGAGGTGACAGGGAGCAGAGATAGCCTGTTCAGATCAGCAACTGCTGGAGAGGCAGCCAGGGTTACCAGCATGTCCAGTTGGTTTGGAGGCTCGCAACCCCAGGGGAATCATAACCCAGAAGAGAGAACCTCAGCATCATCATAGTGATTACTAAACTTAGTAATGGCTATTAACAGTACGGGTTCTGGTCATAAAAAGCAGCAAATTGAAAGCCAATGCCCACTGTGTGCCTGGCGCTGTGTTAAGTACTTCTAGGAAGCTGTGAGTTCAGATGCATGCTGTTCCTAGCTTTAATTCAGTAGTGAAAGGGCCTCTGGTGCAGAGAAAGATGCCCCTCCAAGGCCACTGGGGTAGATTCATGACCGAACTGGTCACCGCTCTTCATTCTTCCCAGGAGCTGGCTCTAACGTGATTGTGTAGCTCTTGGCTGGCCCCATGACTTGCTTGACAGTGTCCTCATTCTCTGTCAGGTATCAAGATGGTCCTGCCCTGGGAACCCAGAGGGGTGCATGAGCCTGGTCTGTTCCGCTAGAGGATGAGAGGCCCATGTGGAGCAGGTATGCACTGTCCCAACCGAGGCTGTGCTATTTCAGCCAGCGCCTGTGACCTCATGAGAGAATCTAGACCAGTGGATCTCAACCTCCCCAGTGCTGTGACCCTTTAATACAGTCCCTCATGTTGTAGCGACTCCCACAACCATAACATTATGTGTGTCGCTGCTTCGCAGCTGTAATTTTGCTACTGTTATGAATTGTAATGTGCATTTTTTGTGGAGATAGAGGTTTGCTGAAGGGGTCATGACCCACAGGCTGAGAACCTAGGGTGTGGACATACTCAGATGAGTGTGGCCCGCCCACACAGGCAGAACTGCCCAGTGAACAATGAACCCGAGTATAGTTCTAAGCTACCAAGTTTTGGGGTAGTTGTTACTCAGCAGCAACAACAAAAAATAAACAAACAAAATAAGCAATCTACTCCATCTTTCTTCTGACTACACCCTCGTGTGCACATCTTGTTCACCAACACCAAATGTGCCAGTTCTGCCTGTCTTTTCCTGGAAGGTTCTGGAGGCAGATATATATATATATGCTTTCTGACAGAACCTCTGAGACATGGGAACCTCATCCCCACTGCAGGGAAAGTTCCAGTTGAAAATCCAGTAGTGGTGGCTGCAGAGCCTTCAGCAGACATTATCTGGGATGACTTCGAGACCTGTCTCTGGCCGGGATGGATGGCCCAACTGAGCATCTTCCTGGAAAAGAGCTCCTCTTGCTAAGGACATAAACACTGGGGAGAGTCCTGGAGAGCATGGTAGAGTGTGGTCAGAGGCCTTAGAGAGCAATGGATGGTCTACCAAAATGTGTTCACCTTCCAGTTGGTTCCGTTCTTCTTCCTCGTTCTTCTGTGTTCAAGAATCATACAGGATACCCTTTATTTGTAGATGTCACTCAAAATGACTGACAACTGGAATGGCAGAGATGCAGATGAACTAAATAGATAGCTGCCATGACACTGGCTGGGGGAGCTAGGAAGCCACAAGTTTATATTGTGGGGAAAGCTCCGTGGAAAGGAGATTCTTGGGACAAGGACAGGTCAACCATGTGGGAATAAGCAGATGAGCAATCAAGACAGATACTCTATACCAACCAGCCTGGAATTATGGCCCAAGCATCAACACAAATATCGGCAGCGTTTGGCATATTGAATCATCTCCGACAAAGCAGACTGGTGATGCACAGTGTTAGGTGTGTGGCTCTGTCTGTGCTGGCAGCCTGTGCACTCAGAGCCCAGGGACACAAGACTCTGACCACAATGAGTGCACTGAACACCCACCACAAACCATATCACCCAAGCTATCACTTTAGGGAACAGAACAGAACAACAGTGTCAACCTTGAAGCCCATTCATGTCCTCTGGTTTAGATGCTGAATGAGGAAAGATCTCAGTGGTCACAGTTCCTTTCCTTCAAGGCAACAACCTCTTTAGAAAGGTGCTATGGAGAATTGAGGTGATCCTGGGGGTTCCATCTAAAGAAGAAATAGTGCACTGGAGGAGGGCAGATGGGACAGAGGCCTGGGAGCGGATTGATCCAAGGTCCTAAGGGCCTTGGAGCATGTTGTACCCAAACTGATGGCTTCCGTCTTCAGTGACTCCGTCATCTCATTTGATGGAGGAAAGCGAACACTGCCCTGCTCTTCACAAACCTTGCCCAGAGACTTTGCTAACACTGCCTATAGTCCTAAGACCTGGCTCCCATAGAATCCTTCCCTGAACTCGAAGAAATGTGGGATGCTGGCAGGGTTCCAGACCATCACTGCTGGGGGCACCAGTGAGGAAATGATGGACAGACAAACGAGGGCCCCCTGCTCTGCAAGTCCTTTCAGTAAAGAGAACGGGAAATATAACTCAAAATCACAGTGATTTGAGTTCAAATGCAATTTTGTTGATTATAAGTCCTTGGCTTTTCTGCAAATTCCAGTCTCTCATGTCGAAGTGAGCATCACAAGACCCACATGGAGGGCTTGGTACCTGCTCAAGTGCTACTTTCAATACCGTGCCATGCTCTGGACCTTGTAATGTCCCCTCCACTATCTTCATTTCCTTTGATTCATCTTCTGCTTTAATATAACTACACCTTTGCAAGTATATTGATATAGTAAATATATTAACACCACTACTTAGAAATATTCTTTTTTTTCCAGTGCTGACAGGGAACTGTGTACTCTAGCCAGACTAGGTGAGCCTTCCATCACAGTGACAGCCCCAGCCAGGCTAGGCGAGCATTCTATCACAATGATAGCCCTGGCCAGTGACTTTCTTTGCTTGGGTCTGAAACGCTAGCTTATGGTTTCCCACCTAGCTCATACCCTGGTAGACCCTCATATGAGCGATCTGGCTGAACAAACTTTCTGTTGTTCTGTTTTAGACATAGATGTCCTATAGCAAGGGAAAGCACCTGTTTGGATCATCTTCACGAAGGAACAGACTAACTAAACACAGTGGGGGCCTCCTTGGGCCTGTCTTCTCCCTCATAAGGTGTACTGAGCACTTGCAATGTGCTAGGTCTACCACAGAGCTCCAGAGGAGTTGATTATCAGGAATTGGTTATAGATGAGAAACCTGAGGCTGAGCGATGTTAGGGGAGATGCATGAGAGGCTGCTTCATAACCACTGCAGCACCTTTTTGGGACCCGCCTCTTCCTTCCAGTACTTGGGGTCCACTTCCAAATCCAATGAGTCTCATTGGTTTAAGCCCTCCCTGACCATACTTTGGACAGTGTGTGGTTCAGTTACCCTGGATCTCAGCCCACCAGCACAGGCATCCTTGTCAGTTTACCTTATCAATCATATTGAAGTCACTGACTCTCCCTCTTTCCCTCTCTGGTTCCTTAAAAGGAAGCTGATAGCCCTTATTGTTGCCTGCAGCCACCCTGAGGCCCTGAAGGGAATCATTTCAGGGTGAAGGTGAGCAGACAGGATGGGGAGAAAAGCTGTTGGCCTCCTACTGGACCCCAGGCGGAGCAGGCTTCTGGATACCTTGCCAACCTTCAACCCAAAGGAAGCCTCGTGGCATAGCTACACCCATCTTGTCCTCAGGCCTGTTGTTAAGTAACACAGGTGTTAACTTTAGGGCAGATGCTGTGGCACTTCAGACCCTGTATCTGTTAACAGCAATGGCTACTGTGTGGGTAATGTATACAGTGTGGATATGTTGGGTGAGGGGATAATTCATCTCCTGGGTAAAATGGAGTGAGAGGTTGGAGATATCGTGACATTACAAAGAATGGCGAACATTTTTAAACTTATGGAGTCTTTGTTTATGGAATTTTCCATTCATTGTTTTTGGACTGGTAGCGGAAACGTAGAGGTAAGTCTGGTGTAGGAGGTTCTTCTGTTTGTGTGTTGCTTTCATTGCTTGAATAAAGAGACTGCCTTGGCCTTTTGATAAGGCAGCCCTTAGGTGGGTGGAGGAGACAGAACAGAATGCTGGGAAGAAGGTAAGTGTGGCAGACACCATGATTCTCCTGCCCGAGATGGATGCTGGTTAGACTCATGCCGGTAAGCCACATTCAAGTGGTGATACACATTAATGGAGATGGGTTAATCAAGATGTGAGAGTTAGCCAATAACAGGCTAGATCTAATGGGCCAGGCAGTAATTTCAATGAATACAGTTTCTGTGTAATTATTTCGGGGTTAAGCTAGCAGGGCAGCCGGGAGCCAGTGTGGTTATTTCAGGGGTTAAGGTAGTCGGGCGGCAGGACGCAGCCCGCTCATCCTACAACATGAGTCTGGAGGTCTATGCGAACCTCTCCCTGAATGACTCAGGCCAAGGGAGGCTTTACAGAGAATTTGACTTCAGTATGGGGCAGAGACATACCCAGGCACCTCCGGCACTGCTCAGCGCTGATGTGTTGAGCATGCAAGAATGTTAAACTCCTCTGCCTGCAATCTAATTTGTACAAGTACTTAGCAAGAACACCGGATTTATCAGAGCTTGAAGTGCAAAATATTAAAAAATAAATCACAGCTAGTAAAATCGTAGCGCTACCAGGAGATCCATTTGGAAAGACAGTTAGCGAAGTAGACCTGAGGTGCATCCATCAAGCTTTGCAATCACGTGGAAAGCCCGTTCACATGTGCTTCCTTTCAGCCCGCCCAAGAGGATCCCGCAATTTAAGGCAGGGAGCAGCTGAGTCCTGGCAATTAGCAATGAGATCCTTGGGAATTTTAATAAAAATGTTTAAGGAGCTGAAACAAAATGGCAGCCCAAGTAACAGAGATCTAGAGGGTAGTTTTAAGTCTTTCCTTCTCCTGGACCTTGCTCTCCTGAATACAGTAGGGGATAGTTTTAAGTCATCCCCCCCCTTCTCCTGGGCATTGTCCACCTAAGTATATTGTGTGGGACCTGGTAGGGGTTCTTCATTTCATTTGACCCCTGAACCATGTTGAAATTTTCAGGCCTAGATACTAAGTCTTTTACGCATACCTGGGGATTGAGTGATTGACAGTGGAGAACTTCTTGTGTTATCTTCGGTCTCGTAGGATGCCTATATCTGAGGGTTCCCTATAGACCTCACTGGGAGGCAATCCATTGATCTAGTTTGATCCTCAAACAAGTTTGGTCCTCCTAAGTTCTGATTGGTACATTTCTTCTTCCTGTCTTCCATCACCTGAGAAGCCCTTTGGTTCCTGGGCTGATCCATTCCCCCTGACATGTAATGTCACAGTCAGCTCTATGTCTGTAGCTTGGAATGTCCCCCTGGGGCCCAGGACCTGGCGTCTCTCTCTTCCCAGGTGTTGTTCCCTGCATGAGAAAGATTGAACCTGACGCATTTATGCATTTACATGTTCCCAGAGTATGTCAGTAAGGCATCGCTGTTTAGAAGGCTGCACTCAGACTGTGTTGAGTGATCAAGGCCTTGTGTTTTCAATCTGTCACAGAACGAGGCCCAGGCTCTCACAGCACCTCCCACGTGGCAGAGGCCTGCCAATCGTGCCCTGGATGTCACGACAGTGTCAAGCGCAGAACTCCCGCGTGAGCGTTTTCAGTTTCTGTGCTTGCCTTACCACCAACCAGTAAGAAATGGTTCCCATCCATAGTGAGGATTGATGTTACACTTGTCCTGTCAGTGTCTCTTGGAGGGTTTCCCAAACCAACAGCACCAGCAGCATTTGGGAACGTGGTCCAAAGGTAAATTCTCAGGTCCTAAGCAAAACTGAGGGACTCAGGAACCTGGAAACTGAGTCCCAGCATGCTCTGAACTCACTCGCCTCTGAGCTTCCTAAGGAATCTGCCATATTGGAGAACTGCTTTGCCACAACTGGGCCAGGAGAAGAGCTGGCATCAGGGCTGTGGGGTTTCTTCTCTTAGAGCCATAAGTGCCAGTCAACGGAGATGGCCACATCTGTCTGAAGTGCCAGTCAACGGAGATGGCCACATCTGTCTGAAGTGCCAGTCAACGGAGATGACCACATCTGTCTGAAGTGCCAGTCAATGGAGATGGCCACATCTGTCTGAAGTACCAGTCAACGGAGATGGCCACATCTGTCTGAAGTACCAGTCAACGGAGATGGCCACATCTGTCTGAAGTACCAGTCAATGGAGATGGCCACATCTGTCTGAAGTACCAGTCAATGGAGATGTCCACATCTGTCTGAAGTACCAGTCAATGAAGATGGCCACATCTGTCTGAAGTGCCAGGCAACAGAGATGGCCACATCTGTCTGAAGTGCCAGTCAACGGAGATGGCCACATCTGTCTGAAGTACCTACTGAACTCTTCCTTTAGACTTTGAACTGGATTAGTCCTGAAGTCAGTGCGCGGCACCCACAGGAATATACACACGCACTCATCTTAACCAAGCCCACCATTTGGATTTTCAAAGTTAATCTTTAACAGAGTTACGAGTGAGTGATGATTTTAGGGGCACTCCTTGCCACCTTCCTTTCCTTGCCACTTTTGTCAGACATTGAGAGGGAGGTGGGGGAAATGCCAAGGGTGACTTGAGTTCCAGCCTTGACTCTCTCTTTGGTCTTAGCTCTCTGTTAGGAACAACAATTAAGTAAACCCCACACATTTTAAAGGATGAAACAGAAGGAAAACAGAAAGCAAGTAACTTAATAGCTATTATTGTTAGTTAGTCCTCATGAAACACTGAGATCTTCCTGATTGGCTCAAAAGTGCTTCCTAGAATCGGTCACCGGAAGTCAGAGGTAGAAGCCCTAGCAGACATGCTTGACTGAGATCTCTCCCCACTCACCTGAGCTTATATCACCCTTCATCAACGGAAGGGAACATGACTTTCTCATCAACTATGTATTGTCCTTGGAAGAGTGGCAGTTGGTGACACTATGACCATGAAGCCCCAAAGCACTAGTCATAGGCATGTGTCCAACTCTTTAAAGAGGGAAACACTAAACAAGACCCCCAAACCATGTCTGCCAAGTTTCCCATATCGGCGAGAAACCCTTATGGAGTTCTAGAGCTCTGAGTTGGTCACGCACATTCTGTCTCCCAGCCTTCCCTTCCCGTCCTCCTGTCTACTTCCGTCAAGCTGTCTTAATGTTTAAGAGCTTTTCAGGAAGTTCAGTTTTAAAAAGATGGCAGAGCAGCTCTGAATTGGCAAACACCCTGCATTTCAGAGGTGATACTAACCGAAGAAACACACTATTATCTTTGCAATTTCCAGGTGTCCCTGGAAGCACTTTGCAGCCGAGACCGGTGCCAGCTATTAAGTGGAGGAGCTCATTTCGATGCCAGAATTAGCTGAAATTAAGATCCTTTGACATCTTCGTGCAGAAAAGAGTCAGTTTCAGTCCAGACAATCCAGAATGTAATAGATTGTGACAGGTTATAAAATTCTATGCATTTGAAAGAAAAGCTTTGGCGGTGCAATAATGTGTTTCTAATTTACACATAATAGGTCCGCGGAGCTGCGACGAGAAGGACATTAAAGTAATGAGGAAATTCCAGTTATGGACACCTTATGTGGCAATCTCAGAGATTATGATTAGGCCAGTCATTTTCCCGAGTGCCTTGTGCAGCTAAAGCCAAAAGAAAGGGGCCTGGGACAAAGAAAAGGCCAGAAGAGCAATAGGCTTCACAATGGAGAGTTGGGAATGCATGTTAGAGGAATATGCTCACCCTAGAGGAAGGCAATGTTATGGAGCCCAAGTCCTCTGCTGACTGGATCCATCGCTCCGAAGGCCACATTGGCGCTATGCCTCAGAGGAAGGACAATAGCCAAGGATGCAAATGGCAAGAGCAGGAGTATTACTTTTGTGACCGAAACCCTTCCCCAAGAAAAAGGGGAAATATTTTGCTTTCTCTCTGTTCTTTTGTTCTACCAAGCCACCTTTGCTAACCACCCATGGAGAACCTAACACAAAACGGCACCGCCGGACACTTGCATTATTTTAAAGCAGGCTTGATGCTGCATCTCTTGAAATGTCCAGGAGAAGACAAGCAACTCAGAGTGTGCAATGTGTCACCCGATGCAACTCTGGGCAGTCATTGTCACACCACAAGTAAATGCAGAGATGGAAACACACCTCAAACAGAAAGGCAAAGGACTCTCCCAACGGAAGCCGTACAGTCCACTTCAGTGCCAAGAGTATTTGCCGGTTCTCTTTGCAGATCATTTTCTCAGAAGTGTGGTTGATGTAAGCTAGAACCTTACATTCTGACCTGGGCAGGGCTAGACCTCATTTAACTTGTAGGTAGTTAGTAAATGTTGACCTCTCTCCCAGGTGGTGGGAGAAGTGGCACCCTCCCCGCAAAGATTTATTGCTTTTAGTATATTTGAACACCTTCTATATGTCAGGCATTTTTCTAGACACCCTGCGAGCTCTGCTTTCTTGTTTAAGCTCTGATTCTCTGGTCTTCTGGAGAGCATTTGCATAATATATAAAGTATACAATAGATTTAAAAAGAAGCAGTTGGGTGCCACCACCTGCCTAAAACTCTGTGAAGATAACCATACAGTCACAGGAGAGCAGAAAGGTCCAAATAAAGAGAATGCCTTGGTTTGCAGGTTTGTGCCCCCCCCCCCCCCAAAAAAAACTCATCTTTTCTTGACTGGTTAAACAGTTACAAGACTTGGTTGCAGATACCATTTCTGTCTTCCTCTCCCGAATATAGTCAGGATATGATATGAAAGAGCTCTAGCCTATAGCCTAAAGTTCAGAGATAAGCTGCTAGGCTTCCAGAGAGCCCTGCTCCCCGTGGATTGCAGTGTGGTCTGCAGAGAACCTTGTTCCCCGTGGATTGCAGCATGGCTCGTAGACGGCCCCATTCCTTGTGAATTGCAATGTGGCTTGCAGGCCACTGAGATCTCTTCCAGAACAGACTTGTGCACCAGGCAACTTCACTCCCTTCCTTGCTGAGCCTCTCATCCAGAGGCTCAGAGTTGGGAGGAATCTTAAAAGTTATGAGGTCTTATCTTCAACCTATCTAACATCTGTGTCTATTAAAGGACCAAACGTAGCCATAAAGGCCTGGATCAACTGTATGTAGTGAGATTTACAGGGAGAATCCATAGATAAAGATGCAGCCTCACGGCCAAGTCCAAGTGGCCCATCCACAGTGCGTGACTCATGTCCCAGGCAGAACGGATGGGCCACGGCTTCATGGCCACAATAGCAACCAACGTTCTTCAGCATGCATATGTGTTACTTGCTGCCTTTTTTCTATAATCACTATTTCTTCAAAGTGCCCACACTACTCATGTGGTTTCTGAAATCTGCACTCCAAAGCCATTATTCCTAAAATGCAGCATCTTCTCTTGCATCCTCTGTGAGCTGAATTATTCATCGCCACAGAGCGATCATCCTCCAAGTATCCAGAAGCAACTGAAGAGCAGTGCTTTCCATGGCTCCTTATGTAAGGAACAGAGGACTGAAAATGATGGTTCAATTTTCTAAACAACATTTGACCGATAGTTTTTAAAAGCCATAAAATCATAAACACCCTGTGACTTTGCAATTCTGTGTCTATGAACTTATCTTTTAAAAAGTTGTTATTAATGAAATATCCAGTATCTTGTGTTAAGATAGTTAACACTAGCTTGCTTTTATAAATAATACCTTCTATCAGGAGTTGGGGAGATGGCTCAGAGTTTGTAACTGCTCTTTCAGGGACCCAAATTTAATGCCTAGTGCTCATGTCATCAGCCCATGGTTGCCGATAGCTCCAGCCGCAGGGGATCTGATGTCCTTTTCTGGCTTCTGAGGGCATATGCACATCCATGTTCATACCCACACCCAGACCCAGAAACACATAAGTACATAATAAAACAAATACTCAGCTTAATGCAATCATCATTTGTTTTTAACTTACGACACAGTTCGAGGTGCAATGCTTAGTTCCCACATGTGATTTGAGGACCCCCAACTCGCTCTATCTCGTAGTTCTACTCTCTGAATATTGAAATCCTCCTGCAGACTCTGCATCCATCTAACTGATGAATAAGGAGAGAAAACAAAAACAAACGACTGAATTCACTGTGAATATAGCTCACACAATTAGGACTACTTGGGGGTGGGTAGAAGCTGGTACTGTAGCCATGGAAACTGCAAAGGAGGCTTTGAAGTATTATCTTCAACGTTGGTTAATCTATGGCTTATGCACAGATTGTCTGAATAGAGTGTGCATATCCATAAACATGATGTCACTTAGGCCGCCACTAAAAACGGAGCTGTTCTCCTAGCCAGCTAGCTTTCATAGGCTAGCCAGTGCTACCCAGGCTCCTAGGGGTAAGTCACTGACGTTCTCATCCGGATGTGAAACCTATAAGTTACAAGACCAACCTGCCAGGCAGGATGTGCCGTAGAGGCATTCTATGATGGGGGTAGCTGGGTGCTTTCTAGTTGGGTTTGAAATTCACCCCGCAAGAGGGAACCCACACCTAGAAACCTATGCTGCAGAAGATGATAGGCCTCAGGGGGACTGCATGCTGTTTAGCTGAACTGACACAGCATCACCCTGCCCTCGGTTTGCGTTTGAATCCACAGACAAAGGCTACTCTCAGGATTAATCGGGGAAGCCTCCCTTTCCAGTGAATGGCAGCAGACACAGAGATTCGCTGCTGCACGAGGTGGTGAGAACAAACGGCAGCTGAACGGTCAGATCCTAAGCAGACTCCCCCCCCCCCATTTTCCCTCAAGTTCACGGAGCATTGTACAACAGAGGAAAGGAAGACTCTCAGAGCCGTACTAGAAGGAGAAGGACTGTGCGGTGCCCTCTTCTGGGCAGGACACTGCTCTTGCAGTCACACACTGCCAGTATCCGGGATGCCCGCACAGCCCTAAGCCAAGACGGGCTAGTCAACAGCTTCCCACCCGCTACGGAAGGATCCAGAGAGGGGAGACGTGGCCTTCAGGTGTGCTTCCACTCACGACCCCACTGGGCTCCAGTGGGAAACTCTGATCGGATGCTCACACAGATGGTACTGGTTAAGCTAAAGATGGTTACAAAGGTCATGAATCTGGGAATGGGACAGATAGAAATAGGGAATGGGGCAATTGATGGGGATGGAGCGAAGATAAGAGAAGACTGGGGTAGAAATACTCAGAATACGGTCCATACATATATGAGATCTTCACTGCATGAATCAACAAAAGTATGAACCTCGAACCTGACTTAGTGGTGAAGGCCGATAATCCCAGCTACCCAGGAGGTTGAGGCAGAAGGATCTTCAATTTAAGGACTGCCTGAGCTGCAAAGTGAGGTCAGGTCAATTTTGATCAGTCTAGTGAGACTCTCTCTCAAATTTATTTCTTTAAAAATGGGCTGGGGTGAGGCTGGGAGGCAGGGCCATCGCCTATCATGCACAAGGCATTGGTTTAAACCCCAAGACAGGGAGGGGGAGCAGATCCGTACATATTTTCAGTCCCAGCATTCGGGAGGATTTAAGTTCGAGATCAGCCTGGGATACAGAGCCAGAGCCCATCATAAAGACAGGAAATGCCACAGGAGGGGAAGCATTCTATGAACAAAGCAGACGAGAAAGTATTTGGGTCACAAGCCTGAGTGGGGAGAAGCCAAGGATCATCTTTCTTCTTGCTTTTCTATATCTCAAGTTAAGCAAATTTTTGTTATAAATGATTAGTTTAATAACATTAATAATTATTTTAATAACGCTTTTGTTTTATTTAGTACATCCCAAGTATCCTTTCAATATGTAATTGGTACAAGTTAAAATACTAAAACATAAATTCATATTTTATACCTCTCTCTATGTGGTTGATATATTTATAATCTGCGTTCATTTCCCAAGACAGTATCATTTGAGCCAGTCACATGTTAAGTATTCAATAGCTGTATGTAACCAGTGGCTATTGAATGGGCAGCAAATATCTTCAGAGTATGAGTTGGGGGCCTAGTGTAAGTGAGGCAGCAGTGTGAGGGAGATCCTAGGTGAGCATTGTCAAAGACATATGTGTCAAAACCTCACGAATGACGTGTCTTTGGAGCCTGACCTTGAGAAATATTATGGAGAACAGTATTCACAATCTAACAAGATTTGTCGTGGTCATTTTCATGTTGACCACCAGGGGTCAGTAGAGAGGCGAAGGCGAACTTTTTTTTGAACGGAAGCAGCCTCAGCAGAGGCCTGAAGAAGGTTTTACAAGAACAGAGGCACCTTAGTTTATGATGGAACTATGTCTCCAACAAAACCATTGTAGATAGAAAATACCATGAGTCAAAACTACATCTAACAAAGGAAGCTTTGAAATATCAGAGGTGAGGCGAGATCCTCCAACATGGAGCCTATGTCATGACAAAGGCTACATACACAGTTCATGGGCTGTACCCGGTACCATATCACCATTAAACACAGGCTTGTGGGCTAGTGCTTTACGTCAGACCTTTGCAAAGTCGAACCTCTGTGTGCTGAAGAAATCTCTATTTGGGGTGAAGATTAGAATGAAAACTTGTTGAACTCCTAGGAAAATGGAAGAGAAAACGGCCAGAAGACACAGTAGTGTCAAGTTCAAGGGCCCTGACTCTTGTGCCTGGAAGTCTATTGTCACCCTTCCTGAGCAGCTGCAGGGACAGTAACAAACACTCAGTATCTGGGGATACCCATTTTACAGATGAGGAAAGAGATAGCATGCAGAAAAACCTGATTCCAGACCCAATGTCCCTAGCTCTTTGAAATTGCAAAGACTAAGTATTTTGCAACCAGATAACCCTGGGCTCATCTTCCAGTCTCTGCACTCACTCACAGGAGCAAGGAGGAGACAGGTTCAGAGTTCTCCGAGTCGCAATTTGTTGTTCCACGGAATCAGGGCCTATCCTGCCTCTCTGACCCCATGAGTGGAATGACCCTGAGCACAGAAAGTGTGGAATAAGCTTCCCGGTTCAGAGCAGCTGTGGTAAATGCCGGCTACCCTGAGAAGTCATGGCCAGGAAGTGGGTCATTCGGGCCTTCTTCAGAGGAAGGGGGCACGTAGACTCACACATTTTGGAAATACCAGCTTTCCCTGGCTAATCGTCAGGATGGGTTTGAGTAGGAAGAGCTCTGTTAGAAAGATCTGCAATATTCCAGAGACTTGAGGGGACAATGGCAAGAATGAACACAGAATTTTAGAAGCAGAACAGGCATTATGGTCACATCCTCCAAATGTCCCCATGTTGCAGAAGAAATGACATGCAGACTTAAGTGATGTATTTCAGACTAAATCTTGGCACTACACTGGGTCTTTAAATTTTATCATTCGTTGACTTTTCCACAATTAATCAATTAAACATTCTGGAGCCATAAACATTTGGCCTGGAACTTAACTCAGTTAAAAACACACATACAATAGAACCGTTGTTTTGTGCAAATAATGTACATCCATTTCTCAGCGGCTTCCATAAACAATCATCTCGGTCAGTTATTCTTGACCACAGCAGCTTTGTCTGCCCCCACAGAAGGAAGGCAGACTGAAATAATTCTCATTATTTGGGTAAACTGATACTTACGGGAATCAAGCTCATCTCTGACTCAGATCGAAGTTTATTTTGATTTTTTCAAAGTTAACAAAGCGTTAGCACGGGTTCTGAACTCCCCCTCAATAGATTTTTATGGAGACAGCTTTAAAAACGTGCCATTATTTAGATTCTAAAAGGCAAGGTTCACTTGATATACATCAGAAAGAAGACTTTGTTCTGCAATGAATGGAAAATGGTGTGTTATCTGTTATTCTTCGTGTCTGTCTTGCGATACACTCTTCAGATACACTCAGGGACTATTTTTACCTGTTCAGCCTGCGCAAACGCAGAAGGAGTCTCCGTTTACTTTGCACCACCAGAGGGCGCACAAAAGCAGATGCTGTAAAAGAAAACAGACACTAGGTGGCACCACTCAGTCATTTTCCTTCAGTCTGGTTTTAATTCCATTTTTTCCTTCCTTTGTTTAGCAGTGAAGCTAATGGGTTAGTTTTAGCTGTGAAAAACACGTTTCTATTTTCCTAGCCTCTGACTAATATGTCTGGCTCCTGTGCCTTCCTTTTCTGAAAGTATGATGAAGGCGAAAATGAATCATTATTTGTCTTAACGTACCTTCCTACAGCATGCAGATGACTGAGCATGCGTGTTTTCTTAAGGGCATTCAAACATATTCCAGATGAAGTTTTCCTTCTTGGTCTTTCAGAGGCTCATATTCTTTAGAGATTTCTGGAATTTTCATTTTATATAATCTTTAAGAGTCAGAATTCTAAATTTGACCAGAGCTACAACATACTCTGGAAGCAGAAGAGAACAGGCATCGCTAGAGGAGCTGAGGATTGGCTCCTGGATTGAGTTGGCCCAGCATCACTCCTTAGTGGATTAGGGCTTCATCTCTGAGTTATTCACTGCCTGGCATCTGGTACCTCTCAGAACCCTTAAAGATGTCTTCCCACCTTGAAAGTCCATGAGATCATGGATAAGCCTAGCCATGCCCCCCACCTTCCCTAAACACAATTCTTGAGGGTATCACTAACTGATGCCCTCTAAAATGTCTGGATGATTCTCAGGGGCATAGCACACATAAGAAGCAAGGGCTGCTAGTTTTTCAAGCCGTCTTCTGAGGCTGAAGTCCTTCTGAGAATAGTCTGAACAAGGGGAGACATTCGCTCCATCCTTTCCTCCCTGAGAGATGCTAATTCGCTAATTAGCCTATGGGATCTGTGCTTAATGTTAAACAAGCAATGGCTATGGTGAGAGATGCAGCCAGGCACCAGTGCTCGGGAGCTGCAGAGGGGCAGCAAGTGGTCTGCTGTTGGAAGGCTAAGAAAAGGGAAGAATAGCTGCAGAATGGAATGGGATGGTAGCCTTGATCTGGTATCTGACTGAATTTTACCCACAGTTAAGTCATGCTGAGGGTGGGGGAATGTGTTTTTCTGCAGAATCCTCCAAGTTGGTGCACAGAGGAGCTGAGAGCTAAGTAAGGAGAGAGAGATAGTTCACATTCTTTGCTAGCCGATAGCAGATGCGAGACTTCATGATCAAAGATGCTATGATTTCTATGAGGCAACAGAGAGTCACACACACACACACACACACACACACACACACACACACACACACACCATACTGCTGTTCACTAGTCTAAACAATATTTAACCATCTGCATTGGGCACAAAGAAGGAATAAGAAACCATTCTTGATAATGTCCTCTAGAGTTGGGGAATCTTCCCATGGGTACTCACCACCCTAAATGGTACCTACGGAGCCCTTCCAAATTCTAGTGATGGGAAGGAAGGCTCTTTGCTAAACTCTTACAAACACAGACAAAAAGAGGTGCATGTTTTAAGTGTGTCATGCTGACCAAGGGACACCAAGATAGAGAGTCGGGTGACCCACTGAAAATCACTGCTACAAAAAAGGCACAAGCTTGAATAATTCTGTAGTGAATGTCACCTGAGCTGGGCTTGGTAGAACCATGGTGCCCCATCCTAAACCCTGCTGTACCCACTGATAATGTGGGTAGCACAGCCCCGCTCTTTCGGGATGTGAGATGGGTAGGCTGTGGGAAGGCAGGAGATTGAAACTGGATGGTAGGCTACTCAGAATTTGGAGGTGGTGAAACAGGGACAGGGTGAGGGATGCTGCCAGGGCCACTAGGGTGCCAAAGTTGACAAACTGAATCTTTGCAAGTCCCTGGAGACGCAAGATGAAGCCCGCAGCAGCAGCACATGAAGGTAAGGGGATCCCTAGGCGATGCTGGTGGACCTGCTAGCTCAAAGCAAGGTCTCCCACAGGCTATTTGCGCTGCTGACCACTGAGGACTGTCAGCACATGGGTAGCACATGGTCTTCGCATCAAATTAGCTTAGAAAATGCTTTATTGAATAATTTTCTTAGAAAACATTTCATTAACTAATTTGTCAATTAAATTTCTTTGGTGCCCAGGAGCCTTTAATAAGCTTCAAATTTAATGATTTAAAAGAGAAACCATTATTAGTACTTCTCAACCTTCTTTAATGCAGCATTCTCAAACTTAGGGGTTCCGAACCACTTGTTTTAAAGCTGGACATGTGGGATCCATAGAGAGATGACTGCTAAAGCTGCCTAAAGAAGGTGAGACAGTCCTTTTGGGGTTCCTGCTTCTTACAAATGTCTACTAGACATTCTGCAGGACACAAAAGAAAGTGACTGACAAACTGGCAATATAGGTGAAACTGCCTTTGAAATTTCCTGCTTCATGGGAAAGTCTGCCAGATACCATGTGCCTGTAGGCTAAAGATGGATGCTCTAGCATTACAGAAGAACTTTGGGTGACTGTCCAGGTAGTGAAATGTCTCTGTCAGTTCTAGAGTTTTGAAAGTTGTTTACAATGCACTTCCTGTTTACTTAGATAATATTATATCCTTCTGGAGTCTTTGATGGAGTTGAAAAATAGATAGTTATAGCTTCCCTTGGTTATGATAAAAGATAAAGTAGATTTAAATATTGTAACTGTAATTCTTGCTTACTACCTGCTTTGTTAAAGGTAAAACCTTCCTTTTTATTTAAACAGAAAAGGGGAGGTGATGTGAGATTCCCCTCTGTATGCTGTGAATACCATTGCTTAATGAATAAAGAAACTGCCTTGGCCTGTTGTTAGGGCAGAGTAGAATTTGATGGGGAAAACTATACTGAATTCTGGAAGAAAGAAGGTGGAGTCAGTGAGAAGCCATGTAGCCCCGCCAGAGACAGATGCCAGGGACAGAACTTCACCTAGTAAGTCACAGCCTCATGGCAATACACATATGGAGATGGGTTAATTTAAGATATGAGTTAGCCAATAATATGCTTAAGCTATTGGCCAAACAGTATTGCAAATAATATGGTTTCTGTATGATTATTTTGGGGCTGAGCAGCCAGGAACAAACAAGAGACCTCTTGCAAAACAGAACTGATACAAATGTGAAGGGTTTAGCACCCTTGGTGGCACACAGGCCAAGCCGGAAGGAGCTGGAAGAACGTTTTTCTCTTTGCCTTATTTATTTGATGTCGACAGTTCACAATCTTGAACATGATCTTAAAGGATGTAGAAGCCCCATTTTTAGATTTTCATGCTGTCACTTAGCTATGTTAAGTCATCTCTGAAGGCCATACACACGGGTCTCACCTACAGGGTTCATACATGGCGATGGGGGTGACTTGGACCTACTTGGACCGTCTTATTAAGTATACCTTCTGTTGAGGGGACAGGAGGAACAAACTCAGCTCCCAGTGTCTATGGCAAAGACAGTGCCAATTGATATTACACAGTAAAATGCAACGAGATTAAATCAATAACATCTGCAATAAGGCATAATGAAGGTAAAATTATATCTCTGGCTTCCTCAACAGCTGTGAATCTATTTTTAATGATTCTCATTTTTGGCAGTCAGCTAACAACTTCTAAAACGTCCTAGAAATCGGATTGTTAAGCAGATGAGCACTGCGGTGGCTCAGAATGTCATCAATCAGCTGCGGATCCATCTGTACAGGCGAGCTAGAGGCCCGGGGAACGCACCCACTACCCACAGTGCTGAGCTCCCCACTCTCAGATTGTAGGTGACTGGGCAAATGCTGAGGACAGTGAGGCAAGGACATTGGGAGTAGGGGCACTCTCTAGGAGGGGTCGAGCTGTTGCTCCGAGGGAAGAGAGACTTCCTGTGGAAATGGAGTTGGCTTCACTTCATGTCTCAACTGCAGGGTTTGTCTACCCAGGGGCTGGCAGGAGCCAGGGCTCCACCCTTCCCCTTTCAAAGCCAGGGAAATTCCATGGCTCAGCAGGCCCTTGACTGTGTTCATCAAGTTATGGAGACTGACACTGGGGACCATCCTCGCTCATTCTAACTGCCTATATATACCTCTTCTTCTGGGACTGCCTTCTAGAAGCTGTGATGAGGGTGTGTGTGTGGGGGGGGGAACTGATCTCCTCAGTTGATCATTTTGATCTGGCAGAGTCAGGACAGTGGCAGGTGGTAGCTCACACTGTCTCCTCCACGCTTATCAACCCCATAGGCAGATGCCTAGCATCCCCTAGTCAAGTTCACTGTCTGGGAGCCTCAGAAGGCTCCCTACTAACCAACACTGGAGGGTTCCACAGAGGGCAGAAATCTGCCTCTCAGATTCCACCATCCCCTGAGTGAGGGCTCCTGTGTGAGGAGAGAGGCTTATGGGCCCCCTGTGCTCTTCCCTATTCTGATACGGTTGCCTGGGGAGGAGACAGAAGGGGAGCGGAAGGTGTTGCCTTAGCTGTAAAGACCAGCTCGGTAGAAAAGGCTAACCCTACAGTGGGACCTGCTCTCAGCTGCAACACCTACTGGCCAGGATTTTATGTCTACAGCAGGTACTGGGCTGTAGCAAGGGTTTAGGCTGGAGGGAGTAGTGACTGCAGAAGGTGGCTCTTGACAGAGGAGAAGACGACATGAGGGGACAGCTCGATTCAGCAGGAACGCACCTTCCAGCGGCTGTGTGTTGAGAAATGTTGTCACTGAAGGAGCGAAGGGGACGCAGGGTGGGGTGGACTTCTGTTGTGGTGGGACAATGCAATGACACATGGATCATGAAGAGCATGGTGGCATAAACCAGTGATCCCGTGCTCAAATGGGAGAGGCAGGTGAATTAGGGGTTCAAGGCCAACCTGAACTGTGTGGCGAAGCTATATCTCAAAACACGTGATGGAAAACAAAATAAAATAAAAGCAAATGCCCCAAAGCTAAAATGACAGTGAGTGCTCTTGGGAACTGAGGCATCCAGAGATGTGGGGGTGGGGCGGGAGGGAGTGAGGGTCACATGAAGTGGACAAAGGGTGGGCTGAAGAAGAGGCAGGGAAGGCTAAAGGACAACTGGAAAGTTGGCTCCACGGACTGATGGGGCCTGGACACTCTATGAACCGCAGAGGCTAGGAGGCTTGGCAATTAGTAAGAAGGACCCCTGGGCAGCCTAGCCTCCTCCCACTGGGCCAGGCCTGAATGACGTGCCAGGAGAATGGTGAATCTCTCTGTGGGCAAGCTGACATGCACTGCCTGGCTTCCCTTCCGCTGGGGGGTCCCAGCACCAGACATCCCCACCTGACTCACAGGTTGACATGAATTGTCTAGCGTGGTTAGTTAAGAGGTATATTGGCCTCACAGCACTAGCTGGGGATGGAGGGAGTCACCTTTACTGACCACGGACCTAAGCCTCCATCAGTATTTATTTAACTGCTTTTCGATGCTCTTTGCCAAAAATTTAATGCAAAAGGCTTTGCCTCACACGTTCTGTCACTGGAGGTGAGTTGGCTCCCTGCTTTGAAAGGGTTCTGAGGCTAGACCCAAGTTCATGGACACACCCTCTCAACAAGAACACCCCTTCTAGTATTTGGCCATGCGAGCAGGGATGTTGTCAAGAGACAGGTGGAAAGAAAAGAGAAGGAGACACTTAACAAAGCCAGGTATGACAGTACACATCAGAAACCCCGGCCCCGAGGAGGCAGAGGCACATGTGGATTCGAGGCCATTTGAATTCAGTAAATGACGTCCGCTTGCCTGAGAATGAAGTCAGGGTCCTACTGCACCCAATGAGGAACGCAGCTGCCTGTGGCTTTCAGACATAAAGCAAAGAAAAATCAGCCTACAGTCCACAATCCCACAGAACCTAGACAACAAAGAGGATCCTAAGAGAGACATGCATGGATCTACAGAGGAAGGTGAAAAAAACAAGGTCTCCTGAGTAAATTGGGAGCATGAGGGTCACAGGAGAGAGTAAAAGGGGAGATGGGGGGGGGGAGGGAGAGATAAATAAAAACAATAAAAAGATGTCAAATCCTTTGTGTTTTCACCATAGGCCTTCCCAAAAGGTTCAGCTTAAGAATTCTTTGTGTTTATGGAAGTTGGGGTGGAGGCTGGAGGTTAACCTTGGATTCTTCTCTTCAGGGGCCATCCACCTTGTTCTTAGAGACCAGGTTTCTCACTGGACTCGAACTCTTACTTACCCCAGAGATTGCCCCACTCTTGCATCCCTGGTGCTGGCCGTTACAGGTGTATGCGTTCACACCTGGCTTTTCACCTGGGTTCAGGGCACCGAATTTGGTGCCTGAGCCTTGTGTGACAATTGACTCAGCCTCAGGCCTGAATGAAGGGTTCCTAACCTGAACTCTCACAATGGTCTACATACAGAATCTGAGGGTTTGTGGTATGTTTTCTGTCTTCACAAACTTAACTGAAAGGCACGCACCCTTTCTTTCAGCTGTGGATGCCAGTAAGGAGCCACGGTGGGCAGCATCTGCGGAGCTGCTCTCGGCAGTCACTCACCTGCCCTGGCCGCAGCTTGAATGTGGTCTAATTTGCACCTGG
The DNA here is from genome assembly GCF_018167655.1 of Microtus oregoni. Lineage (NCBI taxonomy): Eukaryota > Metazoa > Chordata > Mammalia > Rodentia > Cricetidae > Microtus > Microtus oregoni. Next base: position 1,409,765 of record NW_024543874.1, read on the forward strand.
CCGCTAGTTCTTGCTACTTAGCATGCGATTCCAGAAGTGAATGTATTACCATTGTTGTGTTACGGAGCGGCGGGCTGTGTCCCGCCACCCGGCTAGCTTTACCCAAAATAATTACACGGAAACTGTATTCTTTTAAACACTGCCTGACCCATTAGTTTCAGTTTCTTATTGGCTAGCTTTTACATATTGATCTAACCCATTTCTATTAATCTGTGTAGCCCACGAGCTGGCTTACCAGGAATGATCTTAACCTGCGTCTGTCTGGAGTGGGCGAATCATGGCGACTCCCTGACTCAGCTTCTTTCTCCCAGCATTCCGTTCTGTTTACTCCGCCTACCTAAGGGTTGGCCTATCAAATGGGTCTAGGCAGTTTCTTTATTAATAAGAAATCACTCCCACATCATTTCCCCTTTTTCTGTTTAAACAAAAAAGAAAGGCTTTAACTTTAACATAGTAAAATTACATATAACAAAACAGTTATCAAGTAAAAAGTTACAATAATCTTTATCATAACTAAGGAAAACTATAACTATAACTAACTATTCTTAACTCCATCAAAGACTCCAGAAAGATATATTACCTAAGTAAACAAGAACTAAGAAACTTAGTTCTAGAAATGACAAAGACATCTCGCTGCCTGGACAGTCACCCAAAGTTCTTTTGTACCGTTGGGGCATCCATCTTCAGCCTTCAGGCCCATGGTATCCAGCAGACATTTCCATAAAGCAGGAAAATTCAAAGTCAGTTCAGTCACTATCTGTTGTGTCCTGCAGAATGTCTCGCAGACTCTTTCAAAATGAATCAGGAACCCCGAAAGATCATCTCACCTTAGGCAAGTTCAGTAGTCCTCTCTCTGCGGGTTCTCTGTGTCCAGTTTATGCAATAGTCCAGGCGAGAGCAGTTTCTTGCCCAAATGGCTATCAAACTCCATAAGGTGCCTCTTCGATGCCCATCTTCCTCTTGAAGTAGATTGGTGCTGCCAGGAGCAGACGTGTCTCATTGTCATGAAAAGTCCTCAGTTATTAAAACATTAAATGTCCTATTCTGTAATCTTTGAAAGACATGAAGAATGTCTATCTAAAATATATCTCTATATATCTAGAAAATCTAACTAACATGACTACAAGCTTTACTATTATCGATGATCATCTATTAACAACCTATATTTCTTAATTATACAGTACATATTTAAATGAACTACACAATCACAATACCTTAATCAAAATCAGAAACACTTATACATATAACAAAATTGACCTTAAATCTCTGTCAATAAAGCAAAATCTATACTAATGCAAATTATTCATACCTATATCATATCCCCCTTTAAATGTAAAAGAACGTTTATAAACCATATTTGGGAATATGGGCGCAGTTTTTTCTCTCCAAACTGCTTCCTGCTGAATGGGGGCGTCGTTAACTAGGTCTTTCATGGTATAACCTGTGTGCTAGTTTCATCTCAGTTGGCAGTTGAGCGAAGCAATTTTTTGAAGGCGTGCACAGGAACCATTCAGGAGGACGTGGTCCATCATACCAAATCGGAATAGAAGAAATGAACAGCGTCTCATCCTCTGTGAAAACAAAATAAGAAACTCCTTTCCAAAGTATCATATCCTTAGATCCAAATTCATAATATCTATGTTGGATTAGTTCAGCAGTATTTATAAATAAATATCTTTTAGTAGCTTTTGCTCTTTCCTCAGCATTCAAACAATTTAAAGAGAGCATAATAGCATACAGTATCAAAATTCTCTGTTTATTTTCCATCTTTGTACAGCTTTGTTTTAACCTCTATTTCGTTTATTTTTACTTTTAACTTTTTGCTTTTTGAGACAGGTTCTCTGTATCTTTGACCTGAAGTAACTCTGTAGACCAGGCTGTCTTTGAACTCTCAGAGATCCGCCTGTCTCTGCCTCCCAGGCATTCAGGATTAAAGGTGTACACTACTACACCTTGAACTCACAGAGATCTCTTTGTCTCTGCCTTCTAGGCACTGGGATTAAAGGCGTGTGCTACCACACATAACAACTCTCTTCCTTTTTTTTTGTTTTTTACTTTAAGAACTTCAACTTTTAGTCTGCATATATTTTTAACACACTGTAAACCATTTAAAAATTTTCTTTGTCTTTGAATCTCTCTTTACTGTATATCTCTCTTCTTCTGACCACATGAATCTTTAATTTACCAAGCAATCTCAGTAGGACTAAAGGCGTGGCTTTGCCAGCTAGATCCAGTCCATTCCTTAGCTTTCCAGCCTCATGGCGGATATACAGGCTGTAGCCATGTTTACTGCCATAACTGTATGGCATTTCAAGGTCCCTGCCAGCAAGTGAGCTACAACAGACAACACTCAAGTCCTCTCTAGGTAGCCGGCCCTCCTGCCTCAAACAGTCAGAGTTTGCCCTGGCAGGATGGCCCAGAAAGCCGGCATTTTTAAACAACAGGTTTTTTCCTTCTGCTGCTGAAAACCGAAAAGCATGTGTTCAGCTTTTCGTCAACATCATTTAAGTGTTTCGTGGCAGGACCTCTTAATGAGCTGCAGGCTTTGCAGTTAAAGCTGAGTCAGGAAGCCTCTCTTAGATGAGGTGCTTGCTTGCCTCTGGCAAGCAGAGCAGACCCGAGAACACAGCGAGTCTAGTTGCCATCAAACTAATCATAGCACTTTACTCCATTTATGCTCTATTCAAAAGCTCTGTCTCCCGCAGGAGCCAGACAGAGATCGCAATGGCAGCATAGCCCCAGGAAATCGCGCTTTAAAATGACACAGCGTTTTTTCTGCTACTGTTGCCGAATCAGGAAATCTCTCTACAGCACGCCACCAACAAACAGCAAAAATCTGTGTTAAACTCTCTCTCCCTTATTTTTAAGCCTTCTCAGGTTTTTTAAGTGGGTTTAGCCCCACGTTGGGCGCCATATTACCATATTATAAATTTGGTTTAAAAATAACTGGTAGCTGCATTTTACTGTAATCAATCCCCTTTGTAATTCCAGGGCTGCTATATCACACATGATTCTGACAGGATGCCTCTGAGTGGGGGAGCAGCCCCAGGTGAGGAGCCTCGTCCCAGAGCCGGCCACCCTTCTCAGGTCACCTTTCTAGAAACATACATTTTTGGTCTTTTTCTATTGCTTCATTTTTAAAAGGTCTTTTTTTTCATATAATCTATTTTGAAGCTGCTTTTTTTTTGCCCCTAACCAAGAAACTACTTGCAGCTGACACCTGCTGGCAAAGAGGGGGGGAAAAGTCTACATTGTATTTTTAAAGTTGAAACAAAGCTCATATAAGGTAAAATCTACTCACTGAACTGAACAGTGTGCAGGTTTTAGTGTGTTAAGGTTCTGTAACCATCACCACTGTTGAAGATTTTAGTACTGTAATAGGAACTCTCTCTGTTCACGGTCACAACCATCTCTCCTTTCCTGGGCTGGACAACTGGGATCTACTTTCTGTCTCCACGGAACTATCCACAGTAGACATCACTAATGAGTGGAATGCTGTAATACATGGCCTGTTTTGCTTGGCTTCTTTCACTTAGTGACTTTCACTGAGATCCACCCTGTTGGATCATAGACCGGTGCCTTGTTACCTTTTGTGGATACGTAGTAATTCACATATTATGAGTAGACACATGCATAGGACTTACTGTGTGTATCCATTTGGTCAAGTCCTTTTTCTGCCTTGGCTCCTACATCTTTTGAAAGGCAGAGATGAGGGTGGATCGCGACTAACTGATTCCAGCTTCTCACCACATCTGTGCCCCCTTTCCAGGCCCTGCTGTAGTTTTTTGCATAAATCTTTGTTTACATTCAGTTATAAATGACTTGATATCAGAATTGCCCCATAAAACTCCCAATTGTATTTTCCAGTCCCATCTATTCATAGCTGGTGAACAATATAGACTTGGCTTGGGGCTCTTATCTGACTTGGGTGGGTGTGGTAGATGGTTTAAAACAGGATATCTCATCTTGGCACAATTATCTTTTCATAATTAGGGCAATCATCCAAACTATCATGGACCAGACTCTTCACAGAAGATAGTAGAGACAACAGAAATCTTTCAGTATGGCACTGTGTGCCATCCCGGAGATCAGTTTAAGGGCTATTCTACGAGTCTCAGTCCACCCTCCTGAACAAGTTTTCATCTGTCATGTTAACATGTCAACACCTCACAAGAGCCTATTTCCATAAGCTTCAAAAAATGAGGAGGCAAAGACTGGCTGCCTGCCCTCAGGTGGAAGCCAGAAGCATCTCGTTGAATGGGAGTCCATGCAAGGCTTGGACCTGCTTCTTAGACTGGGTTTTCACTCCTGCCTTTTGTAACAGCACGTGTTAACTACTGGCAGAAACTGTTGGAGTGACAGATAAGTATTTACCTAGAGAAATGACGTTGTGAATGACACATTCTTCACCAACCCACTACCTCCCATTCCCACTTCTCCACTCCTCTTGGGCACAGCACCGGAGTCCACTGGCATCCACGCAGCTCAGCCCCCCATTCTCTCCCATACTGCCCATCACACTGGGCACAAAGCTCAAGTCCACAATTGAGCCCCTGCATTACATCTACAGGTACGTGAGCCCCTTGGGCAGGGCATCGTGTGGAAAGGCCCTACACAATTTTCTGCGGAAGACAATGCAGGGACCATGGCATTTTAAACCTGCTCTGCTGCACCCTGCTGCCTATCCTACCCATCCAGAGGAAGAAAGGCAGTATCTCCGTTTCGTAATGTTCCACCCATCTCATTCTACTGTCTCTGGATGCTACTGGGCTGGACTGCTGGCTGGCTGCCTTTCTTGTCCTGCAAGCATAACCTTCCCAACAAGTTTAGCAGTTGGGAACCTGTTCTGTTTCCATGTAAACAATGTGAGGAAGGCAGCTTCATGACAGTGAGCTTCTGGGGTCTGCTTCACCTGCTTCCTGTGGTACAAACTGATTCTTTCAGGGAAGAGAAAGCAGTTATATCTATCTGTTTGTTTCTTTTGCTTGTTGGTCTGTCCAGACAAGAGGTGACCTGATCCCATAGGATGGGTGGGTGGAATAGGCTCCCTTTCTGTTGAATCTAAGCCTAACTTCCTGAGATTCTGCTTCCTCTGGCTGCCCATGCCTTTCAAATGTTTTCCTATGAGACCATGAGCCACCACTGGTTCATAGGAATCTGGAAAAATGGGAGCATGCCTTTCTGACAGGGGTCCTCCTTAGAGGATTCAGGGTCCAGCAGGAGCTGCAAGGTGCTATTAGCGCTCGCTGCTCCTCCAGCAGATGCTCTGGTCACTCTTCTCATCCTCCCTCCCTTTCTTTCTTTCCCCCTGTTTCTTGGATCCAATGTATTTCTGGAACACCCCAGGCTTGTCCTGTGGACTCAGGTCCCTCTTGGCTGCAATTCACTTTCGTCTTTGTTTTGTTCTTGCTAGAATCTAGCCTGACATTCTAGACCACCATCCTATCCTCTTGGTTTATCTGCCAAGCTCTACGGAAGCCTCCTCAATTCATCTCTATGACTTTGAATAACGCAAGTAGAAATTCTAGTGACACTTGGGAGTTTTTTCTTGTTTATTTGGTTGGCTGATTTTTCTTTTTAACTATACGCCTTCCAATACTCAAAGACTCTCTGTTGCTGAGAAATGATAAACACATCGCCAGCTACAAGAGGAAGCTTGGCATTAGAGGGAACCCAGAAAGCCCACTTTAGTTGTAAACGATCCTCTCGCCTCTGAAGAACACTCATGTCTGAAATTTTACCTTTAAGTCATTTTTATGGGGGCGGGATCAGTTAGTGCCATCCTCTTGCGATGTAACACTTGTGCACACACCTGAGCATCCTGTATCTGTCATCAACATTCTAGTTAGAATGGTTTAGTTCAAATCTTATTCTAAGGTCAACCATGTGAGAGAAGGAAGAGGCTCTTTGTTTTGCTCTCGTGTGTGTGTGTGTGTGTGTGTGTGTGTGTGTGTGTGTACGTACTGTGGGCATGTGTGTCTATGTGTGTACATGTGGAGTCCACAGGTTGATACTGCGTGTCTTCCTCAATGGCTGTCTGCATTATTTACTCCAAAACTCACTGGTTCAGCTAGCAGAGATAGCCAGCTTGCCTTTGGGAATCCTTGTCTGTCCCTCTTGGGTGCTGGGAATATGGGAGCGCCACTACATTCCTCCTCAACATTTATGAGGGCTCTGGAAATTTAAACTCAGAACCCTCCTGTTCATGCAGCAAGCATCCTTTACCAACCGAGCCGCCTCCCCAGGTCCTGAAAGGGATCTTGAATATACAAGGACTAAGTTTCTGGATGGTGGACCTGGCATGGGGAAACATAGAGTATAGCTTGCACTGGTTGGGCTTTCAGGGGGTCCTTCAGAGCATATGGGAGAAACAGGACAGTTTCTACCACTGTGTCTTTTCCAGAGTAACCCCAGAGCAGAGGTTGATGTGAGTGGTCCTGCAGTCTTAGTGGTCCCCTAACTCACACAGTGAGCAAGGAATTCGTTTCTCACAGGAACAGGGCTCTCAGAAGAATACGCCTGGAAAACTCTTGTCAGGTGCCAGCAACATTGAAGAGTAAGACCATTGCCAAGCCAGTCCTGAGATTCTCGGGTGAGCCAAGTGTATCCCTCAGCAGCACAAAGCCGTGAGTTCTGGACAAATTGAACATGACATATATCCCTGAGTCATCAATTTTACTAAACAATAACAAATTTAAAATGTTAGTGCCAAATTAAAACATGCATGACTATATCATGGACCAGATAACAGCACTCACATGGATTTTAACAAAGCGGGACTTCGGAAAAGAGTGTGCACAGATCTTAGTGATCACCCATGCATGGACTTCACATCTGATTGTCCTCAGAATCAGCTACAAGGCTCTGAACAAAGTTTCAAAAAACAGTAATTCTGGGTTTCTGGCTCCTTCTCCAAGTGAGGCAAAGCACCTGGGGATCAGAAGGGCAAAGGGACAGACCCAAGATCATGCAACCGATTTGCATCTGGGATCTTTAGCCATGCTCCTTTGCAGTACCTTGATGCAAGTTCAGTGCTCTTCTAAGTGTAGGCTCCAATGTGACGTTAGCCCTGCTCCCTCCACAGCCTGAACCATATACTCTGCCCCATAATCACAGGAGGGTAACAGAACATCTCTGCAGGTGCAGAGGAGCCACGTGTGCTCTGCAGACCTCAGTTCACGGACCCTGTCAATGCACACACAGACATACCTGGATGGTGTATCAGAGACAGCCAAAGGCGGTGTCGTTCTGTGTTTCTAATGTGAATGCGCGTTTGCTTCCAAGTGCAGAACCATAACCTGGGTCAGATGTAAGATATACTTTCTTTCCAAACCTCGGTCTCCTCCCCATTGCTGTGCCACTGCTCATCTTCTGAATCCTCACCTGGGGCCACTGACGCCGGTGACTTCATGTTTCCGTCACAGCCAAGTCAGGACCTTCTCTGAGATAATCGGGTGTGCGTGTTGTGCTGGGGGTGACAAGAACTAGTGTCTGTGCACAAACATCAGACAAGGGGAGGCTCACAGCTGCATATGTAGCCAAGGTCTAGACACTGAAGTCCGATGCTGTCTGTAATGTAATTTTGGTTACAAAAGTGTTAGAACATGTGAGTGTAAGTGTAGCCGTGCATGTGTTTGAGTGACATAGAGGTTAAAGGACAATGCTGGCCATCATCCCTCATCTCAGTTACCTCGCTTCTGGGATAGGATCTCTCACTGGGGCCCAACGTTCCTGGATTAGCCTGGGCTGTCTGACTAGTGAGACCCAGAGATAGACCTACTTCTTCCTCTCCAGCTCAGGGGTTACAAGGATGTGCCTCAGCACTCAGATCTTTTACATGGGTGTTGGGGGTGGACACAGGTCCTCACACTTATAAAGAAAGTGCTTTAGAGACTGAGGATCTCCCTACACCCCCATAATGTTGTTAGTAGGTTCATGATTCCTGCTGGACAGCTTTTGTGACTCTCCAGGGCTGCTAGTAGCTAGGGGACCCTCAGTCTGCCCACTTCTAGAAAGATCCCAATCTTGATAACACAGTTCATACAAGGGCAGCATCCTCTCCAGGAAAGGGTCATGTTCAGGGTGTGTGCAAATGATCATCTGTGGGTAGAGGAGCGAGTGCCCTCCAGGGCTGGGTCAACTCCAGGGAGGCGGGGACCATGACTAGGTACCACAGAATACAAACAGAGGGAGCACTCCCTGACTCAGTAGCAGGTTGGCAGGCGAAAGCTAGTGAGCAGGGGGACCCCAGGGAAGCCAGGAGAAATGAATGGAATTCTCTTTACCAAACCTCTGGAATTAGTACTCGAGCTTTCTCCTCTTCCTGGGTTTCTTCTTGACCATGGCGACTGGGACATCTTTGTGATGGAAGATGGAGCTAAGGTCCAGGGGAAAGACATGTGTCCAACCAACGGGCTGCAACACACAGCGGCCAGCACCTGAAGGACTGCACGAAACTGAGACCTGACAACTGCCAGCCCTCCAGACTCAACGCAGTGCCGGGGCAATGTTCTCACAGGGGGCCACGGCGGCTTTCCGCAAGGGCTGCTGCCTACTTTCTTGGCCCTACTTACTGGGTCGACCAGAACCTCATTCTCCTTCTGCTCTCCCTCGACACATGTGGTTCTTTCAGCTTAGAACTTCACGGAGGTGACAAAGGCTGCACTGGGGGTTAGAAAACCCACTGAGATGGGCACAGTTTGCTCATCTTTAGCTGTAGACCATGCATGCAGAGGATGGCCATGTGGGCAGAGCTCGGATCCTACCGGGATTCGGTCCTGTACCCACCTCCATGTCATTCCTGACAAAGACCTTCACTTTAATTCATTCATTTATTTTTATAATTCCTGAAAGGAGTCTTTAGTTTATTTTTAAATTCATATAATTAAGAAGTCAAACAATCACATGTACCTACACTTACTGAAAAAACATACAGCTATAATCACTAAAGGTTTGTTTTTCTTTTTTATACTAGCTTTTTTAAAATTATAATATAATAAAATTGTTTCCCCCTTCCCTTTCCTCCCAAACACCCCCTCCAATGAGTCATCTTTTCAAAACTTGCTTGTGGCAACCTCAAGAATTCACACGGAAGGCTGTGTTAGACAGTGTCCTGTTACTAGAAGGAAACACTTGGGTTACGTGAACCATAAGGAGGACACGCTGGTTCGGGATCACAGCTTCAGTCTGGGCAGCTCAGGTGACCGCAGGTCAGCAGCCAGGTAGACCATCATTGGGGAATCATGCAGTAGAGCAAAGTAATTCCACTCATGGTTGCAGGCAAGGGGGAGGGAAGAGGGGATGGGAATTCCCTTGTCTCTTGAAGGTCATGCCTCCAATGGCTTAACTTCATTCCACAAGGCTTAACTCCTCCAGTTTCTCTAAATGAGGCACTGTGAGGAAAGGAGTCCAGCACATAACAGGTACTTCAGGTTATTTTACTGCTCCGTAGGCCTTTTACTCCCCTGCCACTACTTTCAGGGTTAGTGACAATGTTACACAAAAACGTATTTCTGGGCACGTCCTACTCTAAACGATCAACCCTCTTCTGTCTTGAGTCTGTGTTATTGACTGATCTTTGTCACTTAGGTCCTTATACAAATAAAGCCCTAACAGGCTTGGTATCTCACCACAGCATGGACAAACTGCTTATTTAAAAGACAGATAAATTGGCTTCTACCTCAGGCTGTTCAAACGGCCACTTTGAATCCTCTAGTCTAAGTTGCTTCTTGGTGATTTGGGCAATGTTGGAAGGGAAGACGGTTTTTTCCATTTATTCTTCTTGTTTATTCTGGTGTACCGGACCATGGTGCCATGCCTCTCTGGGATGTCTGTCATAGGTAGAGAGGCAGGACCACCTGGACCAGAGCCTGTCAAGGGACCACAGCCTTTAAGAATACAACTTTGAGTCAGTGCACAACTGGCAGTGCATAACGTCATCTGCAGAGCCGGCAAGGCTGAGGCAGGGTGAACAGGAGCACAGAGCCACTCTGGGGGATTGATGGAGAGACCCTCCCCTCAGAAAACAAAGTGGGGGCTGGAAAGACCGCTCAGAGGTTAGAAGGCTTTGCTGCACTTGCAGAGGGCCTGAGTTCAGACCTCACACCATACAGTGACTCCTCACCACCTGGACCTCCGGTTCTGGCACCTGATGCCCTCTTCCGGCTTCTGCAGGCCACAGAGAAAAACACAGACAAACATATAGACACGTTAATAATAAAAATGAAATAAGTCTTTGAAAAATAAAAAGCACTCAAGGAAGCACAATGGAGTGGGCATCTTCAGCAAGGGTTCTGATTGCTTTATGCTGAGATGATCTTCACTTCATTTTTTATATTAAAAGCAATTATAGTTTAATTGCTCATTTTAATACATAGCAAAATAAAAGGTAGGAAAACTAAGAACTCATGTTCCCCCCCCACCACCACCACCACAACTTTAAAAACATTTCTTTACGGCCTCGTGAAACTTTAAGGGGGAGGGTCCTGGAAACCATGGCTGTGGACCACCCTGGTTGTTTGAGAAAGAAAATAATTTCCAGATTAGAAATTACCCACAGACTGCCGACCCCTTGAATGACGTCATGTCTTGTAGGTGATGACCCTGGCAAATGGAGCTGCGAAGGCCTTCGGGAAGGTTAAAAGTTCTCCGATAAACCAGCCTGTGTCGGCCTGGGTGGGTGTACTTGCAATCTCGAAGTTAGTTGTCTGTGCAGAGTCTCACAAAAACCACCAGCTTCAAGATTGCATTTGTAACGGTGAGGGATCCAGTATTGTAATGCTACCCCTTTCCATTGCTGGCCCTGCCTGGGAGATGACAGCTCCAATAACATACTGTGTCTCATTGGGAGGTTTGCCGTGGCGACCTCATGGTTTCTAGAACTTTCCCAGAGTGACTTCTGTGGTTCTCCATAGCTTCTTGGGGGCACCCTGACAGTGCAGAGTCGTCTGTCCTCCTTTGGCCCAGGACCAGGCCACCGCCCACTTGCTTTATCCTGGCCTTGATCCCCTTCAGCAGCTCTTCTTGCGGAAAGCTTTGGAATTCACCCCTTCTACTCCTAGAATGATTCCTGCTCAAGACCTCCTGCGGCGTTCATTTCCAACCTCTTTTCTTCTGAGGCCCCTAGTATGAGATGTGAACAGTTTTCCTTGCTACACTCATATGGTTCTTCATACTGCCACAGTCCAAGGTACCTATAATGAATTCCAGAATTTATGTATCTCTTTTTATGCCCAGCAATTGAACCCTCGGATGCAGGAACTATATAATATCTATTTTTTAGAAAAAAATTATCAAACCACCAGCATAAACTATGGAACACAGTAAGTTCAACAAATGGTAAATAAAATTAACTTGCATAAACTTCTCAGTAAGTTGCAGTGGTCACACTTTTCACAATGAGCTTTTACTAAGAGCAACGTTTACCGGTCCAGAGAAAAGGCAACCATTGAACGGAAATCACAGAAAATGAGCAATTTACACAGTACTCAGGTGGATAAAGTGTCAAAGAAACACCAACTCTTGGTAACACTGGCACAGGAGCCCCTGTTGCTCTCTTCAAACAGCTTTTCTGGGCTTTTGTATGGTATCGGCTTCAGCGAACCATCATTCCCTTTCTTAAAAAATCTGAAGGGAAAAGTTAAGAGTGAGTTTTAAAAAAAATGCCTTTGAATGAAAAAAAAAAAAACCTTAGCTTTTCTTTGAACATCCAGATGATTCAATGAGACCCAGATGAAAACTGGCAATTTCCAAATCTGAAGGCCAGCCGGGGGCGTCTGTGTCCCCTCTCGTTTCTCCGGTAATCCTGTGGTAAAGCTGTGATTGATTCGAAAAGAATTACAGCTATTATAAACCGTAATCAGGGGTGGATGAAAATAATTACACGGGGAGGGGGGGAAGGCTGGAACATGACTGAGCAGGGTCCTGATGGATGGGAAAGTCATTTCCTGGCTGTTAATGACTGATTTTCAACAGTCAGCACACAGGCGCTGGTCCCAGAGGGGAGACGGAGAAAGGAAGGCCTTACGGTTGCCAAAGCTACTGATTTAACCTTAGCAGTTTGAATAGGGATATCTGGTGCCTGTCCCCTCCATCTAGCTTGCCTTTTCCCTTTCTGGTGTCCTCTCCAGGGGTGGGGCTGGGACCCGGCCTTCAAATAAAAAACACCAGAAAATGTCAGCCAGAGGAACTACACTAGAAGGGCCTGATGCATCTGGGGTCTCTAACACTGTATGATGTCAAACCCTGGGGGTTGCAGCAATCAAATCAAACCGCTCACTTTGCAGATGAACTCAGAGACATGAAGTCACTGGGCTACAGGCATTTGACGCCGGCGGAAATTGCCCCATGAGCTCAAAGCCGACAGGCCTTGTCAAAGAAGAAAGGCTACATCTAAGGGAAAGAGTTGTGTTGAGTCTTGGGTGAAACTGACAGGCTCTGGCGTTCAGAGTCGCCGTGGTTCTACTGGGTGTGGCCACACGAGATCAGAGAGGGCTTGTGTTGTAGGTGGGGTGCTTTGCTTTACAGACACAAGGAACATCTAAACTGTATGAGCAAGTGAGAGAGGGATGGACGGTGAGGCAGAGAGAGGGAGGAGAGGGACAGAGAAAGAAAGAGCGAGTGAGCAAGCAAGCAAGTGAGTCATTAATCTTATCTTTGTAGCCTTCACGTAAGATCACAGATGGAGGTAGATTAGAAGTCACAAAACTAAAAGTCCTTGGTGACAGACATTCCCATCCAGAGCTCCTATGACTTTAAAGAACCGTTGAATACTTCTGCCACACAGGCTGGGCGTGTAATGAATCCCAGCCCCGCATACCCTGCCACTTAAGGACAGAATCCATTGGGAGAAAGAAAGCTTGTCTCCTGAGCAGAACCTCCTGCCTGTGAGGCTAAATAGTGCTGAAGTGCAAGCTGGGATGTCCAGATGTGCTTAATCCCATCTTAATTAAATCTGGACTTCTTTGGGGGAACTAAAATACCTCAGTTCCTGGAAAACTTGCTTGACCCCAAAGCTATTTAGGTTCTGTTTTATGAAAACAAGTGTGTGATCACGATTGGAGGCACACTCCTGGATTTTTCTCTGTGAAAGTATTTTGGGGAGCAAACTCTTCTGCACCACCATGCCTTCTTGATAACACTGGATCCTGCGGTAAGACATAGCTCGGCTTTCTGTCTGGTTTCTGTTTAGTTTCTAGATTCTTAGCAGTAGGACCAATTCCCTTTTGCTTTCAGGTATAATCAGCAGGGATGTTTTGTCCAGCTGTTGTTGAGACTGACGTTGCCATTCCTCATTCAGGTCCATCCACCACAGGGTCCTGTAATTCTGTCACACCTGGGCTTCTCGCGTGCCCTGAGCCTCTAAGTAGCACCTTGCACCAGCCCTTTCTGATCCAGAATGCAGATGGGGAATGTAATCCTGGCAGGTCAGTCCAAGCCCTACATCCCAAAGCCAGAGAGATTAGCCTTTAAATAGTCATGACTCTTACAAAGACAACAGTTGTCTTTGCTGGAATTTGCTTTATGAAAGATGAGTGACATTGGTGTCCTTTTAACTTGAAACAGTGGCTGTAGGGATGTGGTTTTAAGTTATAATAAACTTTTTCTTAAGATGGGAAATGGGAGAGAAAGAGAAAGAGAGAGTGAGGTTGGGTCTGGCATAGATTTTTAAAATCTCAAAGTCCACACTCAGTAACACTCTTCCTCCAACAAGGCCACACCTCCTAATCCTTATAATCCTTTCAAATAGTGTCATTCCCTTGTGACTAAGCATTCTCATATATGAGCCTATGGGGCAATTCTTATTCAAACTACACCTTTTAGGTTACTGTGGCAATCCTTAAAATCCGAGAAGTCCTGACTAAGAGATTTCACTGAGTCTTCTTTGATTTCTTTTCAATTTTGGTCAGAGAGTGCAATGTTGATTTGTGAAATTGAAACATTTGCGGAAATGCCTGTGCCATTCAGAGAGGGATGTAGTACTGGCTGTTCTATGCAAGAGAGGAAACACATCTGATTATGAACTGCATTTTCAAGTCTGTCAGTCATCCCATTGACATCAGCTGTCATCTCCTATGCTTAGAAAAAAATAATGGAACAGACACATGGACTGAAAGTATTCCAAATATCTTCCATCCTCACTGGAAACTTCAGTTACAGAAATAACTCATTTGAATGATCCTTTCTGTTAACCACACGTGCATACAGTATTCTGTTTCATCCTGTGTGAGGAACCTAAATGATCTCGTCGTGCAGCATATGGTGGAATACCATGCTCTCATCCCGGCCAGTTCATGCCATTGGAGGGAGTAAATCATAATAAATGACAGCACCATAATAAAATACCAGGGGCCAGGGTGTGGCTCAATGTAAGAGATGCACTGAGCATGTGCAAAGCCCACAGGTCATCCACAATATTGTCATTTTATAAATGTATTTATTTTAAAGAAGGAATTCAGGCCTCTGAAGGAACCACTGCTGCCCATACAGTGTTTCCCATAGGTTCTTCCTTCTTACCTTTGAGGATTAAGTTATGCATAAGGAAGCACTATGCTTCTTGGAGATGGAGTCTACTCTGTGAGAAGCAGGGAGCGGGCCAGAAGGGAAGAACCAGTCCTGAGGACCTGCAGCTGTGGAGGCTGTGGAACTGTGGAGTTGTAGAGCCTAAAACTCTCACACCTGTCTAGAGACTTCCCTTTAGGGCAAGTCCTGAGCCAAGAAGGAGCCCCAAGTGATGACTGGCAGGGAGCCTGATGGGGCAGGTAGAGCAGCAGTGAACCAAAAAGAAGTCTTTTGACTTCAGCGTCTTAGACATGGCCTTGGGTTTGTCCTGTTCTGAGGGATGACCTCTCTGCTCCATCTGTGTGCAGTTCCCCAACTGAGAAAAGTCAAGAAAAACTTCCCCTGGGCACAGAGGTCAGTGACAATCACAGTCACCATGGTGTCAGCTGGTTTATAAAGAGTAAATGTGTTATAACAGCCCTTAGCATAGTGGACATCTCTCTGTCTTATGTGCTGCTGGACTTCAGGTATGATATACCTCTGTGGGTTTACAGCAGACCAGTTCTCTATATTGGTTGCTCTTCCAAGTTAATCATGGTAAGATTATATTATATTAAAGCAGTTATAGGCACACATGTTTACTCACATCTATTTGTGTGTGTGTGCTCATACACAATGGTGCCTGCTCACACATAAACAAGTACAAACACGCTGTTATCTTCATAATTGAGAATCTAAAGAGATATTTAAACACAGATGTTGAACAAATGATGTAGGGACTTTTCCCGTTGTTAAAAGTAACACTATTGATTGAAGAAAAAATTAGGAAATGAAAAGTTCATGAAAGGAAAACCCCCAAGAAGCTCATTAAGAGGGAAGACATCCTATGTCATTAATGCCCACAGTGGCAGTGTTTTATGGCAATCTTTTTTTTAAAACATAGTCCAAAACATGGTATCAGAGCGTTGCACAATTCTCTGTTCCCCTTGACCCTCTGAAGGCATTTCCCTTGGTTGTCAAATGAATATCAAACCTGTTTTTCTTTGCAAGGGTCTTCTATAAGAGCGTGTGATGTATGTGTGGTCCAAGCACAAACTACAGGGAGCCTCCACCCCGACAGTCTCCTGTAATTATGACAGCTCCTCCTTGTGATGGCTGTTCTTGGTTGTCAACTAAATTGGATTTAACTAAAACCCAAGCATCTGGGCACACCTGTGAGGGGCTTTGTCTCAATGAGGCCATTGGAAATGGGAAGACCCACTTTGAAGTTGTGTCTGCTGAGAAGATATACCTCTAATCCAGATCTTAAGAAGAGGGAAGTTCCACATATAATCTGGGCCACACCGTCTGCTGACAGTCTATCTAAAGGACATGAAATGAGAAAGCTTGCTCTCTTTGACCATTTGCTGTAAAGTCCATCCTGCCATTGGCATTAGAACTACTTCTTTGGGATTCTGGTGTATACTGAAGATTAGCTGGCGTATACTTTATATATTGAAGACCACGAGGCATCCAGCCTCATGGGCTAAACAGCTACTGGATTCGTGGACTTTCTGTTGGTAGACAGCCATTGTTGGACTAGCTGGACCACAACCTGAAAGTCACAGTAATAAAACCCCTTTGTATCTCTCTATATACCTACATATAGTATCTATATCTGTATCTATATACAGATACTATATATACACAGATATAGATACTATACTAGATATAGATCTGTAGATATATAGATACTATGTGTAGGTATATATATAATATATAGGTGTTAGATATAGATATATAGATACTATAAATTCTGTTCCTATAGAGAACCCTGACTAATACACCCCTAAGTGAGACAGATCAGACTAGGCATTGCTTACCAGATCGTACCCAATTCCTAGGCCTCCATCATGTCTCTGACAACATCTTGCCCTCACCTCAAGGCTCTATACCCTGATGTGGTACACTGGAGGCTTCTGGCCTAGCACTAAGAGTGGCGTACCTGGATTTTGATGGGCTCTTGGCCCAGCACAGAGTCACTACTCCTGAGAGTATGACTGAATAGCCTCCCTGCCTACTTGGTTACATATTGAGCTGGCATTTTCTTCTAGCCCTGCTGAAGTTATGGATCGCATCTGCTGTCTCTGAAGTTATAAGGTGGCTCGTGGCATTTTTTGTAGATGATGGCTCTGTGCATGAATCTGTGTTATTCACAGAGGGCCATGGGATGCACTGCTGAGGGCAAGAGTCTCAGCAAAGGCCTGAGGTGACAGTCCACAAAGATTGCTGCTCCCTTAGCTGCCTCCACCCGACTCCAGCCTGTCCCCATCTAAGGGCCTTGGAATTGGGTCCAACCACAGACTTCAAAAAGAAGAAACAAACAAAACCAAACAAGCAAAGACCCCAGGTGGTTAGGGAGAGATGTAGGCCACACACACACACACAAACACACCCACCCACACACAATATCAATAAATTCCCTTTTATAAAAATGTCAGGAACACAACTTGGAAAACAGTTTTGAAACCTATGCAGAAAATCACAAATACAGCGAAGCCCTAATGACTTCCAAAAAAATAAAAATCTTCGGAGGCTCTTGGCAAGTGAGGCTGATTTGGCATTTACTGGCCCAGCCGAGCTCAGGGCTGCTCCAGGCCTCAGGTGCCCTGAGGAAGGAGAGACAGATTCAAGAAGGCTAGAGACACTCAGTACAAAAATACAGCTCTTGACGACCTGCCTAGGGAACCTTAGGTGACCCACCCCGTGATGGGGTGTTGAGGCAGGGGAATGAAGATCCTCCTGGCTGGAGCTGTTGGAATTCTGTTTTATTTCACCTGTGTCTGCCTAAGACTCCACAACACACAGGGAATTCCCCCCCCCCCCCCAAAAAATGTTTCAAGTGATAACTTCCACGTTCTCAAATTTCAAATATGACAATTATTTTCAGAAAAAAATGTATCTATTTTTATTATAGAATGCTTTTTTATACATTCAGAAGAATTGCCAAATGCACAGTACTCGTGTGTACTATCACCATAGAAATCTGTATCCGGGGGTTTTGTTCTTTCTTCTCCACGCCTCTCCCACTTCTCCATGTACATGCTGACCTTGGAGCTGACCTTGAGTCAGGATGCTTGCAGAAATCCTAGGAGATGATCTAAAAACCATGGAAAGTTCTAATGGGAAACACGGGCTGAATCCTGCCATCTGCTGCCCAGGGACTCCCAGAGAAATCTTACAGGCAATGTATAACACCCTTGGAGTTGGTTTACGGCATCTTACGGCCCTATTGAGTCACGGAACACTTGCTTCCATATAATGCACATTACCATCTTGTGGAGTGGTGCTGAGCACCGTTTGAAAGCTGCAGCTAAATCACGCGCAAGGTGAACACCCCTCTCCCCATCCCTGCGATGTGGCTGGTGTGTTGTAAAGAGCAGCTGGTTGGTTTCCCCCAAGGACGGTGCCAGGGCGGTTGTCTGGCCTTGGAAATTGTATGGAATGAGAGGGATCCGTATGAGATGATGGAGAACTGTATTATTGGACCTCTCTTTGCTGTGTGGTTAAAAACGCTTCGGTGTCTTGTTTCCTGGTGATTATCATCAACATTATCATTAGTGACGTTTACTGAGCATTTGCCGCTGCCAGGCACTGTGCTCAACCCTTCACGTGATTATCCTATTTGACCTCACACCAGCCCCAGTGGCCTGACAGTCTCTCACTTGCCGCTAACTGATGAGGAAACTGAGGATCAGATTGACTCAGTCAAGTGCTTGGGACAACCAGCTTCAAAGCGGCTAAGCTGGGATTCAAGTGCATGTGGTCTCTCATCAATCACTACATTCTGAGCTCTTCCAATAGCACAGCCGCAAGGCCTGCAAACATCCAGAGATCAAGTGTGCATAGCCCCAGACCTTATGTACTTTCCCCCAAACATATTTATAGTCCCGCTCTATCTAATTATGGAGCTGGCTCTCCTTTTCTTTTGTTCTCTTTCCTTTTATAAGCATTTAGGACGTTTCTAATGGATGTCAAATGTTGAGTTCAATGTCATGTTGAAATACAGTGTAAGCACAGGCCCTGGCCCCGGGGAGCTAACAGTGCAATCTAAGATTGCAATGAGTACATTGATGACTGAAACATGGTACAGCTTCCTCTGAGGATCCCACGGAGCAACACCCAGTGTAATGGAAATGGGGGGAGAGCCTTCTAGAGGAAGTGGCTAGAGAGTTGACTTTTGAAGAGGCAAGAGGTGGTTGAGGAACTGGACATGCAAGCCCTGGAGTTCAGATGGCCTGGGATAAGTGGGTGAGGGGCCCATGAAGAAGGTACTGGAGGGTCTAGCTGGGTCCAGAAGGATTATTGATGAGAGATTCTAGACCAATGAAGGAAATGGTTATGTCTTGACTCCAGAAAAGTTCCAGAGGGTCTAGCTGGGTCCAGAAGGATTATTGATGAGAGATTCTAGACCAATGAAGGAAATGGTTATGTCTTGACTCCAGAAAAGTTCCAGATGGGGATGTGGGCTGAAGGGGGAAGTTGGAAACAGAGAATTGGATTCGGAAGCAGGAATGATGTGAGACGTGAAATTTGGGAGGATGGGAAGATACATGAAGAAGAGTCTCAGACGGACTGTGGGGCCTAAATGAGGAGGAAAACTGACTGCTGGGAACCTGATGATGGTGATGGCGCCCTGGGGTGGAAAGGGAGGATCCCTGGGGAGGACAAAGAGCTGGCTGTTAGGGACAAACTAGAGGACATGGAGAAGGTAGCCAGGAGCCTGTGCGGTGGGCCTGGTGACTCTGGGGGACAATACTATTAAGACAATTTGGACTTTCATATCAAGACCTGATCAAAAAAAGTATAAGTTATCACGTGCTGGCTAGATCTCAAATTTTACAAAAATCATGCAAAGTGTCCTCGTTTCCCTGAATGGTGGAAATAACACATCTTTTATCAGACATTTAGGAAGCCAAGAAAACACTAAATATTAACCATAATACTACTCAAGGTACATTTGATATATTTGATGGTTATTTGCTTTACTTTAAAGTTTATTACAAAAAAAATTCAGATTAAAAATAAACACACCCTTAAATTAACCAGACCCAAAGACTATACAACTCGGTGAACTTCTATATGGTTAGAGTAGGCATTCTGAACACAAGCCATGGAGCTTCATGTTGAATTTTATACTTTCACTCCCTAATGTATTTGATGCACTTATCCACCAATCCATGGCTTTAGAACTCTATAAACAATGAACTTGCTGCTTCCTTCTTCTCTCTCTTCCTTCCTCCATGCTCTCTCATCTTCCCTCCCCTTCTTGCATATGTGTTTACTGAGTTATCCATTCACCTGTCCATTTGTTCTGTTGACATCTATTTGACAGCAACGCTATTTCAGGGGCTGGGGATTCATAAACAAACCAACAAAACCACACCTCAATGAGTGTGCATTTGAACTTAGGGATGCTTGCAACATAAGCAAATGAACATGATAGGTGGCAAAATTTCTGCTGTGAAGATGCCCACGGCAAGCAAAGAAATGTGTGTAGAACTTTGGATCACACTATGGAGAAAAATTAAAATGGCCAAGGGCACTATAGTGTGCTGGATGAAGATTTGTGTGTTGAAAGAATGACCTCTCTAAATCCGAAGCATTCAGTACTGGCTCAAAAGGAAAAGGACCAGGCTATCCTGCTTATCCAAATAAAGCAGGTCAGGATGTGAATTTAAGCATGCCTGGTTGACAGAATGCTTCATGTGTTTATGGCCTTTTGTGGCTGGGAAAAAAAGAAAGCTCAAGCAGGGAGACATTGGAGCTGCCAGGAAACTAACTGAGCAGTGAGCTTATCAGGGAAAGAAACATGCAGGTCATCTTGAGGGTTGTTTGTATGTTCAGCACAGAGGTTACAGCGGCCTGTCCTGGCAGGGTTGCAGTAGAAGGGCCGGGAAGAAATTGGATCCCTCTGTGACTTGAAAGCAGGGCTGGAGGCCAGTGCAAGGATTTTGTGGGTTATGGTGCTTGCTAGCAAGCACGGCCTGAGCTGGATCCATCCAGGAGATCCATACAATGGAAGGAAAGAACCAAGTCCTGTACTCTGTCCACTGTTTTCCACAGGCCTGCCACGGTGTGTGTGTGTGTGTGTGTGTGTGTGTGTGTGTGTGTGTGTAACTAAACTTTTTTTTTTTTAAAAGAAAGCAAGCAGAGACTGGGGGAATACGGGATGCAGAGGTCAGGTTCGAGGCTTCTGTCTTGAACTGAAAGAATGGAGCTTTAGTTCATAGGCGTGTACTGTGTCAGCTACAGTCAAGGACCCAGTACTCAATATACCTACTTGACACATGTTGTTGTATCTTGCCTTTTCCTTCCTCTTCCCATTTGTTCCTCAGAAATAAAATTAAAGACAAGAGCTGTACTTCTTATTCCTCTTTTCCCTCTAACTCCCTTTCCTTGCCAGAAAAAAAAAGACAAATGAATCAATCTGAGTATTTTGCATTTCACTTGTGACAGAACTTGGTCAGAGGCTGCACTTTATTTGAACTTCGTGGCCAGTGGCCAAGAGAAATAAAGTCAATTAATACTAATTTTTCTAACCCCCTTCTGTGCCTTTTTAGCAAACTAAAACTACCCATGGGAGAACTGCCCCCGCCTCCAAAAAAAGTTCAAGTAGACCATATACTAGTAAATCCAGCCATTGCTATCACAAAATTATTTTTTTCTACGTGGTTCTGTTCAGTTATAAATGATAAAATACTTTGCCTAGTTCCTCCTCAGTCAGCTTTTGTTAGCCTTTATTTCTTCGGAAGACTAGAACACAATATGTGAGCTTGCTTGCATTGGGCTATGGTGAATACCTGTGCTTGGTTGGCCCCCTAGCTGCTAGCTTTCCGGGTGTAGAAGGATCCTGCTGGACAAGACCACCTTCTGAGTTACTCAGTTCCCTGTCAATGTGTTGGCCCTCTCAGTCTGAGAGATCATTAGGACAGACAGCTCCTGGGGTCCAGCATTTCTAGAGCGGGCCAAATCATCATCAATGCAAGCCCTTGCTGATCTGTTGAGAGCCTTCAGTGCTGCAGTGCCACTGCAGGGCTGTTCTCTTACCAGTTTGTAAAACAGCTGAGCTGTGGGTGAAAAGAACAGTCGCCTTCTGGAGGAACAACCTTTCTACAAGAAAACACCGGGAGGCGGAGCCTTTGGCTGTGATGGCTCCATTACCTGTTCCACTCCTTTCTCTGTGCCTAAAACAAGCAAGCAAACAAACAAAAAAGCAAGCACATGAAAAGAAAAGCAATCCTCTATGTGTCTCTGCTACCATAACCAGCATCCTGTTTTAAGAGCCAGGACGCCAAAGTCAAGAGAGTGAAGAGGCTGCCTGCCCAGAATCATCCAGCAAAAGAGCATCAGAGTTCAGCTTGGTGTGGGAGGTGACTGCAAAGGGCCCAGTGGTTGCTATGAAGACACAGCACATCTGTCATGGTTGCATTTGAGCCACGTCCTCGGTTGAGGTGATGAAATAGGACAGTGTCCTGTCTGATCTGACCCAAGACTGTTGCCTTTCCATAGACTGTCTCTTAGGTCAGTTTTCTCTGGGAAGATGGGGGTGGGCGGAGGGGAACCATAGGAGGCAGGACAATGGGACATCATGGAGCTAAGAATGGGCCAGTAAGAAAGCCTTGAAGCAGAGAGTCTCATTTTGTCTGTCTTGACACCTTGAGAGTGGTTCCTACTGAGAATCTAGTTGGGAATCCCTGAAGAACCTATTTGACAGGTTTCTGTTTTGTTTTTGTTTCTTGTTTGTTTGTTTGTTTTGCTGTGCGTTCCCATCTCTCCCCACAGAGTATGGTAACCAGCTACCAACCTGTATCCACGTTGCCCCAGGACACACAGGACTTGGATGTTCAGCCATCTCACACATTCCTTTCAGAAACAGCTCAGACTGTTCGAGAAACACACTGAAAGCAGCATTTCCTCAGCACAGAAGCAGAGTCCTTTCAGGATGAGCCCAAAGCCAGAACAAGGAAAAGATCACGTGTTCTGAAGCCACACTGCAGAATCCAAGTTCTGCGTCTGGTAATGCTGTTCCAAGGCTGGCCCTTTGTTTCAGAAATTGCCGTGTGTGAGATAGTTCGCTGTGTCTGCTGTGGGTAGCATTTTTTTATGAATTCATCCTTAATGGCTTTGAAATTGTGGGCTATTTTGAGAATTCAGTGCAAGTTGGTACTCTCTTCGTATTCACATACAAACACCCCCCTGGTGTGCAGCTTCAGGGAACTGTGGGCCTACTGGGGAGCACAAAAGTCAGGTCACTCCATCTAACTGTTGCCTCATGGATCCTGATGTAGATAAGAATGCCTTTTATGCTTCTAAAATTACATTGCAAAAACTGTCCTTGAAGGGCTGTGTTTCCAGTCTTTTAACAGCGTCTGACTTAGGTTACATTGCTTGCTTTGAAGGCAACATCATCTTTCAGCTTCTTGACTTGCGTAGTTTTTCCTCAAGTCACTGAAACATTTGCAAAGCATTTTGAAGGGTTCTAGCATCAAGTCTGCCCTCATCTCAGGAGAATGATTTTATTTCATTTAATTGAAAATATTTTGTTCTGTAGACTGATATTTGAAAGGATATGAACTTACGCTCACTGATGACAGACTTTACCAGTGCATAGAAAACGTCCCCTTGTCGCCACCTGACAATTCCAGTCAGAATTCAAAGCTTGAACTGGCAGCTAGAGTCTGTGGGGTCAAGTTTAAATATATCACGTCACAGTCCAGAGTGGCGTTTTTGAGTTGTGTTCCTTGACTGCCCATCTAGCCACTCAACTCGATGGTTAGTTCCCATCTTTCTTCCCTCCTCACACTCCTCAGTCCTCACCTCAGAGGAAGGCTTATTTCATTACCAAAATTGAGCATCCTAAAGGGAACTTTCGCAGGCCACGGGGACTGTGACTTACCACTTGATGTACCGGTTCAGGGTACCACACATCCCTGGTTGGCACAAGTGAGCAGTCTGACTCTTCAGTGGTTGAATGATGGGTCTTAGCCCTTCTCTTCCACTCAGAAACACTTCAATGACTGTCTCTCTCTTCTCAAGCACTAGTTCTCCCCCCATCCAGCTACACCCCATTCACACACAAACCTACTGTATCCCCACGGGAAGCCTGGCAGAACCTTTTCTCGACCTCACACCATTCTCTACTCGTGGCACGATTATGGCAACACCCCCCTGAAACTGACATCCCAGGTTTCTCCCCTTTGGCTCTCCCCCTCTTCTTCTGAATTCACTCTGACCAGGGATCCACACACACTACTCTGTGGGAGTAGATCCAGTCAAGATTCCATGGGGGTTTCAACCATGATCTCCCAGCCTCAGATTTGCTTAACCATGGCTGCAATGAGACTCTTCTGAACAGCAATACACTAGGGCTTTCCAAGAGAAGGGGGGAAAGCTTCCTGACTGCTCCCTAGATTTGATTCTACTGCAAATGGAGTGCTTCTTGGTATGACTTAACTTCATGAGATGACTGAGCTATACAAGTAAAAGCATGGGCAATTATTCAGCAAATCTGGGCCATTACCTGGGGCCTTGCACAGATTAGGCGAGTGCTGTGCCACAAAGCTATATCCTTATCTATTGCTTTTTCTTGAAGGATGTGAAGGATGTCTCAGTCATTGTGGTATCCCTATTCAAGTTCTAGAGACTGTTGTGGGATGGCGTTGTCTGTCTTTTTAGACTACGAAGAGCATCGTCCTCTGTGGGCTCTAGGGGAGATGACTGTGGTTAGCATACCTTTGTGAACTCATGGGCCTGGGAGAATGGCATCAGAAGGGATAGTCTTAAAAGACTCACGATTGATTGCAGTCGGATACGTACATCCTCCGACCAGCTAGGAGGAAAGGGATTTCCATCCATCTTTTAAGAACTCATACTTTTTCTCCTCTGTCTCCTCATGAGATAGTCTCCACTCTCTCTTCTTCCAGAAAGAACGTTTCATTTATTTCCCTAGATGAGATCAGAATAATGGCAAGGATAATTTAAATGCAGTCAGGCTCAAGGTAAATCAGTCATACGGAGACAATTATTTTACATTAATTCTGTGTCTTTTTTTAAAAAAAGAATTTGTACTTATCAATTAATTCATTTTCATCTTTAAATTTTTCTAAATGAGGTTATAAATTTTAAAAATTCATTGTGGTTTTAAAAACTTGACCAAAAGACTTAGATGGTATGAAATGGTCTCATCACATTTTAAACCTAATTCCCAGAGCTACTATTGATTTCATTGGTTTTCTGTATAAGGCTCAGGGTATACTTTCATCATACATTCAGATTATTATACTAGCAGTAAGGATGTCCAGCAGGCAATTGAGAATGGTCACCATCTAGTGTCACTTGTAATCAGACCTGCATTCGCATTTCCAGCCTACTGCTGTGTGAGCTGAAGTTTGTCATTTCCTCCCTCTTATTGAGTTCAACACCCTTACCCAGAGAAGGGGTCTACGGACGGCATCAGTTTGTAGTGAAGACATGCTGTTTTTACCTGTCCTTGATATGTCCCCTCTTTTGTTGGGCTGGATATTTCTTCTTCTCCCATGAATCATCTCCTTCCCCGCTTCTCAGCCATTAAGTCCCAACAGAGCTAGTCTGTCTTCTGTTTTGAGACTGAGCACACACTTCTGCTTTCGTTTGCTTCCTGTTGCTGTGGTAAACACAATGCTTGAAAGAAACTTGGGGAAAGAAAGGTTTAGTTTGTCTTAAAGCGTATAGTTCACGATTGAGGGAAGCCAAAGCAAGGACCCGGCAGCAGGAACTAAAGCAAAAACCATGGAAGAATGGGGCTTACTGGATTGCTCTTCATGGCTTCCTCATGCTGCTTTCTTATATCTCCTAGGACCACCTGTCCTGGGGTGACACCACCGACAGTGAGCTGGGTCCTCCCACATCAATCATTAATCAAGAAAATATTCCACAGACCAGTCTGACTGAGTTTCATATTCCCAGAGGAATCTGACCTGTGTCAAACTGACAAAAACCTAAACAGCATGACTTCAGAGAACCCCACTGTCCTGAAGCTATGGTCTGGATGTTCATAATCCCACCATCACCAAATTCATATGCTGACTCTTAATTCCTAACACAATAGCTGAAATTTCATCCAAACATTAGGGCTTAATTCAACATCCCAAGGTTTGTGAGACTCTCATCCCACCAACCCCCACCACATCTGGCCATTAGATGTCCCCAGCACAACTTCCCTTGGAGTCTATATGGGATCAGGGCTCTGCCGTAGTTACCCGCATCTTGACTGCCGGATGAACTAGAATCATGCGGACCAGTGAGAACACTTCTGCGCATGTCCGTGGGGGCACATCCAGTAATTGATGAGAGGAAAGATCTACCCCTAATGTGGGCAGTGCCATCTCCATGGGCCAGAGGCCTAGACTGAATCAAAGGGGGAGCGAATGGAATCCAGCAAAGTGCTGGCATTTTCTCTCCCTGCTTCCTGGCCACCGTGTTGTGAGTGCCTCTGACATGCCTTATTCAACCTGATGTATTGCCCCTCTCTGTGACCATGAACCATGACAATATAAAGGAATCCACGGGCTCCAGGTGATGAGTTATTACTAGTGTTGAGTGCCCAGAACAGAGGATGAAGCTCCCTTGCGTGGATACTTTCTGCTTTTATCATTTACTATTAAGCAGGGGAAAAAAATGCTTTGTGGTAAAGATTGTCTAGAGAATATAGTAGAAAGGCAGAGAACCCCTCAACCCATTTGCAGTGATGACAACCCCCTGGTCCCTGCCTAGTCTCTATGTGGAATTATGTGGTCACTGTCTCTTTCTCTACCATCATAATGACATAATGATTGCCTGTGCCATCTCACTGTATCCCTTGTGTCAAGTTAAACCCTAGAGTCAAGCGTTTCATCTGATCATGGTGAGAGCTTCAAGGAGCGGTCTTTCTACATGCCCAGGCTGAACATGTTGGACATAAAGACATGGGAGATTTTAATATTTAGTTTAATAATATCATCATAGTATTATAAGACAAAGAGGAAGATATAGATTAGAAACACCCCCCACCCCTTGAACGAAGACTTTGGCATCCTCTCTCTGACTACATAGCCCGTTGGAATTTTTAATTGTTCATAAGGAAATTGCTCATTTTGTTCTCCTGCCAAGGTGTTCAAGATCTGAACTGTTTGCCAACAACGAAAAGACCCCTGGGTCCCCAACCACGGCCAAATGTTCCTAAAGCCGGTTTGTCTTCCTCCCAGGTTATTTCCCCCACTGCCTTATCACACCACGGCTGATAGACTTCGTCAGCATCCCCAACTCTCCATCCATCTTGCATCTGCATCCTTGGCTGTGACACTTTGCGACATCAAGAGTGGAGTCTGTTTGTCTGTCTCCTGGCCTGGCTCTGTTAATCCGTCTCCTGGCCTGGCCTGTCTTGGCCACATGGCTCACTTGCTCAGCAGGACATTGAAGGAGTGCTGGCCTCTGGAGTCAGGTCCAGTCTTTGGTTTGGCTCACCCCTCTTGGGTGCTACCCTAATGACTGGCCTAAGGGAAGATGAGAGGCCAAGGGGCAGAGTCTGTCCAGCAGCAGCTGTCTTAGTCCAGGGATCCTGACAGCCAGCACAGTAGTTGGTCAC
Organism: Microtus oregoni; assembly: GCF_018167655.1. Taxonomy (NCBI): domain Eukaryota; kingdom Metazoa; phylum Chordata; class Mammalia; order Rodentia; family Cricetidae; genus Microtus; species Microtus oregoni. The sequence continues at coordinate 1,436,907 of NW_024543874.1, forward strand.
AGAAGCTTGAGCCAATCCCACTGAGATTCATGAAGTCACAGAGCCTAGAAGAATCACTAACACAATGTCATACCATCAACCAGTGCTGGCTAAGGCCACAAAATCTAAAAAGTGTGTGACAGAGTAGCTGGTTATCATATGCAACCAAGTTCTTTTTCTTCCTGCCCCCTCCCCTTGTCCTTCCTGCTCCACAAAAGGTTAAGACAGCTTGATCCTGGTGAATGAATTGGGGAGAGACTTGCATGGCTGTGATGGGGCCATTTTCCTCGTTCATCTGAGTCTGTGTGATCACTATTTATGGAATATTAACTTGCCCGAAGTGACTCCATTTGATCTATGAGCTGTGTTTTCCATTGCAGTAAGCCATTTTCCTCTTACCCAGGGTGTGATTCCTCTGTGTTCCCAGGGCTTGAAGGTCATTGCTAATTGGCACGGCTGCTCAAATCTTCCCTGGGCATCACCTCACAGACAAATCTTTGTAAAGTGGAAGACTTGGGGAAAACAGCAGGATTCTGATCACCAGTGGCAGATAATTTCACTGGCTTGCCCTGGGCCTTATTTGTCAGAGATAAAATAAAGGATGGAAGCTCAGTAAACAAGCTGACTACAGAGCTGATGTGTGGGAGGATTGTCTTGAAGAGAGACTGTCAGCCATCAGGCCAGCTTATCCTTAATGGGTGCTCCGTGCCTATCTGACTTCTTGTCCAGAGATTGGCAAAATCTATTAATGAGCACTGTGGCACTCCTCACACCAGGGCCATCGGGGAGAAGAATTACCCATTTCTTTTCCCATCCCCTAATTGAACTGCTGACTGACACTTAGGTACATGAGTGGCTTCAGTGGGGATGCTGAGAGCTCTGGCACCGGAGCATTTTAGAGGGCAGCGGGCGGCGTCATTCATGTCTGCAGATCTGTTTGGATAGCTGTGGACATCTGCCAGGAGCAGCTAGCCTGGAAGGCATCTGCACAGAGACGCTTGATTGGCACTGGCCTCTGACTGTGCTTACACAGCTGAATTCTGCTGGCTGCAGTGGGCAGAGATGGAGCATACTTGATATCACAGAGGCGGGGCTTGTTTGCTAAGCCGTCCTTCATCAGCCGGGAAAGTCAGACAGGAAGCGCTCTGAAAGAGGCCTTCTGCTTTAGTCTTCAATGGCAAGAGGTAGGGGCTGCCTCCAAATTTGATTTGAAAAAACACTCAGACACGGTTGGTTGGTTGGTTGGTTGGTTGGTTGGTTGGTTGGCTGGCTGGTTGGTTGGCTGGTGAGGGTGATGAATCAAGCACAGGTCTACGGATGACTGAAGGAGTTATGGACCATCCTTTCAGCTGCTGGATTATGAGTGAAGTCTGTGCTTTCAAAACTTGCTGTTTTGTTTTGTTATTGCCGGTAAGGTCCAGCATGGCTGCTGTTTACTAGACTGTTTAGTCTGCAAAGGAGAAGGTATTGGTGTGAAAAGGAGACGGGAGAATTTGAGAGGAAGCCAGGCTTCTTTACACACCATGCTTCTTGCTCCCTAAGGTGTTCAGTTGAACTCAGCAGATGCTTTCTGGGCACTCACTCTAGGCACAGGGCGGCAAGTGTGGCTATGGCAGGTTCCCCTCTTGTGGCTTCAGAGCCACTGGTGTCCATTCTGGAAAAGCTGTTCTTCTTTCTTCCCTGTCCTGAGCTTGACCACTGCCCACTGCCTGAATCCATTTGATCTTAATATTGCTGGAAGCTGGAGTAGGGAGGGGGCTTCTGCTTCATCAAGAACTGTGTTGGGAACCCTTTTTTCTTAAATACCTACAAAAGTCAAATGTATGTTTTGATCCTTTTTTTGCCATCATTTCCCAAAGTGGCTATTAAAAAAAGGTCATAAGATAAAAACAGAAAAGACAGAAGGAAAAATTCAAGGAAGAAACAATACACAAAATATGCATCATGAAATCATACGCATTTGCTTGAGGACCACAATCTGCCTCAGAGCTTCTTTAATTCCTAGTGTAAAGAGGAAAAATCCCAACAGATATTGCAGCCACACTCTTGTTAAAAGAGGTTGCTTTGAAGATACAGTTATTCCTGAGTGGGGAGACCTTACTTTGATGGGCAGGAGAAAGAGATAGAGTAGGTTTCAGGCCAGCCAGGACTGTTTCACAGGGAAACCCTATAGCTAAAAACTGAGAGAGAGAGAGAGAGAGAGAGAGAGAGAGAGAGAGAGAATATTGTGTAATAATGTAACTCTGCATTCTCTTTGAATTTTAAGAACAGATGAAGGTTTCTAGGTTTGTTGTTGAATTCTTTCCTCCCCTATAATAGCTTGCTCAAAGAGAATGCTAACCCTGGGATTGCTACATTTCCTATATTCAATTTTTCAAATCATCATAGATCAAAAGCTAAAGGAGACTGTTAAAGTAGAATCAGGAAGGGAGAGCTGCCCTCAACTGAACACAGGAGTCCATGAGGCAGGGCCCTCAGGTGAGCACAGGAGTCCCGGAGGCGGTGCCTCAAGCAGTCACTTTGTCACCACCTGGGCTCAAGCATGAAAAGAAGAGCTTTTAAGTCAGGAGTAATCAGAGCTTCACAGTTTCCTGCTCTTTCCCTCTGGATATGATAGAATTCAAGGATTGTAAAGGGCTCAGAAAGATGAGGGGAAAGAGTATGTGTCTTCCCTGGGCCCCCTGTTCATGTCTTATTCATCTAGATCAGATGTATAGGTGCTGCAGACTGGATCTTGCGTTGACTGAGTTTTCTGTCCTGCCTGATTCCCACAGTCATTAAGTCCCAAAGAAATCACACAACAGTCTACATTAATTATAAACTAATTGGCCTAGTATCTCAGGCTTCTTATTAACTCATAACTTACATTAGCCCATAATTCTTGTCTATGTTAGCCATGTGGCTTGGTACCTTTTTCAGCGAGGCAATCACATCTTGAGTTCTCTGTGGCTGGGTCACTACTGCAGACTGAAACTTCCCTCTTCCCATAATTCTCATTGCTACTCCTCTACTTCCTGCCTGGCTACTGGCCAATCAAAATTTTATTAGAAATAATACAAGTGACAGGATAAGAGACCATTGTCCCACAGCCACCTGAAGCAGCAGAAACACAAAGAAAATACAAGAAAAGCTTGTTGCCTCCAGCCAAAACCCCAAGAAAGCAGCAGCCTACTGGGCTCCATATGTATGCAACAGAGTCAAGACAAGAGGACAGTGGCCTGCGAGCAGCAGCAGGCCCAAAGATCCACATCAGAAGCTACCCCAGAGGTGGGACTCCTCTCCCTCCTCCACACAGGAGCAGAGGGGGGCTTCTGTCTTCTTTGCCAGCGCTTCCAGAAAGGCCACTTTCCCCCCACCAAGACCAGTGGCAGAAGAAAGCCCATGACTGATAACACCCTCCACCTAATGGGCAGAATGTGATCCAAGCCTGGGCTCTGATGTTTTCCATACAGCAGTAAAAGGCACGTTAGACCAAGGGTGTTTTGAGCCTCTACCAGTGACAGAGAACCACTCAGACATCATGGATTCCTGCCTTCTTCCCAGAAACTGAAGATGCTTCCCGCCAGCAGAGTCAACAGCTCAAGCAGGATGCTCACTACCAGCTGTGGTCTGAAGAATAGCTAAGTGATCCCCATTTTGCTGGTCCCCAAATTCCTCAGATTCGTCCTAACAACAGCAGGCCCACACAAACATTGGCCTTCACCCTCCACAAAACCGGGCTCTAGCAGGAGCCCACATAGGTCTAGAAGAGCAAAAGAGACCACAGTTGTATTGCCAGGCCCAGGGAGAGCGGGGGAGGAACAGCACAGGGAAGCATCTGGGAAGTGACGGTAGAACCTACATGGGCTTAAATTCGGGGACTTTCTGATACAAAGTAAGGTTTAATGAGACCCAGAATCTCATAAATAAGCAACCAGACTCTCCAGGGCATGACTGGAAATCACTTGTCAAACCTGAATCAGGAACTCATAACCTGATTGAGAAAAGACAATGAACTGGCCCCAACATGTGTATGAATGAAATTCATGGAGAGAGATTTCAGAGTAGTCGCCATTAAGTTGCTACAACACATTTTAGCAAACACTCTTGAATCAATGAAAGATAAAAAAAAAAGAATAGGAAATAAAAGCTACAGGAAGATCAGAATAGATATTATAAGATTGAAAATAAAGTAACCAACCCCAGCCAACCTGACAATAAAACCCACAAAACCCCAAACCTAAATGTTTCTAGATGGAGTTGACAAAGAAAAGCAACTGTAGAACTGAAGGGCAGCGTAATAGAATTTGCATAATGTCAACAGTGGAATAAATGATTAAAAAAGAGCAAGCCTCGGGGACCTGCAAGACAATCACAAACACAGAAATCAAATATTTGTATTGACAAAGCTCCCAGTAGAGGAAGATGATTGTGGGGCTGAATTATTCAAGAAAATAATGAGATGAAAACAAAGAGATAGGCACATCACCTGGAGGAGGAGAGTGATCTGAATGACAATGATTTTAAATTAAAATACTTTATTACTGTTACGTGTGAGTGCGGGCACATACATGTCTCGGCACACACGTGAAGGGCAAGGGACAACCCTGTGGAGATGATCCTCTCCTTCCACCTCTATGTGGGTTCCAGGGATATTGTGTAATGATGTAATGATCTCTGGTCACCAGGCTTGTATACATGTGCTTTATCTGCCGACCTACCTCGCCTCCACAGCCGTTCGTCATCTGGGGGAGAAGGTGCAGAAAGAACCGTGTTGTGCATTGAGAGCACTGAGAGGAACCATCCATCGGTCATGTGTCCCCTCAGATGTGACAGAGGAGGAGAGGTGTTCCAGATGAAGGAAGCCAATATCATTTGCCCCTACCTATCAACCCTTGCCTACAGGAGACCCTCCAGACAGAAGGACAGTAGAAACAATGTCTTGGGACATTAGCGAACAAGGAAATCCAGAGTAGAAAAAACAGCAGTAAAGACAGAAGATATGACTTTTGATGTGGGAGGTTCTTCTGTTTTGTGTTGATTTCATTGGTTAATAAAGAAACTGCCTTGGCTTTTGATAGGGCAGAAAATTAGGTGGGTGGAGTAGACAGAACAGAATGCTGGGAAGAAGGGAAGTGAGCTCAGAAGCAATGGAGCCAACCGCCAGGTCAGACATGCTGAATCTTTCCCGGTAAGCCACCACCTTGTGGTGCTAAACAGATTATTAGAAATAGGTTAATCAAGATGTGAGAATTAGCCAAGAAGAGGCTAGAACTAACGAGCCAGGCAGTGTTTAAAAGAATACGATTTGTGTGTTGTTATTTCGGGTATAAAGTTAGCCGTGTGGGAGCCCGGCAGAACGAAAAACAGGCTTGCCCGCAGCTCTTACTACAGACTTTACTCACAAATTTCCTTTTTGATGAAGGGCAGAGCAAAACTGAGCTGAAGGGATGTGGAAGAATGCTTGATACAGTTGCACTTTAAAAATGGACAAGGCAAGGCCTGGGGAAATGGCTCAGTCAGGGAAATACTTGAAGAGCACGCATGGGGGCTAAGCCTGATCCCTGTCACCCATGCAAACTGCCAGGCATGGTGGTTGGTGGTGCATGTTAGTAATAGCCTTTCTGAGGAAGCAGAGACAAGATTCTAGGACTTTCTGGTGACCTTCAAGCCAGTGAGAGAACTTCTCTCAAAAAAAGAAAGAAAGAAAAGAAAGAAAGAAAGAAAGAAAGGAAAGAATCAATGAAAGCAAAGCTCACAATATGGAAGGGAGGAAAGGATGGAAGGAGGGAGGGAAGAATGATAGACAGATCCTCAGAAGTGTAGCAGACTTTCTTGGATCACTAGCCTTCAAATAATGACACAGAGGCTTATTATTAATTGTGAAAGCTTGGCCTTATCTTGGGCTTGTTTCTAACTAGCTCTTATAACTTTAACCCATTTCTATTTATCTTATGTGCTGACATGTGGCTCGTGACTTTTACCTCTTTTCCTGTATGTCCTGCTTGCTCTGTGTCTCCTGACATCTCTTCCTCTCTTCTCCCCAGAGTCCTTTCTGTCTCCAGAAGTCCTGCCTATTCCTCCTGCCTAGCTATTGGCCATTCAGCTCTTTATTACACCAATCACAGCAACACACCTTCACACAGCACACAAATATTCCGCAGCATAGAAGTGACATCTGAGATTGATCTCTGGCCTCTACCCACATTAACACACATGCGTGCATGCACACACACACACACACACATAGGAGCCTATGGACAGAGGACTAACATAAAGTGGAACGTTCAAGCAGTGGAAAGAAATACTGAGTGCGATGTAACGGGGAGCCAATGCTTGTTCTATGCCGAGGCTTTTATATAATCACCACAACCCTGAAATCAACACAGGGACATTCTGGCTTTATACAAAGGAAATTCAAGTCCTAAAGGTGCAGCTTGTCTGTGGTTCCTCACGCAGTTCCTCAGGCAGCAGTGCCCAAGGGCCAATGCTGGGACTCCATTGGTGCCTTTGCTCCAAATCAACAGCATTCTTGGATTTAGTTCCGTTATTTTCTAGCCTCTCTTTTCTGGATGTATTTCCTTCTGATGTCACCCTTTGTTCTCAGAGCCACACTCAGCCCTCAGCCCTCAGCCGTGGGGCAGTTCCCAGGCGCAGTCTTCTCTGGCTTTAGTGGCTTCTGTACACAAACACGCCCTTAGGGTAGATAAGTAACCCACCTGGAGATAGACAACGAGATAGCCATAGAGAGAACAAGACCAGGTAGGGCAAGGAGAATAAGGAGTTAAGGGGTGGCTCTGAGATTCGGGAGTAACTATGAAGAATGGGAAACCGGAAACTGCTCTTTCATTGACTCCCTTTTCCTTCTTATTATATCTGCAAAGTTCTAGGCTTGGCATTCCCTGGTACTTAAAATGTTTACAATGTCACAAAACCACCACTCTCTCCACCTCCAGAGCTCTCCATCATCTAAAAGAGAAACCAAGTATCATATTACTATTGACCTTTTCTCTCCCCATCTAGCCCCTGGTATTAGTTTCCAACTTTATTATCGTCTTATGAATTCAACTGCTCTTTGTCCCTGTAGTCAGTGTCATCACACAGGATTTATCCCTTTGGTCTGGCTTCTGTCACTTAGCATCATTTCAAGATTCACCCGTTTCGTAGCAGGTATGACAAACCAAAAGCCTCCCTTTTTAAGGCCAAATGATATCCCTTGTTGAGTACAGAATAGTATTTAGCTGTTCGTTCACTGGTTGGTATTTCAGTTTTTCCTACCCTTTGCCGTTGTGGCCATGACGCTATGAGCATGTGTGTGCATGTGTGTACACATTTCTGTTTATGTCCTGAGTCTCAGTCCTTTTCCCGGAAGAGCCGGGAATTGACTGTTAGATTGTAGAAGGCTGGCAGCGCCGACTTGTGCTTGCTTCATGGGAAGCACGAGGTCTGGAGTCTCACACCGATTCTGCAGAGTGACTTTGAGCTTCTCATGTGTCCTTCTTGGGTTTGGGCTACACTTTCTTACAGCTCTGACATTCTTGAAACGCTATGTGAAGAGTGCAGACAAGTTGCACTGATGTCACCTGATACTGCTGGGAATTGGGGGACCGAAGAGCAAGGTATGGCTCTTGCTTTCTGGGCTATTGAGGGTACCAAGGAGTGGGCTAAAGGTGCTATATACTCAGAGATGTCTCCCCCTTGATTTCTTTTAATGGGTTGAGTGTGGTACTGTGTGGTCAGGAAATTTTAGGCTCCGTTGCCAGTTTATGTTGAGGTACCAACTTTCAGTTGGGCACTTAGCAGCACCTGGGGTCTTGATTCCCACTGTTTCTTAGATACTTGATTGACTGTGCAGCTGGAGAAAGGTGGCTGGCCACTGTCTGGTGGCCGCGCCACCCAGAGAAGTTCTGAGGCTGTTCTGTGGACCGTTGCCCTCCTCTGCTCTGCACTTTGCACTACAGAACCAGTGTGTTCTGAGATCAAAGCCTCCATTCGAGAACAAACCATTCGAGGAGGCACCAAGGAACAAGGGCATAGAAGGAGGTGAGGATCCAAAGGATCTTATTATGCCTCTAATGCCATGTTGCAGAAGCAGCAGGCATCACCAAGCATAGTAGGGGCCGTATGTACCCCTGCTATGCCTTTTCTGCCAGGCAGCTCTCCATAGTGTTTATTATATGACCGAGTCCTAGGAATCATCCAAAAGCTCCTGGCCACTCTGCCCCGAGGAGTCCTGCCTTCTATATGTAATTTTTATATGTTCTTCTCTCCACGTGATAAAGACAGGGCATGACTGAACATTTTTTCCACTGTGTCACATGGATGTCTAATGTTTTGGGGTTGCTCACATATTCTTCCAGCCAAGTTCATTATTGGGTGCTGAGGAAATCCACTTCTCATGTAATAAAATTAAATTTTTGCAAGCCGATGAGGCTGCGCTGTCTGTAGCCCAATGTATTAGGGTATTCCAAAAGAAATCTACAGGGCAATGATGAAGTGTCTACTCATTAAAGGTTAATAAATGGATAGTATAAGACATTTATTCATTTTCATATAAATGTAGTGCCTGCCCGTTATCAAGATGTATTCCCAAAATTCAGTCTTATGTGCTTAAATTGAGAAGTTACAACGAATAAGCTTTATCTTTATAGCTGCCACTGGTGTCATATTTATATGCATGCTGCCTCACCAACACTTTAACAGCTGAATAGCAACATAAATCGAATAACTTTAAAGGCTATATATGTTTCCTTCTAGTAAAGTGTGCATTCATTTCCATTATAACCTCATTTCTATAAAAGATCAGCTGCAGCAGAATTGACTCCAAATGGACTCAACCATTGCCTCTCTTTCCTATTTGACACACGCAACCCATTATTTTAGCTCCCTCTATTATCACTGTGAAATAACTGGACAGTCAGACAGCCATGAAAATATGGTGGAAGTTTGTGCTCGGTGAGTGGGTATCTTGGATGTCTTGCCCACATTTATTGATCTATAGCCTTTACGTTAACTAGTTTTACAGTGCGTTTTCAAAAAGCAGCCCCCACCCTCAAGGATCCAATCATTGCTAGTGAGAGCTCCAAATCCTGCGGACTTGGATTTGAAGGAGCTGTGCGATCCACTGAAGTCATTATCGTTCAAGACTCTATGTCTCCATCTCACAAGGAGCGTAATCAGACCTCACATTGTACACTGTGCACATGCATACACGCAATACTGCATGTGGAGCCCTAGAGTGCCTCCCCCAAATTGTAAAAGTCGATCCGAATTGCTATGGCTTTAAAAAGTTGGGAAAAAAAAACTATTCTAAATTAATGTTTTCACATCCACCCCCCGAACCTTATTTTACAAGGAAGAATTAAAGATCTAGTATATGTCACGTGGACTGGGAGCTTGCTTTGTTTCTTGCTTTGGCTCAACTAAATGGGAGGGCTGCGAGAAGCATAAGATGACATCACAGGAGCAGAAGGTAAATACTGGCTCTTTGATCAGAAAAGACAGGGAGAGGGGGCCCAGAGAGAATGGGTGACAGGTACAGCTGGACAGGAAGAAAAGCTGTGGCATCCACAGTGCAACAGGGTAACTGTATTAACCATATGCTTCTTTTCTTCTTTTGCCACTGAGAGAACTACTGATAGAGAAGGCTCCATTACTGTGTGCCTGTAGTGGGGCCAAACATCACAACAGGAAGAGCTAAGTCAATTGCCTTGTGGAGGTAGAGAGGGAAAGAGAAAGGCCATGCTCTAGTAAGCTTCGCTACTTCCACCCACCAGGCCCACAGTTCTACACCATCTGAAGTACAAATTTATCAGTGGACTGTTCCGCTGATGCAGGAGGAGTACTCAGGATCTGTTCGCCTCTCCAAGCCCACCTGGGAATGCTGCCTGAACTATGGTTCTAGCTGTTGCTGAATATTTGTTTACACTGTCAAGATGTATCTTTGCCAAGGCACCTTCTGATTGGTTTGATAAAGAGCCGAATGGCCAATAGCTAGGCAGGAAGAGGTTACCTGGGACATCCTGTGACAGAAGAGGACTCTGGGAAGAAGAAAGGCAGAGTCACCAGCCAGAGATGGAGAGGAAACAGGAGACGCAAGATGGAAGAAAGGTAATGCCATGTGGCAGAAAGCAGATTAATATAAATGGGAAAATTTAAGTTATAAGAGCTAGTGAGACCAGCCTAAGCCAATGGCCAAGCTTTTATAATTAATAAGAAGTCTCAGTTTTGTTATTTGTAAGTTGGTGGCTGATGAAAGAACAAGTCACACCAAACCTTCAATATATGGAAGGACCTTTCACATTCAAACCACAATAATGACTTTAGTTAACGACAATGTATATTTTTTTAAAAAAGTGATATAAGGATTTTGAATATTTTTTCTTCATAAAGAAACAATGTTTGAAATGATGGATGTGCTAATTATATTATGATCATTACTTGTATGCATATATATCACACAATACTCCATAGACACATAACATTATTAGGTCAGTTAAATTTTCCTGATATATTATATATCACCCACTATATACTGTCTCTTCTGCCCTCAAATCCCTTCCAGTATGTGTATGTATATATATATATGTGTGTGTGTGTGTGTGTGTGTGTGTGTGTGTGTGTATACAATAAGTACATACCAAATATACATTCATATACTCACACACACATATATTCAGTAAATGAGAAAAAAGATTTGGTAATTCACATGGGTAGCCTCTGTAGAACTTGAGACCATGTACAAATGCAAGAATTTGTGAAATTAGGGGGGTGGAGAGATGGCTCAGAGGTTAGGAGCATTGCCTGCTCTTCCAAAGGTCCTGAGTTCAATTCCCAGCAACCACATGGTGGCTCACAACCATCTGTAATGGGGTCTGGTGCCCTCTTCTGGCCTGCAGGCATACACACAGACAGAATATTGTATACATAATAAATAAATAAAAATAAATAAATAAATATTTTAAAAAATTGTGAAATTAGATGTGAGGAGGTCTGTCACAACACTTTTTTGTTTCTGTTTTTTACAAGTCAGAAATGGAGGCATATCGTACACATCACAAAATGAAAGATGGAGTTGAGATTGGAGTTGGGGACCCTTGAACACCAGGTCAGTATCGTTCAGGCTCAATTTCCCAAGCATTGTTCAGTTAACTCCCTGGTGTTGCTCTAATAGAAACCCTGCTATTTTTCCCTACTTTTCATTGTCATAGAAAAGGATAGGCTTAGTGAACACGGTGGAGAAAACAGCCTTGGAAGTGTAGACACGTCCTGCACAACAGGTGGCTTCCGCAGCTGATGGACACATTTCTAACTGCAGGTCACAGAGTTTTTGATCTTCTGCTGAAAATTAAATATTCGGTTTCCTGGCAATACAAAATTCTCCCCCCCACTCTTTGCTACTCCCAAAGGAGGGACAAACAGGAAGAGAAACCAAACAGATGGTTCTGCTCTGGTTCTTCATCTATTTCGTAGAATTCAGGCAAAAGTAGTTGCTAACTCCTAATAAATTAAATGCTAATTCCTAAATAAATTAAATTAAATCTGAATCGTTTTAACCCCTCTGGTTAACTGAATTTCTCCGTCAGGGTTACTTATTGCCATCCATGTAGCAGTGCATGCGGCAACATGATGGGAAGATTGTGGTGTGTGCGTTGCCTAGTGACGAGTGTCCACGTCATACAGAGTTAAGGATGCTCGTAAGGTGTTAGCAATTGTCACCATTTTATGTCACTTCAGCCTCCTGCTTTCAAACTCCAAGTGGGACCTACTCAGTGTGATGAGGCTCTGTCCAGCACAGACAACACTCCTAAAAGCTTGAGAGAGACCATGTGACCTCTGTTTTTGCTTTTGCATCTAGAAAATGCAAGCAGTGCTATCTACCCTAGTTCTTAGAGTTCAAACGTGATCATATAGGTGATGTGGTGTGATGTTTCACGAGGAAATGTGAATAAATGTCTAGTCATCCAAGAGAGGACATCAATTTCACCCACGTCTAGCTTTGTGAACCAATGAGTTTATTGGAATCACTGGAGCAGGGGTGAGAGGGGCTACCTACAAGAGCATGAGTGAGGGCTACTTACAGGGGCAGGGGTGAGGGCTACTTACAGGGACAGGGATGAGGACTGCTTACAGGGGCAGGGGTAAAGGTTACTTACAGGAGCAGGGGTGAGGGCTACTTACAGGGGCAGGGGTGAGAGCTACTTACAGGGGCATGGGTGAGGGTTACTTACAGGGGCATGGGTGAGGGTTACAGGGGCATGGGTGAGGGTTACTTACTGTCTTGGAATCTCAAAGAAGCGGAGTTCTGATATGAGGGAAAGTGGCTACAGCTGTGGTGGCAGCAAGATCGTTGCACCTTCCATTAGGGTAGTGAGATGTAGAGGCAGCGAGGCAAAAAATAATGCTTTTCTCTTGGACTCCCTTTTACGTGGCAGCTGCCAGAGGGTGCCATTATCACATAAGGTGGGGGCCCCACTTTCAATAACTTGGTCAAGAAGGTCCCTCACATGGGTGCCTAGCTGATTCCAAATGTGGTCAAGTTAACAACCAAGATCAGCTGTCACTTTGGGGGAGGAGGTCATGAGTTCTGTCACTTAGCACCTTTCTGAAGCTTGTAAGTTTTCTAATCTTCCTCCATCTTGAGATCCCTGCTTCTGGAGGGAAGGTTTCAATTTGAAGGAAATTATTTCAAAGCAGTAATGTTCAAAGAAGGAAATTGGCATCCTGACAACTGGTACGATAATAATGAGAGGTGATGATTTCAAAACAGAGTATAAGGGAAAGCCACCAGCATGGAGGAAAAGTTAAGGGTCATGGAAAACCTCAAAGGGAAAGAAGGATGGTCTGGCCCCCAAGGTGCCCTTTTGTGAAGGTACTTTCTCCATTTATTTGCTTTTCAACTTTCAAAAGAAGCACTATAAAGTTCTTAAGTATATAATGTAGCGATAGTAAGTACATTCCCCTCATTTACAGCCGTTCACCTGGTCTGCTCTGTTGCCCAGGTGTTTGAAAGTGAGTCCCACTTGCTGAAATATTTCAACCCTAAGTAGATCTCCCTAGGTAAAGGATTTCCCCTATGTAACTGCAGTGTTTTTCCTAGATGCTCCTGTTTCCTTCTAACGAGTATCAACGTCATCACCTTCATTAAGAATTCCGATGTCATTGTGGCTTTCCCCATCCCATCCGGAAGCACAGAGGGACAGTGAGGCTGCAACTGATCCTGTCAGTTTGCTGTTGGTTGGTTGGATAATATCTTGCAATCCTCTTCATGCAACTAATAAATATCCCATAAGGTCATGAGACCATATGATGTATTCAGTGGCTGAAGCATCTGCCCATGACCCTTGCCTGAATCAATGATTACACTGATAGGTCTTAAGTTTAATTTGTGTTTTCCTAATGATTGATCCGTTTCCAACATCTAAGGTCAGATCCAATTCTTGCTATTGTTGTTACTGCCTGAAAATGTGAAACTAATGAAGATCATCTAATTCCATGAAAATATTTTTTCATGAAATGGAGCATATGTTAGGAAAATGGCCAAAAACTCATCATGCAGTTATAGTTCAGAAATCAACATATATTTTATGGAAAGAATAACCACTGCACAAGATTTAATATTGTCCATGATGTTCAGCTTTTGTAGTTTGTAGAAGAAACACTGTAATATGTCATTTAACATCATAAAGGAATCTCATGTCTGTCCACTGATAACTCATTGGCAATAGACCACAGCTGTTCCAAGGCAGCTCGGGAAAGGGGGAGAGAAACTCACAAGCCAACCATCTGACTTCAATTAGGGCCGAGGAGAGTCCCTGAGTGCACAAAGATGAGGTCTTCTGCAGGTCAGAGCATTATCCTGGAACTTGAAAAGAGGCAGCACACAGACCATAGAGGTGAAGGTTAGCTAATGCCTTAAAGAATTTCATAACCCAGAAATGCTCTTCTCGCCCTTTTCTGGAAAATGGCCCCTTGCTATGGCTATGGTCAACACTCATTTTGTACAGTAAAATGTTTCCTAGTGCTGAAGGTTCTCCAGTATCAGAGCGCAGATATCTTTTGCTGAACTTGGGGGAGCTGTAAGTTAATAAGATCAGGGTTTTGGTTTAGGTTCAACACCTTTGAGGCATCCATTAGTGACATTATTGACAAATATTTGATATGTGCTAATGTCCATGGCAGAAGGCAAGCACTTGAGAATTGTTGAAGATAAATACATCTAAAGCCATGAAATTGAGAGACAGTCAGCTCAGAATAAGCTATAAGCTCAGAACAGGGCATGGTGTTCACATCTGTCTCATATAGATGCCATTTAAAGTCAAGAAACTGAAGTGGAGGAGGAAGAGAAGGGGTTAAGGGAACCTGGGACGGGTCTATAGCATGTCAGTGTTATGAGATGAAGGAGGCACAAATGGAACCGGTAAAGGGGAGTAAGGAACAATGAGACGTTGAAGGACAATTAAGTATACAGTGTCTTATAGAACAAGAAAAGAAATCATTTCCTTAGGAAGGAATAGATCTGCTATGCATTCTAGCACCCATAGGTCAAGTTCCAGGGGTACCCAGAATAGGCAGCAACATGGAAGTCATTGGTAATATTCGTAGGCAAAGGTTTAGTGGTGTGTTAGAGTCCACAGACTAGCTGGAGAGAATTTAAGTGACAATGGGAAGGTGTGGGGTTGGACCGTCTATCAAGGAGGCTTTTTGTTGTTGTTGTTGTTGTTGTTGTTCTAATGATAGGCAAGGAAGCAAAAGAAGAGACAAGTGCTGTGAAAAGAAGCAAATTCAATTTTGCATTCTACTTTTAGGGTAACAAGTGTAATGCCGTGGGTGTGTACTGCTGGGATGGGCCTGTTACAGAAGAGAAATTGTTGCTGCCGAATAAAACAGGATGAGACCACATGTGCATGCATATGTTAGTCTAGGAGCAGAATAAGGTCAATTCCATAACAGGGTGGGTGGAGAGAGAAGGGCATGAATCCCAGATCCTGGCAGGCAGGAAGAAGTGACTGTGAGAATTTGGGAATTGTCTTGCAATGCTCCTAATGTGTTTTCCGGTAAAGTGGGAATCAAGATCATTGGCCAAGAGTCACAACACAACAGGTGCTAGAGATCTGAGCACCATGAGTGAGGGAAGCAGTCATCTGTAAGAGCAGATAGCATCAGCAAGACCGGCAAAGGAGAAATGGTACAAATCACAGACTCAGATCACAATGAAACCATTAAGGCAAAAAGTTCACTTTCCTGAACTTTGTATTAAATAACTTTGGGGTAAAAGAGAAAAAGTCAAAACCCTAAATATTCAGAAGATAAAGACATGAAAAGCTACATGTAAAGTCTCTGCCCCAGGGACTGTGTAGGGTGTGTTCCAGAGATGCGCAGGCTTCAGTATGAGGCTACCCATGACTTCCATTACTATACTAACCAATTGCAGAAAGAGAATCATCCTGGTCTCCTAGATGTTGAAAAAAAAAAACTAATGAAATTCATCATCCACCCACGCTTCATTCCTAACAAATTTAATGTAAATATTGCAATATTACTACTGCTGTGTTCTCTTTTCTGAAGTTACTAGCTAGCTCATACAATTATGTAAGAAACAGAAATCAAAAATATAAACCCTGAAAAGAAGAAAGTAAAATTATTATTTGTGAATGGCAGGATTGTTTACTTGGAAAACCTCCATGTGTCCACTCAAAACCTATTGGAAGCAATGACAAGAATTGAAGCAGTGTGGTGTCCACCCACAAGTAAACAGCAAGTCAATATAACAAAACAAGGAGCATCACAGATGTTGAGATGCATGCAGAGCTTTTAAATGCATAGAGAGAGGATGAATATGCACCTAAAGAATTTCAGATATGATTAATAATTAATCTCAAATTATTGGAAGCAACTGATTATACAATGAACGGTGTTTGGATCGTTGGGTAATATTTGAGAAAACTACCCTGTGAGGCCAGGTGATCCCACAGCTTTCCTCTTATACCTATGTTCTCATCTGGATCAGAACTTCCAATGCCCAACGAGAGATGAAGCCATAAAAGGAGGTGTGGGATGACGGACAGCTAACCTCAAGGACATTTGGAAAAAGAAATACATGTGAACATCTACTATTTTATATAAGCTGCACACACACACACACACACACACACACACACACACACACGTCCATATAAAAGAGTTTGAAATGCCCTACATGGACGAGTGCTTCTTTCAGAATCCATAGAATTCCAAAAAAAAAATCCCATTTTCAAATTGGGTGGTGGTGGCACACTCCTTTAATCCCAGCAGATTAATTAATTGGGAGGCATAGGCAGACGAATCTCCGAGTTTGAAGCCAGCCTGGTCTACAGAGTTTCAGGACAGCCAAGGCTACACAGAGAAACCCTGTATTAAAATAAAAAAAAATAGCATCCATTTCCAGATGTGAAAGGCCTAGTCAGGGGTGTCCCTGAGACCCCCAAATGAGGCAGACTATTACCTTTGCTCTTCGTTGTCCACCATAGCTGGATGGTAAAACTCCGTTTCTGAAAACATGACATCCTTTGGTCACAGGACATGGAGAAACCGAGTTGGCACTGACCAAGAGCTTCCACCCCTTGGCTAGTTTCAGAGTACCAGAGGCTATGCGGGCTGCTGGGGGAAGATGGCACCAACGATCTTACCTAGCTAGAAACTCCACAAGCGACAATAAACTTCCACCGTGGCAAGATATGCCCTTGGGTGCCATAGTTGATTTGACTCTTGTAAGCTAAAGGACCCAGCTCTTTTCACTGGGTTTAAGGCCCGCTCCACAGAAGGAAACCTGTGCCTGATGCTGGAAATTTGTCGAAGAAGCCATGGTTAGGAGCTCACAGCCATGTCTGCGAGTAAACAATGGAGCAAACCTATTGTTACTGGTGTTCTGCTAAACCAATGGCTCTTGACCTGTGACCCCTGGGGTCACCTATCAGATTATGACTCATTATGACTCATAACAGTAGCAAAACTGCAGTTATGAAGCAGCAATGAAATAATTTTATGGTTGGGAGTCACCACAACATGAGGAACTGTATTAAAGTGTCACAGCATTAGAAAGGTTGAGAACCAGTGTGCTAGACCAATATCATAGCCAACTGTCCCTCGAAATGCCTATCTCTCTACTTATTGATGAGTGTAGTTTTCAGACCTGATCATAGAAGTTTCTTTGTGTAATGGATGATAATGTGGAAAGTCACATCTGGTCACAGTGTAAAAAAATAGGTGTCGGTGGAGTGGGCAGTCACAAGTGGGACATCTGAGGAACACCTCATCCTCACAAGGCTCAGGGACCATCGCAGGTGAGGGGAAGAAAACAGTAAAAGACCCCTCACCTATGAGTAAACAAGTGGCATAAACTGGACTGGGTGGCTCATTTTTTTTATTAAAAAACAGGAAGTAGGAATCTACGGATCATGGAGTAGAGACATTTTGGGGGGATAGAGGGTGAATGGTATCATATTATACGATGCTTTGTATGATATTTTCAACAAATCTTATTAATTCTTTACAATTTAAATATAACTTAAAAATCCTAGGCATATGCTTATATACCCAAGGAACTGGTGATGCTGATCATCTCGGGAAGGGCACAAGGTATGTAGAGCCTGGATAGGAGAAGTTCTAAATTATTTAAACAGAAGCAAATTAAAAAATAAATAATAACATAGATAAGCATAAATAATCAAGATAGGTTGGGTTTCTAAAAATTATTTAATTTATTTTTATTTTATGTGTATGCATATATATATAAGTGCACCATAGCTGCAATACCCATGGAGGCCAGATGAGGGAGCTGCATCTCCTGGAAATGGGGTTACAGAAGCAGTGAGCCACCATAAGGGTGTTGGGAACCAAAGTGAGGTCTCCTGAAAGAACAGTAAGTTCTCTTAGCCATGGAGTTTTCGCTCCAATCCCACAATGTAAGATTGTTGTACATAGTAGGTACTCAATAGAATATAAGTCTTTAGGGATATGAAATTAAGCAGATTTTTAGTCCTGGTGGAAAGCCTTCATTCTCTCTCTTCTGAGCTCCCAAAGGAGGCTTGAGGGACCAATGACAAGTAGAAAGTAAATGAGGTGGGACAGTGAGAGAGTTGTAGAATATTAATTTAAGGTGTGTTACATTTGTTCATGCTGTAGAATATTTGTTTAGTGATGCAAAGATGTGCTGTATTCATTTATTTCACATTTGTTTAACTCTGTGAAACTGTGCTGCTTTGCCTACCTAAAACACCTAATTGATTCAATAAAGAACTGAACAGCCAATAGCAAGGCAGGAGAAAGAATAGGCAAGGCTGGTAGGCAGAGAGAATAAATAAGAGGAGAAATCTTGGAAGAGAGATTGAGGAGCAAGAGAAAAAGAGAAGAGGAGGACATCAGGGACTAGCCACCTGGCTACAGAATCAGCAATGGAGAAAAAAAGGAAGAAAGGGGACAGAGAGAAGGGAGGAAAAGAGGGAGGGAGGGAATGAAGAAAGGAAAGAAGGTAGGTATATGCAATAAAGAAAGATAAAAGCCTAGAGGAAAAGGTAGATGGGATAATTTAAGGAAATAAGCCAAGCTAAGGCTGGGTATTCATAAGTGATAATAAGTCTCTGTGTATTTACGTGGGAGCTAGGTGTTAAGTACCCCCAAAAAGAGTAAAGAAAAAAAAACATCTACAGAGAAACAGTCTAGGGAGGTTACACAGTCTGTAAAAACGCCTGTCACCTAGGTATTCAGACCCAAGCTAAATCCCGGAACCCACATGAAAAGCTGTGTGCAGTGGCACTTGCTTGCAATCCTAGCACCAGAGAAACAGAGATCTCTGCAGTCTGCTGGCCTGTGCAGTATAACCTAATTAGTGAGCCCCGAGACCTAGCAAGAGGCCCTTTCTCAAAAAGGAAAAGAGCAACAGATAGACAAAAACAAAGGTGAGTGATTCCTGAAAAACATACCAAGCCTGATCTCTGGTCTCAACACTCTAGCAGACACAAGGAAGGCATAGGTGAGCGCGCACACACAAGTGCGTGCACACACACACACACACACACACACACACCCAGTCACACGGTTTTATCATTCCGCACAATGCTTAGCACAGTATAAGCACCTAACAAATTAAACCAGAATAAATAAATTTTTTTTCCCATCTAGAAGTGATATCGAGAATTGCAAGGTCTACAAAGTAGCCTCTGAAAAATGCCCACAGCTCGGTGTCAGCTCTGACACTCCCTGCTCTCCATGTCGACAACCAAGGACGAGGTCACCCCTTGCGCTTGTTCTGGGCAGAGCGTACACAGTCTGGCTTTGGTCGTTTTCCTAGTTTTTATTTTGTGTTACTTCTCTGGTCTCCGGTGTGGACTACTGTTCTCCAGCTGACACATTCTCCGTGTGACACAGACAAACCATTCATTTCTGTGTTGGGAATCTTCCTGAAGGCTCCAGAGAGAGAGAGGAGCAGAAGAACATTTTCAGAGACTGTTCGGTTGGTGAGGGAACAGATCTACAGGCCGGGTCTGCATCTGGTCTGAGTACATAATGTCAGGTGACTTCCAGCAAGTTCCAATATCTTTCAGCGGGGGCTGTGTGGGTATCAGTTAATGCTACTTGGTGGGAAGCAATTATTTTTTTCTTCCTAGTTTTATTCGTTTAATTTCTGGTCCTCCAGCTCTCACTCCTTCTGCCTCCACTCAGACCTTTCTCTCCCTTTTTCTTAAAGCTGAAAACCAACAGCGGTCCCTGTTCAGTTTGCCACACACTGGTCCCAAGAAAACACCCCTGCTGATTGCCGCCCGCCACTCCTGGAGCAGTTTTATACCAGGGTGTCTCCAGCTCGCAGGAGACTGGGTTTGTCGAAGTCATTTTCTGGCTGCCTGGCTGGATTGGAGACTCAGGTTTGGGGCTTAAGTCCGGACAATCAAACCCTCACATAGCTTGTCAGAGTTTGAGAAGCCGGCCCAAACGGGTCCTGAATTAGCAGTGCCTCTCGGTCCCTGCAGATGTTGGCAAAGTCTTTAAGTTTCACCCTTGTCAGAGATAAACTCTACAGCCATGTGGTTCACAGGAGAAGTACCGGGGCCTCTGAAAATGATTCTCTATCTGATGGCTGACGTGGTAGAAGTGGTTTTGTACCTCGCCACTGATTTTAGGATGCAGATTATTGGCGAGCAATTCATTTAATACTCATACCTTCTTTTATGGGCCTGATTGAAATAAAATGGTAGCTGGAGTTGCATTAGAGCTCCCCGAATGGGGTGTCCGCAGAACTGGAAAGAAAATACTCTTGAGTACGCTATGCCGAGCCCGCAAGCCTAACGGCTTCCTTCACTCTTCCATAGACACGTTTTTGGGGGAGCCTTTTGTTTTTGTTTTTGATTCTCTTCCAATTTGCATGTTTACCAAAATCCCGAGGAAAGAAAAATAAAACAATTAAATTTTTTCTATAATCCATTTCAGTCAGAAATAGAGAAGAGAGAGAAAAATTTGTAGCTTTCAAACCCCATTAGTTTGCTAATGGTACTTTCGTCCGATGACAGCCAGCACACTGATAAGATGCTGCAAACATCCCTGGTGAAGGAAGAGGACCATTTATAGGCCCCACTCTGTCTCTGCAGCTTGCACATGTTTTCAAACATAATTTCATGCCTGCTTTCTGACAGCTCATTAAACAAAGGCCTCTTGGTGGCTATATTGCCCGTCTCCCTGCTGAGACAGCAACATATTTACGGCCTTCGCAGATTGCTGGCTGCTGGCGCCTTCTCTTGCCCATGGCCTGCCTGCCAACTGCTTATCAGTCTCCCCACAAAGGTGACATCGGCCTGCGTTTGTTTAGGTAGCGATGGTCCCGGTTTGACCCTTGGAGGCCAGCAGCCGACTGATTAGAAGGGCGCCTGCGCTGGCTAGATAAAGGCAATCACGCTTGGAGACAGCCCGGGATGCTGAGCCTCGCCAGGCTGTGGGCTCCCATTCAGCCGCACGCAGACAGTTCGTTAGCTCGACAGCTGGCAGCGGGCAGACCTTGTGGGATTTCTGCCTCACAGAAAGCAAACAAGGCTTCGGAGTGTTGGGAGCTATCAGGGGCTGCGTACAAGGGCGATCAGAGCGGCCTGCTCTTCCTAATCACCTGCCCCCTGACTACCATTAAACTCACATTACACATCTAAGCCCATAAAGGGCCCTCTGAATGCAAGGCCGTATACCGACTTCTTACCCCTTCCTCCTTCTCTTGCCAGAAGCGTTTTTCTGGAGTCCTGGGAGGACGGATGAAGACATCTTGGCTCCAGCAAGAGGCTGAAGGCTGTTGCCATCTGCCATTTCGGGAGCTGACAAAACGGGTAACAGGTTTCTGACTCTGAAGTCTCCTGGGGTGCCCTGTGTTTTACCGCTAGCTCTGAGAGTGAAAAGTGGCGGGGGAGGGGGAAGCAGCCGGGGAATGGGGCAGGAGGTAATCCAGTCCTCTAAGTGAATAGTGGGGCTCCAGAGACAGGATTTTCTTCAAGGCTTGGGGTACCCTTAGCCCCCCAGGAAGGGTCTCTGGAATGGAATTAGGATGAAAGGGGAGCATAGATCGGGGTGTGCCTGTGTTTGCTTTTGGGGCAGATGATGATAACAGCCATGGCATTTCGGGCTCCTTCGGTGAAGGAGGTGATGTGTTCGACATCTCCACAGAAAACCCCATCTCATGTAAATGGGATACCACACAGAGGGAGGCGTGGCACAGATGAAAACAGAGACGGCTGAGAGATAGGGCGAGGCTCTCATCACCAACTGAGTTAGGCTCTGGCGTTTTCCAAGGTCCCCCGCTCAAAAACTTCATGTCTCTGCAGAATGCACCCCTACACCATCGTCAGAGTTTGCTGCCACCTCTCTTCCCGTTTGGGCCTTGGCGGACCAGTGTAGGTGCGCATCTAATGGAAACATGGTGAATGCTGGTGAGCGCAGATAGTCTACGTGAGGAGGTCCCTTGAACAAGGGATTGGCAATCTTCCATGCCTTTTTCTTGCTCAGTGGAATGATCCAGAACATAGGTGTTCAATCCATGAGGATTAATGAGAGAAATGAGTGTTGGGTTCTAATCCTGTTTTGTGTGACTTATCTTAAATTGCATTGATACCTCCCTGTCCTATAATCCTCCCAAAAGAAACCCAGGGATACATTTTAAATAAAATTTTTGTTTCTAATAATGTGCCCCAAGTGCTGCTTACTGGCTTGCTCCCTACGGTTTGCACAGTCTTCTCTCTTATATCACCCAGGACCACCTAACCAGGGGTGCCACTATCCACAGTGGGCCGGGCCCTCCCACATCAATTATAGATCAAGAAAATATTCCACAGGCTTGTTGTCAGGTCAATCTTCTGGAGGCGGTTTCTCATTAGCGAGTCTGTCTTCCCAAAGACCCTTGGCTGTGTCAAATGAACAGAAAACTAACCAGCACACTTGCTCCTAAATCATTTGGACTCTTGTTTCTAGCTCAAGCCTGTAGTTTTATTCACTGTGTAGTTTCGGAAAACCGATCTCTGCTCTGGGTGTGAAATGCTGCAGCAGGAACTCAGAACCTTGCGGGTATCCGGCAAAGGCCTTGCCACTGAGGACGTCCCCAGGCCCAGCTTAGTTCTTTGTGCATGTCGTTTGGGGTGACGGCTGATCTGGAAAGTAAGAATCATGGTTTCCATTTCATGGATGAAGAAAACAAGACCCAGAAAACGTAAACAACGTTCCTACAACGTCACATGTCATAGCCAGCAAGTAACAGAGACAAGACACGAAATCTAAATCTTCTTAGATTTTTTTAAAAAATTGTTATGTGAATGAATGTTTTATTTGCAGGTGTGAGTGTGCACCGCCTGTGTGCCTGGTGTTTGAGGATGTGAGAAGAGGGCATTAGGCCTCCTGGAACTAGAATTATGGATGGTTGTGAGCCACCATGTGGACACTGGTAATCAAACCCAGGTAATCTGCGAGATCAGCAAAAGCTCTTAACCACCAAAGCACCTCCCCAGTCCCCAGAGACGTGACTGTAATGGCCTCTATGTGACCCCAAACAAAACCTCTCTTTTATCATATTCCCTAAAGAGCAAACGATAGTAAAAATCTGGCCCCAAAAATACTAGAAGGAATTAATGGTGGTATGTGTGTGTCTACTGCTGCCTTTGAGAGAAGAGTCTTGCTCTGTTTGTGCTTTCTGTATTTTTTAAATTGTACATGAATATATAAGAAAGGTTTAGCCAGTCCCCACCATGCATGTCACACACACACTCACACACACACACACACACACTCTCTCTCTCACACACACACACACACACATACACACACACACACATACACACACACACACTCTCACACACACACACACACACACACACTCACAACACACACACACTCTCACACACACACACACACACACACTCACAACACACACACACTCTCACACACACACACACACACCCTCACACACACACTCTCTCACACACACACACACACACACACTCACAACACACACACACTCTCACACACACACACACACACACACACTCACACACACACACACACACACTCTCACACACACACACACACACTCACACACACACACACTCTCACACACACACACACACTCACAACACACTCACACTCTCTCTCTCACACACACACACACTCACAACACACTCACACTCTCTCTCTCACACACACACACACACACACTCACAACACACTCACACAGAACTTACTGTCTGGCTCAGCTTCATTATTGCTAATTCAGCAAGAGATTCTGTTGCAGTAGTTCGTTTGCATGTGTATATAAATGGGAATGTATTTTTTTTTTCTACCAAACAACAACAAACGAAGAGCAAAGCCAGAGCAATGCTAGGACTCAGTGGGACTCCTAATTAAAATATTCACACAGTGACACAAGATTCTTGCCCTTGAAGTGTGCTCTGGTTTGATCTTTGAAAATACAATAGACTTCGCTGGCATTTCACAACCACCTCTTGGCAGTCATGTCTATGATTGCTTGGGGCTTAAGCCCCCAGCAAGGACTCCAGGAGGTTTGCCCACAACGTTTGAGACCATGAAGTTTTCTCTCTTCTCATTTCCTTGTAATCTCTGACTCCTGCGTTCATATGCCGGACAGTATGCACACTGATGTCCTGAGCATCCTTTGCCCCATTTGAATCTCATTCCCAGAGGCCTTGTGAGACAGGTGGGTAGGGGCTAGCATTCCCCCTTCACTAGTTAGGAAGGGGAGGAACATAGACTGTTGAGTGATGGGTAGAGAAAGTGGAAGAACACAGCCTGGGTTAAGCTACTTCTAAACTCAACTTCTCACTGAGCGCTCTTCCTCCTGGTGCTGACCCTCAACACGGCTCTCCAGTACGGATATTACATAGAACCTCTTGACTCTTTTCAGACTCTGCCTCTTAGAATCCCTTTGTTCCCCTTGCACTTACCCAGGGCCCAGCTGTCCTGTACCACCTACCAACACAGAGCCCCAGATCCCACCTCCCCATCCTCCTGAAGCAGCTCTCTCTTGTCCCCCAAATCCAAACCTGAAGGACATGGGTCCCATTCACTTTAGGAAACTAGCAAATGGGTCTAAATCTCACCCCATAGCCACAGAATAATGAGGATTCTTAGATGACAATCTTGTTTTAAAAAGAAATGTGAACTGGTGTTGATGGAGCGGCGGGCTGCGTTTCTGGCACCGGACTGCCCGCATGGCTAGCTTATGCCCCGAAATAATTACACGGAAACTGTATTCTTTTAAACACTGCTTGGCCCATTAGTTTTAACCTCTTATTGTCTAGCTCTTACATATTGATCTAACCCATTTCTAATATTCTGTGTAGCACCATGAGCTGGCTTACCAGGAAAGATCTTAACCTGCGTCTGTCTGGAGTGGGAGAATCATGGCGACTGCCTGACTTGGCTTCTTTTTCCCAGCATTCTGTTCTATCTACTCTGCCTACCTAATTTTCTGTCCTATCAGGGCCAAGGCAGTTTCTTTATTAACCAATAAAAGTAACACATAGACAGATAACCCTCCTCCATCAAACTGGGTGGTGGACTTTAATCCCAGCACTCAGAAGGCAAAGGCAGGTGGAACTCTGTGAGCTCAAGGCCAGCCTGGTCTACAAGAGCTAGTTCCAGGACAGGCTCAAAAGCTACAGAGAAACAAAACAAAACAAAATATAAATTCCACTAATTAAACAATGCAGAGGCCAGGCTAGTGGAAGGCGGAAAATGAAAGGAGAACAAATAAAAGTGGCATTTCATTTCAGAGAAGTGCATGGGAGTAGGTATCATATATTATATACATATAATATAAATATATATAAAATATATATTATATCCTCGGAAAGCCTGGGCAAGACATAATGAAGACTTTTAAAACTTCGTCCATATCCTTTGTCTTGGTAAATTCTTTTCTGGGACTTTTGCAGAAGGAACACATCTAAATGCAGACAGAGACTTGTGCATGAAGATGCTCATCATGGGGCTGCTTGTGTTGAAAATGGCCAAAGGGGCGCTGTCTATGTGCCTCATGGATGGTGTTACAAACAATGCTTGCACAATGTTTTGAAATAACTTGAAGATTTCCTATAAAATAAAAAAAATGAACACAGAATAGCATTTCAATAGGTATTATACCAATCAGGTCCCAAGTAGGGGAAAGGTGATTAGCCAGAGACAATTCTGTCGACAAACTACTACACAGACAACACTCTCCTTCTATTTTCTTTTCCTTCCCAAGCTTTCTTGAATGAAGATGTTGCTTTGTTAATGGAAAAAAAAATGACTCAGATGGGAAAAATACTATTTTGTTCAACTGTATCTTTATACAGAGTAGTATACAAGCCTGAACTAGGAAGCAAGCCACAGCACTTTGTGACCCCATGAGAACCAGGAGGTTGGCATGCAGCTGGTGTCTGAGAAGTGAGATTTCTGTCGGGCTCCCACCACTACTAACTAACGGCGACTCCCTGTGTTTAAACTGCTTACATAAACAATGCGGCTTAGCGGGGACACTTGTGTTCTTCTTGAGAAATGGATTTTTGGCATGTCTGTGTGACTACACCCACAATAAGAACTCTGTGGGCAGCATCTCTATAAGCTTCCATCACTGATGACACCTCACACGTGATGTCAAAGCTCATTCCTGAGCAAATTAGGAGGGGAGGGTTCCTGTGACTCCGATTGAGGAGAACCTTGATGGGAGGCTCGCATTTGCTTTCTCCCTGGACTCTGTGCACGTGTTTTCACCTTGATGACAGAATTTGGTTCTCCTCTGCTGTCTTATGTCATTGCTGTGATAATAGGATGTGTCCTGTGAGTTCTTCTTGGGAATCACTAATCCTGGCAGTGGTCTTGGGATCAGTCAACTTAAATCCCAGTCACAGGCTGTTCCCTTTCATTCAGGGGTCAGATAATTGATCATCTAATCAAGAACCAACTGCTCTCATCCCAAAGACCCAAAGAACGCAGTCAACGTATACAGAATGTACAGCTTTCTGTAGAAAGAAGCCCAGCACATAGACCCTGTAGGGAAGAGAACTCATCGTGGTGTAAATTAATGACTGGGTCAATTTTGCTTCACGCTGGTAGGTGAAATTGTCTTCCACGGCTTCCTGTATCTGCCAGTAAAGACAGCTAATGACGTGAGAAGAGCTGAAAAGAAAGAAGGTAGAAGGGGGTAGGAGAGAGAGAAAGGGAGTGAGAATGGAATTTGTCCTTTCCATAAGGAAAGTGACATGGGATCACTGTGACACCACAGCAGATGCTGTGTGGTGGGGGCTGAAGGTGAGTATCCTGACTCACCACGGTCATCCTAAGGAGTTAGTAGACTCCAGAAACTCATCACCAATGTCTCATGTGACTCTGCCATAACTAAATACCACAGACTAGGTGGCTTCAACAGTAGAAATAACTTGCTCACATTCAGGAAGCAAGAGGGAGCAGTGAGACCTGCATTGGCATCAGCCCTCTCCAGCAGGAGCCTTGGTGTTAAGAGGGCTCTTCGTGATTCTCATCACTGAGGCAGGCAAAAGGCTGTCTCTGAACCTGGGAAAAGCAAGGTTGCTTACTATTGCAAAGGCGAATTCCTTGGGTGAGCCATGTGTAGGACCTGCTAGCACCCTGAGGTCAGGAGATCTTGGCCAGAGAACTGAGCAGCCTCAGCCAGAACTAGCGATTTGAGCAGACATGGTACATAAATGTATGATCTTTTGCGTCTTCATCAGATGTATACACCTTGCAAAGAGACAATATCGTGCCATCCGGTCACTCAACAGTATTCTGACTTTTGATGGCCAATCCTTAGCTTCAGGTGTGAGCACAAAATATGTCATCTGTGCTAGTATTCGGTTTCAACTCCAAATCTTGTCCTACCTGGATATTCTGAGAAAGAAGTTCCAGCTGTTCCTGGAATAACCTCCCCACCTGGGGCTGATGCCAGGTTCTAGTCTTCAGCGATGTCAAAGCTTGAGGACAGGGTACCAGAGAGTGCTTATTTACAGCACAACCATTTTTGGAAGATCATCCACAACTTTTACTTTCTCTCATGAAAGCTATGCTTAGGACATCACAGCTCTTTTTCCCTTCTGGAAACTTGGCACTCCCCTGAACAATAATACAGCAAAGGGCTCCTTTCCTCACTGTCCTGGACATAGTGACCTCTTTGTTCCTTGAGCCCAAAGGCATACCTTTCTGGTTTAGAAGCCCCTTTCTACTCCCACACTACAAGGCACCCCGTCCTTTCCTACAGACCCACATCCTCTGATACACCAAGCAACCAAACAGCAAATTGCTTCTAGAAGAAAGGAGGACTTAGTCTTTCAATTGTCTTTGAGAAAAAGCTTCAGCGATCAAGAATGAAAGGAAAACAGAATAGCTAAGTGCCTACAGGAAAGTGTTCAGAGGGTAAGTTTTGGGCCAAATCACTTGGAGGGCTCTCAGTTGCTGTCTTCTGGCTCCAAGAAGAAGGTAATGTATTTTCCATAGTCACGAGCAATTGGATAGTACACACGTGACAGTTTCAAGAGCAGTTGTCCACAATGGTTACCCTTTGAGGCTGAGCTTGAACGTAAGCACATTGAAACATTTTCTTTTAAATGTATCCAATCTTTAGCCTATTTCCCTACAACCCAGCCTGTGTATTGGAATGATTTCTGTTAGCAAGCATTTTGAACTGAAAACCCTCCTTCTGACCCGCCAGCAATGTAATCAGCCACAGGCAGCCCCAATCTTGCCATGTGTTGCTTGCCAAAGGGCTGTTTGTGCATCTGCTTTTATTAGACTTTATGTTCCGAATGTCACAAAACAATGGCGTACATAGTGTGCCTCTCTCTCTTTCTCTATCCTCCCTCTCTCTCTTTCTCTATCCTCCCTCTCTTTCTCTCTCCTTTCCTCTCTCCCTCCCCCCCCTCTCTCGTGTGTTTTCATGTATAAAGATTCTGACCACTTTATGATAAAGAGGATTCTCTTCCCATTCTCTCTTTTCAGATCATTTGATATCAAGTATAAAACAGATGCTAACTGCAGACAAACTTGGGAAAGAGTAAAGGCTTTTAGTGTCGCGAGTTAGGTCAGTATGACAAGTAACCAGGCCAGCTCAAGAGTAACAGGACTACTTTAATGGGTAAAGAGGGGAAACCGACACTATCAGAACGGGATTTCAGATCCGATAGGTCCGGCGGGCACTGCCAAGAGAGAGCGGGCACCTGCATTCCCGGGTTTTTTTAACCTGGGATCCAGGTGGCCACCCCCTAACTAGATGTGAGTGGTTGATAGGGTTTCCCCATCATTTTAGTCTCTCCGAATCTGAGCATTGTGCCCCAGCGTTCTGTTGTGACATTGTGCTACCCTGTCCACTGATTGGGTAGAAGTCTCTCTCTATCTTAAAACTCAAAGCCTCAGTTGTGTTCTTACCTTCTCCATGTCCTTCCTCCTTTCCTTTTCCCTCCTCCCCTCTGGTGGTTTGAATAACAATGTCCCTCATAGGCTCTGGCAGATGCATATTAGGTCCCCAGTTGATGGTGAGTTCAGGGAGGCTTAAGAAGTGTGTGTAGCTGCTCCATTAATAAAAATCCAGTAAGATATTGGGGTTCAACCTGGAGATCAGAAAAGCAAAACAGCCAGCCACTGGCTCTTACCTCTACCTCAGTCTGAAATGACGATCCTGTCTCTAGAAATGTCAGAATGAGACTGTGAGCTGAGAGCTGTCTCCTCCCATTTTATATTCCTCTCTAGGGCTGGGATTAAAGGCGTGCACCATTATTGCCTGGTTTCTATGGCAAACTAGTGTGGCTAACGAGATTAAACGTACATGTCACCACTGCCTGGTCTGTAAGACTGACCAGTGGGGCTGTTTTACTCTCTGATCTCCAGGCAAGCTTTGTTTATTAAAATACAAATGAAATATCACTACAAGTTTGGTCCTGTTCCAGGAGGAAGTAGGTCACTGAAGGTGGGTTTTGAGATGTAAAGCCTAGTGCCTTTTCAAGTCTTCTCTCTCTGCTTTGTGCTTGCTGTTCAAGATATAAACACTCAGCTTCCACCTCCGGCCACTATGCTTCTGCCCCGCCATGAGAGTCCCTTACTCTTCTAAAAACTCTTTGCAGCTGAGGAAATGGAGGTTTAGGGAGGCCAAGGGACTCATTCCTAGTCAGAGAGCCAGTGAAGAAAAGAACTGCCTCGTTGACTTCCAGCCTTCATGTTCTTTCCACAGTCCTCGTGTGTGTGTGTGTGTATGAAGAACGATGGGTCACCATGGAGACTGCCCAGCTCTAGGCATGGGGCTTATTGCCTTGGCAGAAGTAAAGTACCAGCATTCGTTCTGAGATTTTCTTCTGTTTCCCTCTATTACCTCAGACCAGAGGTCAGCAAACTCAACAGTACAGACTTAAGGCTCTGTCCGCGTAGCACAAAAGAGCAAGGGACAGTAAGCGAGTAGGGGAGACCGGCTGTGCTCTCTACAAAAAGAGACAGTTGGCTGGACTTCACTCTTGGCCTGATACAGGTGTGTGTGTGTGTGTGTGTGTGTGTGTGTGTGTGTGTGTGTTATACATATGTGTGTTAGGCATGTGTGTGCAGGTGCATGTGCCCACCTTTGTTCTTGAGGAGTCCAGATGTTGGGTTCAGGTGTCTCTACCACTCTCCATCGTATTCTTTGAAACAACATCTCTTCGCTGAACCCAAAGCTTGCTGTCTTGACTAGATATGGCTGACCAGCAACACTCAAGGCCCTGCCTGTCTCTTCACCTCGGTGCTGATATTGTAGGTGTGTGCTGCTTCACTCAGCTCTTCGCTAGGTGTGGGTTATCTGAACTCAGGTCCTCAGTCTTATGAAACAAACATTTACTCACTGGATTATCTCAAAAGGACAGAAAAACATAAGAGTTGTGAGGGGAGCCAGCCAGTCCTAACTGTACTGGAGAGATTAAAGAAAGAAAGTGATTCGCCGGCTTAGTGTTCTCAGTTTATAGAACTCAGTATAGGAAACCATGAAGTCGCTTCGGCTCTTTTTGAACACCCCTCTTTACACATAGACAGCTTCCATGCTGACACAGTTACAAGCCAGACTGCTGAAGTACCATGGGATTTAAAGTCATAGTATTACTCCCGAGAGAGTGTTGGGTATAATAGGCAATACTGTGTCACATCTGGTTTTCCCTCCCCGCCAAAGTCAACCGTGGCTTTGGGATGGTGCTTATGAGCACAGTATTTGACTTCGGTGTCTCTCCTGGGAATTACTTGAGGGGGTGACTGATGGACTCACTAAAAATATATACATGAGAAGATCCCTTTTCCCGGGGTCCCTCACTCAGTTCCCACAAGGGGCACTGGATTCTTGTGACAGTGGCATGACGGAGGTCGAGATAGGCTAACAAGTGGGTGCCACATCTATCCACGAAGAACGTGGTTCTAGAACTTGCCTCCTTCAAGACATTAACTTGGCACTTTTCATCTCCATTCATGTGCCTTTGAGGGGAGCAGAGCTCAGCCAACCTCGAATAATAAAACGGTCATAAAATGAGAATCAGCATCATTGGAGTCTCTGGATTTGATTCCCAACAGAGAGGAAGTGCCTTTGAGGAAGAGCCAACATTCCACGCTCTACCTTTGTCCTCCTGCCCCAGCCCTCCCTTGTCCGTCCTTTGATGTTCATGGGGTTGGGGGAGGTGGTCCTTTAGAGGGGCCAGACCTCTGCCTCTCTCCTTCCATCCCCCAAGCTAGCCCTTGCGTTTGTGTGCCTTGCTCTTTGTTTATAAACTGCTCCCACTGCCCTGATGGTACTGCTGCCGACTGTTGGAGGAAAAAAGAAGCCTGCAAGCTCTTAGGATCTGAAATCAACTCGAAATCCCACCCCAGCGGTCGCTCTGAGGCTAAGCAAATGTGACATGTCCCTAACCTTGTAGAAACCTGAAATCTCGTCACACATTATGGCAGAGACTACTCCCTCATTTGGGTTTCTGACAGCTTGACTGGCAAATAACAGAAGCAAGGAGATCCCGGGGGCTAAGGGAATTGGCCAAGTAGGCTGGGGCAGAGGCTTCCAGGTTGAAACTGCATAGCTGTTGGCTCACTGTCCCAAGGCAGCTGACATCTGCAAGCTGACATCAGTGCAACCTGAGCTGGAAACACAGACAGCGAAGAGGACCTTAGTTTTGCTCCTAAGTTTGAACACCTGTAAGCCATGGACAATAAGGAATAGCCAGATTTGGACCAGTCTTCCATGTTTCTCTGTGATATGGTCCTTCTTTTAATTCTTTCATGAATTCTTTTTCATTGAAAAACTGAACTCCATACACAGAAACACATTCAAAGAATATATTTTCTACAAAGAAAAGAAATAAAGTCCACTTACTTTTTGCTCCATCTCCCCTGATCCTTCTCCCCAAAAGCTACAAACTGTTAGTGGTATAAGGTATATCATTCCATGATTATTCTGTAATTAATTAAAAAAGGAAAACATATATAATTAATCTGCATCAATTCAAAAAGTCAAAAGAGATAGTGTGAGACTACTTAACATCATTCAGAGGCCACCCATGTACCAAATTATTCATTAACTCTAGGACATTCATATGTTAAAACTTAAAAATTATAATAAATTCAATATCTATTTTTTATTGAAGTTAAAGCCCTAAATAAATAATTGTGTGAGCTTTCTGACACAGTGACAAAATACCAGAGGAGGAACAATTTAAAGGTGGGAAGGCTTTTTCTTGTTCATGGTTTCAGATGCTTCAGTTCATGGTCACTTGATCTTCTTGCTTTGGTGAGGCTAAGATTTTGGCTGGGTGTGTCCACTGGAGCACAGCTACTTATCTCATGGTGATGGGGATGAAAGTCAAATGCCCAAGGACAAGACATAATCCTCAAGGACACTGCCCCCAAGATGGGCTTTTTTCAACTACACCCCACTGCTTAGGTTTTCATGATCTTCCAAACTACGAGCCCATCAGTGGATTAATCAACTCAGCAATACAACTATGATACAACCCTATAACCTCACCTATGAACTTTGCTGCATTGGGGTCCAAGAAACTAACATACAAGCCTTTGTGGGGGGGGGTGCTCCATTTCCAAATTATAACAATAATCATTTCTTATATAACTTTTTATCTTCTTGGCAAAACTAGCCTATTGGGTAAAGAACTGCCCTTACCTTGACTGCTGACAGTAAGCGTGTTGTCCAATACAGTCAAGTAAAGTAAAAAGAAAAGTGACTGCTGAATTTAGTCAAGACAAGGTAGGACAGTCTTTTAAATTTTCCTGCTTCTGAAGTTGTCTGTCTGACATCATAGGCCTATAGCCAAAGTTGGATGTCCCAACATTACAGAGAAACATTGGGCAACAGACAGCCAACTGCTTCTGTCATTTCTTGTACCTTTCAAAAGTCACTTGCTTGCACTTCCTGTTTATTCAGGTAATATATTATTTTTCTTCTCAGATCTTTGATGGGGTTGAAGACTACATAATTATAGTTAGAATCCTCTCATATCTTAGCCAAGGGCATATTAGGTGCAAGACTTGGACTCCTCAGGACAGGAAGACAACTATTAAGTATACCTATGGTTGAGACATTTAGAATGCGTTTCTTGCTTGATATTGTTCTTGTTGTTTGTAGTGTTATTTTTATGTTGTTACCTTTTCTTTCTTCTGGACAACACTTGGCAGTTCTCATTGTACATAGTTATGCCAGGATCAGGATTAGAAACTTCTTAAATAGAAAAAAAGGGAGGAAATGTGGGAGCTCGATCTATTTAGCCAATGATTTTTGGGGTGAATTGACATGGATGTGGCGTCTCTGGAGACATGGCCAGGTAAAACAGAGAAGAGTCACATACTGTCTCCTAGGTGGTCAGAACTGGAACAGGTGAGGAAGGCAGCTTGCTGTTGTTCCTCTTCACCCTTGGGTGGAACCATGGGAGACCAACAGCTGTTTTGTATCCATGTCTGTTTTTCCATTGCGCCCTTAACAAATTACTAAATAGAAAAAACAAACAATAATTTTTCCTTATAAGTGTGTAGGTGTGATAACTTCTTCAAATGGGTTCTTGTACCGTGTTAACTGACTTCCAAAATGTTACAAGCAATTTGATTTCTGTGAGCACACTGGCTGCTGTGGAGTTCTGTGAACTTTTGCTTCTCTTTAACTTGGTGAGGTAAACCATGAAGCAACTTCCTCAGCCTCCTGTAGATATCCTGGCTTCTTCTATGCCTCCAGACCTCCAGGCTTGGAAGCTGCCATCCAAAAGCCACCTGCTTTGCTCATTGGTTTCTTTTCACTGAAAAAGATGTCCAGGCCAGGAAAACACTGACACGTGAGACTGACAGACAGTATTTTCTGAGGACCTCTGTATAAATCACTATGCTCGATGCCATGTGCTGCCCACGTGCTTTCTCAGCTCCTGAGGTAGGCAGGTCAATGATTTACATTTCCCAGATCAAGTCTCTCAAGGGTTCAGTGTCTGGAAGATAGAATTTCTGCCCTGAACATTATCAAAGTGTTTTGAAAATTGAGCCCATGTTCTTCATTCCTTGGATCCCATATCATATAAGCTTTCAAATTAAACTTGATTCCCATTTATGAGGCCGGTCCATTCAGCAGCAGTCCCTACCTGTTACCTATAGCACAATTGATAAAAACCCAGAGACAGAAATTGGGGTTCATCCTGAAGGTCAGAAAAGCAAATTAGCCAGCTACTGGCTCTTTCCTCTGCCTCAGTCTGCAATGACGATCCTGCCTCCAGGAATCCTCAGAATGAGACTGTGTGTGAGAGCTGTCTCCTCCCGTCTTATATTCCTCCTGAGTGCTGGGATTAAAGGCATACACCACTACTGCCGGTTTCTATGGCAAACTAGCGTGCCTACTGGGATTAAAGGTCTGTGCAACCACTGCCTGGTCTGTAAGGCTGATCAGTGCAGCTATTTTACTCTCTAAACTTTAGGCAAGCTTTATTTATTAAAATACAAATGAAATATCATTACAGTCACCCTCAGGAAAAGTTTCCTTTCTCTTCCATCAAGGTTGCCATCTCTAGCCCCAGGACTCCAGGGTTCACGTGCAATCCTCTGATACCTGTCCCTGAGCCTTGACAGAAGAATCTGGGTACAAACAGCATGTTTTCATTTTGTTGTTTATTATTTGCTATCAAAACTTCTAATTTAAATGAGGCTAACAGGGCTTGAGATAGAGAGCCCTTTTGTTCTTTCTGTCATAACTCTCATGTTGTGTCATCATGAGCTTATCATCCTGGATGCCAAACCCGTGACAAAGAGCTGGTACCAACAAGCAGAAGTACACAGCACGAAGGTGAGCCGGGTGACCTGATGAGGTGTGCCTCATACCGGTCCTGTCTTGCTGCTATTGAGTGTTCATGAGCCTTGGAAATCAAAATAAGAGGCTTCATCCTGCCTGAAGAAATAGAACAATAGAGAGCAAGGGAAAAGTCTCCATTTGGGTATATGGGCCGATAGGGGCGGCAGGTGCTGAGCAAATGCAGCATCCAGTCTTGGTATCTTTAGTGTTTACAGCACAGGCTAAGCTGTGAGGAATCCAGACAGAATACACCTACTCGGGGACTCCTGTCTCAACAGCCCAGCCTCTTCACATTTGAGAAAGTATAGCTCCCATGGTTTCCAGGCCCATTCCACTCATGCCATCGCAAAGCCTATTTCCAGGGAGCCTATTTCAAGCATTCCCACAGGCCACTGGGCAGTCGCTCTCACCCCTTCTTCCCTCCCTGTTTCTGCTCCCCAGGCCCTCAGCATTAAAGTGCTGCAGAGAATATCTTGGCAAAGAACAGACGAGGCAGCTAAGGACCGCCGCAGTTGAAGATGCCTAAGGATCATGCATGCCCAGATAGCGTGACAAGCTCTGTGGCTTGGTGACAAGGTCCGTGGACGGCATATGACATTTCAGCATAGCGACTGGCACCGTGGTCCTCAGTGGGAGGGTATGATCCTTAGGCAGCCTCACCCTGTGGCAAAGAGCGATTCAGGTTGTGATGGATTTCTGGGTGAAAGACTTTATCAAATCAAAGGCTTTCATGGAATAAAAATGACTTCTGAGTGATTGTGTACGACATAAGAAAGAAGTCAGAGAATGCAAAGGATTAAGCCACTGTACCCCCTGTTCCCCTCCCCTCACTCATCATCAACCCTTCTTTCATCTGTCCCTGGTTGCTCCTCAAAACTGCAAGAATTCCCCACCTCACTTAAGACAGATTAGAGTCTCTATTGGAAAAGCACCAATGATGTTGGCACTGTTTTGGAGAAAGTCCTACGCTGAAATTGCTCACCATCCTTTAAGCTCTAGAGGACCCAGTGCCTTCAACACAGAAAGTCATAATAAATGGTTCTTGGCTGTAGTTTCCCCAGCCAGCTCCTCATCCTCTCATTTGGGCACACTCCCCTCCAGCTGAATTTGCTTCTGTGCGCTTCTTCATTTAGGAGATCCATTGTCTTTGCAGAGAGAGAGAGGAGTCAGGGTTTAAGTGGAGGGGCAGGTTTCAGTAAAGGTCCAGAGACAGAAGAAACTGATGGACAGTGTTGTTTTTTGATGCCACCACAAAGGTCAGTAAGGACAGTTATGTCTGGTCTGGGTTCCTGAGTAACCAGGGGGTAGAGTGGGGCTGTCATATACAAACCTTTCTTAGAACCACACTTCTCCCTGCAGTTCATCCACGCTCCTCCTGCCCTTGCCCTG
Organism: Microtus oregoni; assembly: GCF_018167655.1. NCBI lineage: Eukaryota > Metazoa > Chordata > Mammalia > Rodentia > Cricetidae > Microtus > Microtus oregoni. The sequence goes on from NW_024543874.1 coordinate 1,473,082, forward strand.
CCTAGAAGCATTGCAAGGCTGGATCTGAATGGTTCTGAAACAATGGTCATGGACTTCTCCCAGCACTTAATGTTTGGACTGCTAAGGATGTCAGGGAAAGGCCAGTTTCCCTGATGGCAAGAAGTACCAATGAAAATGGGTTCAGCTGCACAGAGCATTTTCCCAGCCTGCCAATTGAGCAGAGTTCCTGTGGTTTTCATAAATGTGATACTGAGAATTGGAAGACACAAGTGTCTGGTCTTTCTCCAAAAAAGGCTGCTTGTAAACCCTTCTTAGCCATTAAACGAGAGAGGCCCTGTTTTCTTGCAGTGATGTGGTCATGTCTTTTGCTCTTTCAACTGTATTTTCTGCCACATGCGTGGTATTTTGCTTATGTATGGGAATCTTTGGGGGGGGGGAGGAAATGGGCTAATGGAAGTGCCTCAGATTCTTGTCTTACGTGCCTAGCTTCCCAATGGGAAGGATTTCATTGCCTCTGTAATAAAGCAATACTGGCTGTAGGTGTTCTGGTTCAGTTCAATATCTTTAGTCACTTTCAAAGTGAAATAAAAGGGGCTTGGCAATGGGAACCTTTGAGAACTCAGGGACGTGTTATGGTATGTGCGTCCATCATCTTTCAAACTCACAAGGGTTTCCTGGTTCTTGGGCTTTCAGGATCACCTAATCAAAGCAGCCCCTACTTCTTCCAGCCAAGAAGAGTGTGGTGCATGGACGTGGACACGTGTGGGAAGACAGCTGCTCAACTTCAGGTTTTCTCCGCAGACCCGAACATGATTTTTATAAGACACATCAGTAGGTTGAAGGCAGATTCCAAGGGGTAAATGGGCTGGATCCCCATCAAATATAGACAAATACTTGAGTTGACAGAGTCATTGGCTCCATGTGCAGGATCCCTTCCTCTGTCCCATTGTGAGAGGAAAGAAGGAAGGATAAGGAACATTCCTCAGGAGGTTGCAACGGTTATGTTCAAGCTGGATTTGAGCCACGGCATGCAACATATAAAATGCCCCAAGCATAGCCATGAAAGAACTTTTATGAGCTAGCCATGGAGGGGCCATCAGGATTTCTCAGCTGGTAGGGGCATTTGTCTGATGGCCTGAATTAATCCCTAGAGCCCACACAATGGAAGGAGGGAACTGACCCCAGAAATGTGTCTTCACGTGCAATATGATGCATTCGTGGGCAAGAGTGCACATGCATGGATGCATACATACACAGATCAGTCCACAGACGTGGGGAAGCACATGCCACGGGCCAGTGGAGACAGAGCAAGCTTGTCTTGCCAGCCTCCGCTGTGGTCCTTCCACTCTGGAGTGAAAGAGAATGGCCTGATACGCCACAGGTCTTTGGGGAAAAAGGGTCCTGGTTTGCCGAAATAAGTCTTTTTGTTGTTGCTTTCCCAGAGTAATACAAATATGTTGTGGATTCCTCCCCTTTCCCTGCTACAGTTCAAAGTTTAGGCTCTACTAAGGGCAGCTCCAGTATGTTGGAAAAGGCCCTCCCCTTCTTGCCCTGTCCCCACTCAACAGTGGAGAAAGAGATGCTGAGGAGAAAGGACTCTGCTCTGTTGTTAGAGGCAGAGGAGGAGTGGCTGTCAACATCTTCCTGGATCCTCTGGAAGAAATCGCAGTATCTATTCTAAAACACCACCCACTGGAGACGGTAAGTGCTGAGCCCACTGTCACCTCTCTCTGTCCTGCTCTGCTCCGCCTTCCTCCTTCAGCCCCAAACTATAGCCACAGGACACCTGCTTCCGGGGACTTATGGGATGGTTGCTGAGAAATTTGACTCGCTTTTCTCTGACTGTGAAGTTATTGCTATTGGTTTGTACATTATTGGTTCATTTTCAAAATTCTCCTAAAAGGAGTAGTGAGGGTATTAGGCTAGTAAGGGTACCCGTCCTTCTGTTTTTACGAGCACCAATCAGGTTTCCTGTTGAGAGGAAAACTCCCCTGCTCAGAAAGACCTCAGAGTTCATCTGCTAGGCCTAAGATGACTTTCTTCTAAGAGTATCATATGTCACAATCAATGCAGGTAAGGCTCTCTGTGACCTTGGAAGCGAGGGCATTCACCTCTGCGTAAATACTGGAGAAGACCCCTAGTGCCAGGCTCACCTTTTCAAAACAGGAGTAATATCATACACTGATTTCTAGAAGATTCTCACTGCCTCAGAAACTGGCTCTTGACATTGATTTTTGAAGAGAGGCCTAACATTTTCCCAGTAGTAGGGTCCCACTTTCCCGTCTTGATGCCATGTGGGCCTCATCTTCCTAATACAAATTTATGAACTTTGCACTGCTGAATTGATGTAATAGAAACAATTGTTTTCAGACCAACGGGCACACACGTGTGAATTTGACATCCCTGGGTATCACGCTACAAGCAGCACTTTTTCTTAATATCAGTCACTAAAACAGAGCTCTGTGTGAGGGATGTTACTAATAACTGGGGACACTGATGGCCAGGCCAGATGCAGTGTGATTTCTCTCCTGGAAACCTTCTGCTATCTGCCCGCTGTGCTCTCGGCGCTTGAAAAAAAAATTTTTTCAGCCTCAGTTTACAGGCTCCAGGACTTCCAAGAGAAACCAAGCTACCCTCAGGGAGGTGTCATGTTCATCTTGGGTCCCTAGACGACAGAAGCAATATAAGTATTTATCCGGTTATTTTTCTCCTCTACATTAAAACTTGTAGAAGTTAATTTATTGTGTTTTTTTTTAACCAATTGCACCCTTTGCCTAAACACAAGATGTACACAATTCCCCCAGACAATATCTAAGGTGGCTCTCAAGGGTACCTGTTTATTCTGAATGTGGTATCTTTTTTTTCTTCAACTTAACAGGGGGGAGTTTAGCATTTACAGTTCTTGTTTGAGACCCTATATTACTAGGGAAAGCTTGAGAAGAGAAAAGGAGCCCAGGGGAATGAGGACAAGTTTATAATTAAATTCACAAAGAGGAAAGGGCAAATATAGAATTGGCAATTTCACAAGAGTTCAGCCCGACCTGTGCACTGGACATCCCAATAAAACAGAATGTCACTGCAACCCACTGGAAGTCACCCTAGGACGGACACCTGGCTCCCATATGGCCATCATGAAACTCTGAAAGACCGAGAAAAGACATCAGGAATTTCAAACTTACTTTCCCAGCTCGACTTCTCATCCTGTCTTGATAATATCTCTGTATGGAGAACGTACGTTTTCATCCCATTTTCTTATATTTATTCTGTGTGCATCGGGGGACAGCGTGTGCCACAGTGGCTCATGTAATCAGAGGACAACAACCAGGAGTTGTTTCTCCTTCCACCCCTGCATCCCACGGATCAAGCTCAGGCCATAAGTCTTGATGGTAAGCCCCTTTACCCCTGAGCTGGTTCACCAGCTCCAGGATTTTTTTCTTCTTTGTCTTTTTATTCACTGGTTGTGTAGGTTGACAAAGTTATATAGTATATTCTAATTACTCCCATCCACCCTCTTATTTTCTTCCCACCCGAATCAATGTCTCCTCCTCAGTCATCCCTAGCAGTCTTGTTTCCAGAGTCATGACTTTTATTTTGGTTTTGTGACCCTTTTAGTTTAACCTCCTACGAGCACAACACTGTAAGTGTCCATTGGAGCAGACAGGGCCATTGGTGAATACACAAAGATAATGATTTCCCCTTTATAAGACTTTTGTAGACCAACTCTTCTATATGTTGTCCAAAGGCATTTGCTCATTTTTCCCTTTAGTAATTATTTCTGCATTTGGGTACCCATTCATTTTTATTTATTTTAACTTTATTAGTGCACGGGTGGGTGGTGTGTGCATATGTATGCATGTGGAGTAGGTACATCCATTTGTGCCTATTTGGGGACCAGATGTCAATGGCTCTCCACCTTACTTTTGAGATAGGGTCTCTCGATGGAATTACAATTTGCTGTTACAGCTATCCTAGCTTGCCGGCAAGCCCCTAGTGGCTGGCTGTCTCTCTAGACACCCAACGCTGGTGTCATAGATTAGTGCCACTGTACCTAACTCTTATATGAGTGTTGGGGATACGAACATCAGCCTCCAATTTGTGCAGGAAGTGCTCTACCATTGCTCTGTGTTTTTTTTTTCTATTGCTATGACATATAATTTGATCAAGAGCCATTTTGGGGGAGCAGGAACCATCCAAAAGACCCTCTGCTGCAATCATCTTTTTAGATGCTATCTAACATGTCACCATTTTCTCTCTGCTCTCCTTGGTTCAGCTGGCTTCCAGTTCAAGTTCATAGTCCATCAGCAAGAGAAATCAAGGCAGGAACTTGAAGGCAAACCTGTCTGCTCTTCAAAAACTCTGACCAAGGAACTCACTTCACAATCAAAGAAGCATGGACAGAATCAAGGAGAATGTGGCCTGCTGGATGGCAGGAGGGCTTACGCTTAGCTAGCTTTCTTATGCTGTTCAGGATCACTTGCCCAGGCTACAGTGCTCCTACAGTGAACTGGGTACACTATTAACAATCCCACAGGCCAATCTGAAGTAGGTAACTCCTAAAATGATATTCTCTTCCCAGATCATTCTGGGTTTTTTCAGGTCTACAGCTAACCAAGACCCTGCGCTGAGACACCTGCCCAGCCCCCTCATTCGTTTTTCATCTAACAGTTAGTAATCTCCAGATATCACTATACAGAAGACACCAGGGATTTGAGGAAAAGGGAGGGGCACTGAAGGGAGCTGGCCATCTCCCTCCCAGGTTATTAGAATTTAGAGGTGGAGACAGGGCTTGTTCACAGGGGCCACGGAGAGTGTGTTGGGCCTAATGGACGTTTATGACAAAGTCTTATGGAAATTCCAGAAACTCTCTTTCATAAAAAGCTTAAGGAAAACTTCTAAAGCACTTAGCCTTGGAATGGCTTGGCAAGATGGAAGTATTTTTTTTTTAACAGTAAATGGGCTCATGGGGAGCAGTAAGTAAGAAACGATCCCTGCAAAGTCTTTGTTTCACTCTGAAACATTACAAGCCAGGTCTCCACTGTCTGTCTGCGCTGCTCACATGCTCTTATCCTCCATGATCCCAGAGAGCAGCCCACAGGGCTCTGAGCACTCAATGGCTTTTCCAGCCCAACGTTCAAATGTCATCACAATCCTCCCCCAAAACACATAGCCAGGTCTGTCATGGCAACACCCCAAGACCTACCATCCGGTTCTTTCTTAGCTAGATTTCTATTGCTGTGATAAATCATCATACCCAAAAGCAACTTGTGGAGGAAAGGCTTTATTTCTGTTTATAATTCCATGTCGCAGTCCATCAGAGAGGGAAGTTAAGGCAGGAACATGGAGGCAGGAGCTCACACAGAGGCCACGGAGGAGTGCTGCTTACTGGCTTGCTCAGCCTGCTTTCTTATACAGTTCAGAACCACCATCCCAGAGCTGGAACCACTCATGGTGGAATACCCTCCCCATCAATTATTAATCAAGAAAGGGCCTGATGTCCTTTCCTATAGACCCAATCTTACGGAGGCATTTTCTCAGTTGAGAGTCCCAAATTACTCTAGTTTGTATCAAGTTAACATAAAATTAACCAAAACAAGGCTCCTAATCTCTTTTCTTCTAGAAAAATGTCCACATATCCTCTTTGTCAAAGAGGTCGTGGTTCTCAGTTCTTCAACAGTGCTTTATAAAGTCTGTCTTTATTGAAATTATAGCCCAGCTGAGCAGTATATCTGCCTTGTTCTTGGAGTTCAATAGCCCAAGCGCATTCCCCAGCCTGGATTCCGGAAGTGAACAGATTTCAAGGGTACCAGGGCTTCTTTTCCTCATTCTCATCCTTTAATACTTGGCACAGGTTAGAACAGTTTATGCTGAGTCTAAAATGCCATTTGAAAGCCTAATTCTGCTCATAAAGCATACATAGACCCTGCCCCCGAGAGGTTAGGACATTTGTCTCTTTCATGAGATTGGATTGGAGAGGAAGTAGTTGGCTGGCTACTGGCACCTCACCAATTCCAGAGTCATGACTCCCATGACATCTGAAATAAAAATTTCAAGGTTAATCATAAAACCTATAATATGATGCTCTGATTTATATAATGAGCTCCTTATTGAGGACCACACACAGTTCACCTAGAGGATGTGGGCTCATTGAGGACTAAGAAGCAACTGGTAGAAGTCACCCATCATGGCCTCCATAAATTGTAGCCCTTGCCTCTCCAATAGGTCTAGATATATATATATATATTCAGTCAGGGCCATGATGTCAAGCCCATGACAGGTCATAATGACAGAAGATTGTGTCTAAGCATGATGGCAAATTTATCTATCAGCTGTGTGTATGTCAATTTTATGGGCTCTGATAACAGTTAAACATTATTCTTAGTATGCAGGTAAGCATATGCTGTTTCTGAGTGAAATTAACTTTTGACATTTGGCTTAGAAGCTAGGACTAAATGTAGATGAGCCTCATACATCGGCTGAAAGACTGAGTGGGACAAAAATGAATGATTCACCTATAAAAAAACCAGACCTCCTCTTCCCAGACCTCTATGATTTGGAAAATGAGCTGCTTTGCCTTTTGACTGGGTCTATTCCACTGGGTCTCCTGACTCTGAGTCCTTCAAAGTCAGATTGATGCCAGCAATGTTCCTGGGTCTCCAGCTGGCCAACTTCAGACCGGGGAACTTGTCAGACTCCATGACTATGAAATTCATTCATGAGAATGAATGTATTAGGCTCATTTACGGCACATGTGCACACAAACACACTCACACATGCACAAAAACGCACAGGTGCACACATGCATACGAGCTTAAGCACACAGTCGCACACACTCTCTCACACACACACACTCACACCTTCTGTAGGTTACATACTTACATTGTTTCTATTTCTCAGTAAGTCCCTAACACACTGACTTGCAGAGAGTGATACGCAAGCCTTCGGTCAAGTGCTCATAAAATTGTGGTATAAAGTTGGGGGGGGGGGAGTGGAACATCTTATATTGCCGCCTTTGAAGACGTTCAAGCATGTGTTGTACTTGAGGAGTTCATCTGATTTTCTTTTTCTTTTTTTTCATTTACCTTCAAAAAGCTTATAAAGCATTCACTCTGTGGGTCCAGCTAACAGCCATGTAAACAGAGGCATGAAGAGGTTAGCTTCCCTGTAGAGAAGGTCATGAAGCCCTATTCAGTCTTCTGTGGCCTCGGGGCTTCCATGATTCACACCAAGTCTTTCCTCTAGTTCTTAGACAGGTCTGTGAGATACTCCTTCTGACCCATGTGATTAACAAAGTTCCCCAAGAATCGACACCCTTCATCTGCTTGGAATTCAAGTGTAACCACGGGCTTCCTATAATGAAACATTCTTTACCAACAAACACAGCCCAGCTCTTTTCATTCCCATGCTCTGAGTGTGGCTCAATACACAATGGCGCTTTGGAATGCTCTCTTGGTTCAGGCTGCTATGACAAACACACCAGAGATGGGGTGGCTTACAGAACAGACATGTGTTTCTCCTGCTTCTGCGGGGAGTTCAAATCAGTGTGGTAGCAATCCAGAGTCCAGTGAGGACCACCTTTGGGTCTTCAGCTAGGCATGCCCTCTCCTCTGAACTCGCTCCTGACGGAGAATAGATTCTGTCCCTGTGAGGACCCTGAGATCTCCCCTCCCCTTCCAACATCACTAAATTGAGGATTAAGTTTTCACTACCTTTGGAAAAAATAACACAAACATTGATTCTCAACTATCACACTGGAGAGAAATCCAGCAATAATTTTAATAATGAAGAAAACAAATTGCTCCAAACCATTTCCCAAGCGGGGAGGGAATTTGCTGTGACATTTAAGGAGAGCCTTATCTTACCTACCATCACTGTTCATTTGTATTTTGTTGGGTCGCCATGCTTAGGGTCTCTCTGTGTCAAATACAGGTTTCATTTATATTATAATCCTCTGAAGGGATGCGGTTCCCCACCCGCAACCTGCTGGTGTAGAGTTGTGCTTGGGATTTAAGTCCAATACGACATTATTGTAAACTGGGATTACAGTGCCAACGGTGATTTTACCGCATATGCCAAGCATGCATTTCATGGGTGTCCATGTTCTGTTCCTTAGGTAAGGCCTCTCAACTAGAGGCAAGCCTGTAGACTCGGGAGATGGGTGCCAATATCTGAAGGCAATTTTTATTGCCACACACTGTTTTAAATGCTTTCCTCTGTTAAACGCGTAGAAAAGCATTTGACATGGTGTGATGGCTAGTGTCAACTATCAGCTAGAAGGAATCTAGAACTACCTAGGAGGCAATTCTCCTGACATGCTTGTGAAGAATTATCTAGACGAAGATTGGTCTCTGGGAATGTGTATAACGGATTATCCTTAGTACACAAATGGATGTGGGAAAACCCACCTTAATTGTGGAGGGACGTGTTCCCTGAGTGGGGATGCTGGATTATGTGAATCTGAAGAGAGCTAGCTGTGCTCTAGCAAGGGCATGCTCACCCCCCTCTGCTCCTCAACTGTGGATGGAATTTGGGCAGTTCCTGCCACTGTGACTCCTCCATCTGTAACTTGCACTGAGTCGGAAAAACAAACAAACAAAACCTTTCTCCTTTAAGTGGCCTTTCTCAGGATATTTTATTATACTAGTAGGAAAAGAAACTAGAACAGGGAGTTTATTATTAGCTCCATTTTACAGGAGCGGAGACTGAGGCAATGCGATGTTAAGTGAAGCATAGCTCCTAAGAGGCCACTAAGATTTAAATTGGTAGCACCTACTGTAGATGCCCCTGCTGCTCCCATCTTTAAGACAGTCAAAACAGGACATTGATGCTGATAATGCCTCCTTGGAGACCTATGCTTAATTTTGGAAAGTGTTAGGTTTCTAGAAAAACCAAATGTGTGATTACAAAGTTGGTATTTTCAGAGCAAATCCCTTCTGCCCTCCCCCCCAAACTTCTAGGGAAGGAATAGGGTGAGAGAGAATTAATCATTAATAGTCAGTGGTGACGCACACCTTTAATCCCAGCACTTGGGAGGCAGAGGCAGGCTGATCTCTGGGAGTTCAAGGCCAGCCTGGTCTAAAAGATCTACTTCCAGAACGGGCACCAAAACTATAGAGAAACCCTGTCTCGAAAAAAAAAAATAGTCAGTGATTTAATCAATCACACCTATGCAGAAAGTTGTTAAATGATGGGTTTAAGAAGTTTCCCACATGACGGACACCTCAAAGGACTGGGAGGGTGGTTCACTCAGAGAGAGTTCTGTTCACCGCAACACCTCACTTATCCATGTCTTCCGTCTGACTATTTCCTAATTGTACCTTTGACAATAGTAAATTCTGAGTTAAGTTAGCAAATCACCGGAGAGGTTTGTGGGGACCCTTGACTTTACAGCCCAACAGTCAGAAGCAGAGCTTTCAAAGGAGCCGTGTGGCCACTGTGAGACTGGGCTGTTTGCCCAGGAGGCACCGTGCTAGCTCTAGGTGGACGGCGTCAGAACTGAGCTAAACTGTAGATTATATAGTTGTGTCCAGAGGTTGGCTGGCATGAAGGAAAAACACCACAGAGTTAGTGTTAGAAGTAAAAAGCTCTACAATATGCGGTGGAGAAAAATGCCTGGTACAGCACAGCATGTACTACGAACATACTTTAATTCCTATTCCTTTTATGAATAAAATAAAAGGTCTCATATGCTTTTACAATTCCAAAAGCAGAGAGGAGCCATGTCTCTTGGAGCAGCATGGGGTTAGGCGCCCTCCACTCTGACTCCCACGGCTCTTTTCGTAACTCTTGGTTTTTTTATCCACCTTTCTCCGAAACCTTCAAAGCTTTGTGTATCATGCCCACCTGTGCCTGCCATCTTCATTTGAGCTGGAGTAAGTCTAAAGGTATGACTGCCTATATGAAGTAATGATTGACTGAGTGGGTGTGTGAAGGAAGGAAAAACACGGCTGAACCTTTTTACTGCTCTGTCTACAGAAGCCAGATCACTTGAGACTGGGACACAAATCCTAAACATAACTTCAAGCTGTGCTGTATGTATATGTGCTTTTATGACTGACATTGAAAATTAAGCACTTCATAATGACCTATTTCATTTTTATGAATGTGTAATTTAGGGTAATAAAATTTGAAATTAAATTTACAGACCAGGTTCAGCTCAGCCATCTCCACTGTTCCTTGCAATGTTCTTTCTAGCACCCTCCCTCAGTAGTTCAGTTCCACGTGTTTTAAATGCATGAGGTCACCGCTCTCCTGGTATTGTCTGTTTTGTTGAATCTGTTTCTTTGTGGTGTGACTGAATGATAGAAGGCTCAGTGTGGTGAATAAATGGTGAATTCCAAAGAGGAGTGTTGAGCAGTCCCTGGGAGCATGACTTACAATGGCCCCATCAAGTGGGTTTCTTGGGAATAAAATCATACAAGCTCAAATACGAAGAACTCATAAAATATTAGGAAGAAGCATGAATCTGAGACCTTGTCAGTCTTCCAGACATTAATGATTTGTAGTCCTCAAAACCAGGACTATGAGAAATTCTATAAAACAAAGGAGAGATTACAGAAACAGAGAGACAGAGAGAGGGAGAAAGAAACGAGAGGAGAGGAGAGGGAGGAAAGGAGAGAAGAGAGGCGAGGGAAGAGATGAAGCGAGGAAGGGGAGGAGAGAGGAGGGGAGAAGAGGGGAGGAGAGGAGGGGAGGGGAGGAAAGAGGAGGAGAGAGGAAGAGATGATAAAGCTCGACACAGGTGGAGAAGAAGAAAATGGAAACAATCAGGTAAAAGGACAAGAACTTAAGAGATAATTCATCCCCGCATAATCTTGAATTATTATAAAACTTTAAAGGTAAAATAATGTGATGTGATTGTATTTTTAAGTATTCGTTTGTAAGATCTGGGAATGTAGCTCAGAGGTAGAGTACTTGTCTACTACCTGTTGAGGCCCTATGATCAATCCCCAGTACAGTCAAAATAAATAAGGAAATATGCAATAAATAAAAGTACTTTATTGTTATAGTGTGAATATACTTTGAGCATTGCCCCCAAAGGTTCATGTGTGGGAGTCTTGGTCCTCAATGTGGCGGTGTTAGGGGATGGTCGAACCTTAAGAAGTGGGCCTCAAAGAAAGGTGTTTTATTTCCTACTTTAAGAAATAGAAAATTAATAGAAAATTAAATCCTATGTAGGTAGACGAAAGAAAAAAGTAAGATTAAATTATAAATCAATTAGATAGAAGAAGATAGGGAAAGTATAGGGAGAAAATCGATGACACCAAACCAAAAGTGTGTTGATATCAACAAGTTGCTAATCCTCTCAACACAGTGATGAAGCACAAAGGGAGGAGGTGAACGACCAGTGTCCAGGAGGAGGCGACACTGCCCCCAGACAGTAACATCTTCCTGAGAGAGCATAATGCCCAACGTTATAAGTGTGACATGGACAATTCAGTGTGAATAAAAAAACTCTTTGAAAGACACAAAAGGCCAGTCTTTCCTGAAAAAACAAATATGGCCCAAATAATCCTGTTTCTATCTAAACAATTAAATTTGTAACTTAAAACATTCTGGGCCCAGACGACTCCCCTGGTAAAATCTACAATATACCGAGAGCAGAAACAATTGTATGTAGAGCCTTCTAGGAAGTTCAGGAAACAGGATATTTCTCAGCTCAGTCTATGACGCTAGTGATACATGATAACAAAATTAGATCATTTATTTATAAGAAAAAAATCCACAGAAAACAGAGAAATCATTATGGGATCCAAGAAGACAATTAATGCTCAAATCCCCTATGTACACTTTCTAATTAACACCCAAGTCCCTGAGAGACCCATGCTTGCCATATTTTATTGCTATGATCTTTCAAATCTCCCATATCTAGTGTCACCTGAGTCCACTGAACCCAGGCTCCACACTTCACATGAAGGGATTCTCCCAGAACACAAAGCTTGGCCCTCATGGCCCTCCTCTTCTTCAGTTAGGGTCTACACTCCATGATCTGGCATGCCAGTGTCCTCCTTCCTGGAGCCAGACACACAGGCCTACCTCTTGTCTCCTCAATCACAGAAGTCACATGCACACCTGTGGTCTCTGAGCTCTGATGTCCATTTTCCCTGTCCCATCCATGCCACCTCATCCTCTCCTGATTGGTCACAGTCTGTTATTTTAGATACCAGCTCTTCCATGAACTCTTTCCTACCCCCCCTCGACAGACTTCCAAGTGTTCACAGAGATCATGGCGCTACCAATAGGCAGCATTTAGTATAACCTACAACTGTATGCATATCATCTCACTAGATGATCGCTTCTTTGAGGGGGAGGACCCTAGGTTGTTCATCAGGTTCTCTCCAACACTTAGAGCATTCTCTAAGATCCAAAGGATAACCAACAAGAACTTAACAACTGTGTATAAGCTCCACACATTAAACATTTATTTTATCCAGACATTGTTGTAAGGACTTTATGCGCTTCTTCCAATGCCCACCCTAAGATTCTCGTCTTCTATTTATTGAACACTGGAGGAAACCAAGAAAGGAAAATGCTGTAACTCATCTAACATCACAGCAGAAACTCTGTGTAGCCAAAATTCAAACTCAAGTCAATGAGACTTTGGTCTAGGCTTATAGTCAATAGTTTACAGATGGCTGGATAGATGGGTGTTGAATGAATGGATGAATGATTATAATAAATGGCTTTTAGCAGCTCCTTACTATGTATCCATTCCATGTCAGTGCCTCTTCAGCATGCAGGGCAGATTGTACTAAGCAAAACAGAGCCAATTTCATTCTAAAAGGGAGGACAGTCAACACATAAATATTTTTGCTGGTACGTGTTGCAAATACAGAAAGCCAAGTCTGCAAGACAAGGAGGCATCCCTTGTAAACAGGCTGGTCAGTGGAAGCATCACTGAGAAAATTTTTAAGTAAAAATCTGAAGGAGGAGCCGTGAACAAAAGCCTCTCAGATATCATACAATGCCCCACAAGAGAGCATGTCACATAAATAACAAACAGTTTGTATTATACTTACACTGGAAGATAAGCTGTATTTTATTTGTTAAATTTAGCAATCCTATACTCATGGCAAAGCTTGCTTGTAGGTCAGAGTAGGAAAACTGCTTTTTATTACTAATTTTGGTCCATTGAGTTTTTGTTTTTTCTGAACGTCCCTCAAAGATGAGTTTACAGGGCACTGGCCCATTAGCATGCAGCCACGGTGGTGTTCTCCTTGGCAGGGAGGGCACTTTGCTCCACATAGACGTCTCCCATAAGCAGGAAAGATAATTTTGTAGTTCTTGACAGATGGGTCTTGCCCATGAGGGAAGGCATTTAGGATGATTCATTCCAAAGAGCACATCAACAGACTTTAAAAGAGCTATTAAAAATGGGGACGTGTTAGTTCTAATTTATGCTAAATAAAATAAGTAAAACAAGAGGCTATTAGGAAGAGGAGGCAAGATACTTAACATTTGCAGACTTTGAAAGGCAGAAGAGGAACGTGTAATTACTTGCTAGATTCTATCATTTTGCTTTTCAATAAGAGCTAATCGCACAGTGAATTGAACCTAAACTGTTGTCCATACTTGAACAAAACCAGATCATCAAACAATTGGGTAAGTTTCCTCTTATGAGCCACAAACCACTTACCAACATTGCAGACTCTAAATCACGTCGCTTTAATAAAGAGGTATCCCATAGTGATGTGTCTTCCAAGTGCCTTCCTTTGGACTGGAACTGCAGCATAGTCCAGAATACGTGTCTAGCATGCAAGAGGTCATGGGTCTGGTCCCCAGAACCATCATCAGCTGTCTCGCTTCAACCTGAGGGAAGCCATTCATGGACTTTAAAGCTGCTCCTTCAGCACCTAGGACTCCTCTAAGTCTCCTTTCATAACATTGCAATATTACCTCTTTAATAACATCTATTAACCACCTGGTAATTATTCACGTACTCTCAATCCTCCATTGTCATAGGTAGGCTTTTATTGCTGTGAAAAGACGCCATGACCATGGCAACTCTTATAAAAGAAAGCGTTTCATTTGGGCTTTCTTACATTCAGAGGTTGGTTTCTTATCACCATGGCGGGAAGCATGGTGGCATGCAGGTAGACATGGTGCTGGAGAGGTATCTAAGAGTTCCATATCTGGATTGGCAGGCATCAGGAAGAGAGAGAGCCACTGGGCCTGGCTTGGGATTCTGAAACCCTATAGCCCACTCCCAGTGACATGCTTCTTCCAGCAAGGTCACCCCTCTCAACAGTGTCACCCCCTAGGAGCCTGTGGGGGCCATTTTCATTCAAACCACCACATTCATTTAGACTGGAACTGTGGTAGTTGATCTTGTTTATTAACTTGACACACATGGGAAGAAAGACCCTTAATTGAAGAATTACCTCTAAAAAATTGGCCTGTGGGCATGCCTATGAGTCATTTTCTTCATTGGCAATTGGTGTAGGAGAGCCCAGGCCAGTGTGTGTGGTACCACCCTTAGGCAGATGGGATTGAGCTGTAGGAAGGTAGCTAGATATAATCTGGGCAACCAGCCAGTAAACAATATTTCTCCATGATTTCTGTTCCCAGCTCCTGCCTTGACTTCCCTCATGATAGACTATATGCAACCTATAAGATGAAATAAGCACTTTTCGTCCCAATCTTGTTTTTTTTAAAAAAACATGTGTATGAGTATTTTGCCTGCATGTATGTATGCATACCAAGTCTGAGGCAGGTGCCTGAGGAGGCCAGGAGAGGATGTGAAGCCTGGAATCCTGGGAACTGGAATTATTGTTAGGTGTAAGCTGCCCTGTGGATGCTGGAAACCTAACTTGGGTCCATTGCAAAGAAAGCATGTGTTCATAACCACATCACCATCTCTCCAGGCCCACTCCCCCAAACTTGCTTCTGGTCGTGGTGTTTTTCACAGCAACAGAAAGCAAACTAGAACAGAGATCATGTTTATTTATCCATTATTGCTTTGGGATCTAGCACAATTTGAACAAATAGATGGTACTCATTAAACAGGAGTTGAATTAATGGCAAAGCCTTCAAGGGATTGCCAGACTCCTCAAGATGAGCCCATTATGGAGTCTGATCTAACTGAAGGAAATCAGGCTCACAGCAGGGTCAAGAAAAACGATAAATTTCAATCCTTAGGATAATAAATTTGCACAGCATTTCTTTTATAAGAGAAGAAGTTAGGAACCACTTCAGATTTTCAAGCCGAAGTCTGGGGACCTGGCAGTTTATCTTCCAGGATCAAAGGAGTGAGAGGAGCCAATATGTACACCGAGTCCCAGACTTTTCCTTCTCGGCTATTGAGCCAATGACACAGAATCTGATAACAGGGATGATAATGCCCGGCAGAATACACGAGCTGATCCTTCGTTAAAACCCATGCACTTGTTTTGGTCCCAAACCCATCTGTTAAAATAAGAACAGACTCCACAGTGGCTCTCATCTTTTCTATTTCTGTCTCCATAAACCGGTCCAGACTAGAGAGTTATTCCTTCTACAGGAGTATGAATATTCTCACAGCTCACTAGGATTTCTCAGACTCGACCATGTTAGTGTTATGGGTGGATTGATTCTTTTTATTGTATGATTAATTGTTTTTTGGTTTGATAGGGTCCCTGGCGGCTGTCTTACACACTGTTGCGTGTTGGGTAGCATTGGGGGGCTGTACCCATTCAATGGCAGCAGCACCCCCTCAGTACCACTGTGACAAGTTATCATGTGTCTATGCATTGACAAGTGTCTCCTGAGAGTACACCTGCTTCACAGAAGAATCATGGGCAACTTGCTGACCAGCAAAGACATTTTCACCCCGCTTCTAAATGCTCATAGGGACTGCGTCATTTAATTATCAGAAAAAATGCTAGGAGACAGGAATAGTTACTGTGCCCATTATAAAGTCATGAAAAGCCGAAGACTGTTGCAGATCACACAGCCAGCATGGAGAGAAACCAGGCTTGTCATCACGGCTCTGTCCTTAAAGAAATACGCAGATGGAAAGGGATGAAGTGGAATTTAATGAGCAGGAAGACAGGAGATGCTGAATGTTAACGGACTAATATGAAAACTTTATGGTTGCTCTCCAGCAAAGGCCAGCTAGCGACAGCAAGGAATTCCTCCCAGGACTTTGTTCAGGAGGTAACACTAGGGCAGTCAAAGCCAGTCTGTCTCGTTTCTACTGCAGTGCTTGCCAGCGATCCGCAGGCTGTGTGCTTCAGTGACTAAGAGAAATATGAGCAAGAAGGGGAAAGCCAAGTTTGAATTGTTGTTGTTATTCTTTGTTCTTTAATATTTAGACACGGTGAACCCACACATGGTGGATCTGTTGCCTGAATGCCAGATTTCAGTCTCGGGTGTCAGAATTAACAACGTGGTGCCAAGTTTTTGTGACTCTAAAAGTCTCTGATCCACCCCGGGGCCTTCTGTGTCTAGAAAAGTCAGAGGAAGACTTCATCCAAGCAAGAAGAAGTGTGGAACCTCTAATGTGAGGGCAGGCTACCTTCTGAGTGGTCCACGTCTATCTCTGGGATCAAAAGCTAATTTCAATAACGTTAGGAGACAGCTTAGATCTGGGATTTGGGGGGCAGCGCTAATGGGAAAATCACCATGAGAGCATCTCATGGTTATAAAAAGGAGGGTTGTAAAAAGTTAGACCTGTGGGTTGCAGCTGTGGTTCAAGGGTCTGTCCCAGAAGAGAAGGAGACAGAACTTCTGACAAAACAGCACTGGCAAATTTTCTACTTTGAATCAGAAGCCAGGACTTGAAAGCTATGAACGCTAATAGGTATATGGCTTGGGAAAAACTGAGATACGTATAGGAATATCATCAAGATATCAAGACAAACAAAGATATCCATAAATGGTGAGTCTTGCAGATGCAGGGATAGCATTATACAGCGTGCGAAAACCAGAGTGTGGGAAGGGAAATATCCAACCCCAGCTCTTTCTCACCATTCCATTGCACCTGTGAGAGGGTTCATAGTCCATAGAAAGCTGAAAGCTAATTATAGAATTACAGAAAACTTCCTTGCCCTCCATCAATTTGGAAACGACTTATTCAATAGTTTCCTTTACCTAGTACATTGTATCTCATGAAAAACAAACAAAAAATTACAAGGCAAAAAAGCACATTTTGAAGAAACAAAGAATGCGAACTAGGCTTAGATATGGCAGGGATGTTGGGATGGTCAAAGTAAATGATGAACGTCCCTAAAGCTTTCATTAAATGGTAACCAACATTCAAGAATATATAGGCAGCATAAGCAGAGAGCTAGAAACTCTGAAAAGGGAGAGGAAGGAATGCAGCTCATTAAGAATAATGTAGCATTGCTAGATGGCAGTGGTGCACATCTTTAACCGGAGCACTCTGGAGGCAGAGGCAGGTGGATCTCTGAGTTTGAGTCCAGCCTGGTCTACAGAGTGAGTTCCAGGACAGCCATGGCTATGCAGAGAAACCTGATCTTGAGAAACAAAAACAAACAAACAAACAAAAACCCAAAACAAAAAGCGTTGTAACAGAAATGGGGACCATTTTCACGGTCACACTAGAACATCTAATCCTATGTCCTTGGGTTCTTGGTCAATTTAGCAGTGTACGGTATGAGTTCCTCCCCATGGAGTGGGCCTTAAATCCAATCAAAAAGTGGTTAGTTACTCCCAAAACATTTGTGCTGGAGAGATAGCTCATTTGTTGAGCACTCATCTCCACTGCATTCTGTCCCCTAAGGTGGTTTACAAGGTTCCACCCAAATTCAAAGCTGACTCCAGCTCTTGATGGAAAATGGCAAAGTTTTGGAAATGAACATAAAATGAAAAATATCATCATCATCAGTTTTGGAAAAATCTACTTTATTGCACAAGCAAACCTAAAAGAAATGTACAAAGACTATAAACAGATATCTCAAGCCAGTTGGGCCTCCATGTTACATGTAGCAACAACATTCAGTTCCCACAGAAAGGCAAATTAGAATTATGAGGTCCTGGTAACATCTGCATAGTTGGCAAAATAAAAAACAATGCTGGGTAATATTAAACATTATCAGATTTTGGAGAAGACTGTAAACATCATGTCGGTATAGTGAACTGCAATTTATGGGAAGGCAATATAGAATAACTGAGCGAAACTCTATGTGCATTCCTACAAGCCAGCATTTTCATCATAATATCTATAATAAAAAACTTCTACCAGGTGCCCAAGGAGGGTGTCCATTCAAGACTGTTACATTCTATGAAGAAAATGTGAATAGGGAAATTCCCACCAATAAATGAATAAATCGACAGATTTAAGCAAATATTAAAATTCTATAGAGCATCTTAACACAAACAAACCTGGAGAAGAGAGGAAGGAGGAGTGAAGGAGGAGGAACGGGGTCCGGTGTGACATAATCTTTACATTGAGAGCACAGAGAAAAGAACTCACACGGTGGAGTGAATTTGAGTCAGGAACCGAGGAGAAAAATGACAGTTGAAGTTGATTTCTAGAATAAAACACGCCTGGGAAAGCCTGCTATGAAGCCACCTTGAATGGCTCTTCTAGATGAATCTTAAGAGGCCACGATGCAGCCGGGTGGTGGTGGCGCACGCCTTTAATCCCAGCACTCGGGAGGCAGAGGCAGGCGGATCTCTGTGAGTTCGAGACCAGACTGGTCTACAAGAGCTAGTTCCAGGACAGGCTCCAAAACCACAGAGAAACCCTGTCTCGAAAAACCAAAAAAAAAAAAAAAAAAAATTAAAAAAAAAATTGGAAAAAAGAGGCCACGATGCAGCCAGGTGAGTTCTTCTAGTGGCTTCATAATTTCAGGATGTGTTTAACTCCGATTCTTAGTCTGCAAGCAACAGAAGTCAACCGACAGACAGAAACGAACTGTATCCCATTGTGATGTGTGTCAGGAAATTTCAGGGGTAAAGGGACCGCAAACCACCTTGGGAAGAGATCAATCCCTGTACGCCAAGGGACCCAAGGAGCAGCAACTGGAAAGAGCAGAGGCCAATGGCTTCTCCTTCCTTCCTCACTCATCAGTTAGGGTTTCAGGTCAGAGGTGTCCAGTGGACTCAGAGGGCAGCAGGTCAGTATTTTAATCAACAGCCCCATCAGCTTGCTATTGGGTGGAGAAAGACATTCCCTAAAAGCAACGCAGGGATCTGTTGTGAAGAGACGGGATGTGTGGTGGACAGTTAGACAGCATCATTGTCCTCCTTTGTCCAGGCAGAGTGGAAAGAATCAGAAGAGGATACCATGGAAAGAGGAGAAGGATGTGGGAGCAAGACAGGCTCTGGATGCAAGTTCCGGTGGGGCTTTGTTCTAACTGTGCCCATTACCTTGCTCAGGGTTCTTAACCACTCGGATGTATAATCAATCACCTTTGAGGACTTGGCTTTCTCTAGCAAACTGGCTCTTCCATTGCACTATTGCCTGGCCTGCAGCAGAGGGTCTGATGTGAGCATACAAATGGCTGGAGAGTGTGGCGACAGGCAGAAAAGACTCTGTTGCATGAGCCTTCACCAGGAGGACTTGCAGAAATGTTTGAAAGTGAATCTCTCGGAGGGTCATTTACAGGGTAACACTCTGGGGAGATCGTCTGTGGCTGTGTGATGGAGCAAGCAGAGCATCTCTCTGGAACTTGCTCTCCAGAATAAACCCTTGGAACTTCCTGTAGCAGAGCCTCCACCAGCATCTCTGCACCCAGATGCAATCTCCAACCTTCTTTGGCTGTACTTAGAAATACTGACTTTTTTTTTAAGCTATAAAAACATATAGATGGTGAGATTTAACTTTAATGTTTAAAATTAAACCTACTTATTTAACAGTGTTCCCAAATGGCCCCCATTGTCCTTGATGCATTCTCTCTCTCCCGCTCACTACAAAGGGATCTATTTCTGTGAGGCTTGGGCTAAGTCAGACACAATGTGCTCTACTTGGGACCAGAGATAAGTCGATCAACCAGCGGCAGCCCTTGGTAGATAAGCATTTTCTAGAGTTCCGTGGCTGCTACTTTTAAATGTGCGTGGCCCCGGGATTAACAGAAGGTCAGCTGGCTAATCCACCATGACAGGCATGTCCCCATGGCCCTGGCATATGTTATCTCTTCCACCCTTACTTCGAAGAAACATTAGCTAAAGTGCCCATTTATTATGTTGTCACTTGGTAGATGTGTTACACCCCGGAGTTACTCATTGTTCCAAGTGGGAGGAATGGTGAGAGGCATAAAAAATGTGAATGCTGGGAAGATATTAGGGGTTCATATCCAAAGGAGGCATCCGAAAAGGCACGAAGAGTCAGTAGTCATAAGCCAGGGGTGGGCATTTAGGGTGGGAGGAAGGCCAAGGACAAGAAAATTTCTCGCTCTGAGAATTTTGATGCATATCATTGGGTTAACCTCGGACTTCTGACGGTAGTTTTCATTTGGATAAAATTTTACAGAAGCGAGGCTTTCTAAAAATTCTCTAAGAAATTAGCTCACCACGTATCCTGGAAAACTTTGACTAAAATGCTCCTTTGAGGGGTTTTAAAGTAACTTGTAGAATTGAGTCTGACATAAGTTTCTTCTTTTTTGAGTAGCATTTTGCTTATTCTGAGTGCCCCCACAACTTCTAAAATAGGGATTAAAACCAGCCACAGCCAGGGACATGGGCTCATTTGTACAGCAGACTATACAAACACAATGAAAGTGGTAAAGAAAATGACTGATGCACAGCTGGAGGAGGAACAGTATCAGAATAAAGCAGGGGCCCTTCTGAGAAGGGGAAACATCGCTATGTCCCCTGATGGATAGGCTTAAGGACTTTGGAAAGAAAAGGCTAAAGGGATAGATTACCATCCCTCCCAGATGGTTCCGAGCCATTTTTGAAGCTTGCCATGTTTTTGTAGAGACAGAGCTTAACGCCATGTGAAAACCTTTGTATATTATATATCTAGTATAATAAAATTTCAATTTTGTAAGACAGAAAAATGCATAACGTTTTTGGACTATAGAGTGGAAAATGAGAGATACCCATTGCTAACATTAGAGTCTTAATGCATAAGAGAATTTGGGGTTTTAATTTCCTTTCTGCCCATGCCTTAGCTCTCCAAACTACTATAATGGAAATACGTTGTGGTTATATCTCGGAAAAGTCTTATTTTTCCTAACAGTGTTGTATTGGTATGGATCCCAAGGAAGGCCTAACTCACAGTGGCTTGTACAGGAAAAGTGTCAACAGGGCCAGGAAGAGGGTGACCTGGAGACTATGAAACAGAGAAGAGACAGAATCCTGCAGAGTCAGAGCTAGCCAGGGCTGAGAGAGGGGCCTTCCAGCTAAGGCCAGAAGACAGCCTCCAGCCCCAAGTGAGTACTCAAAATGTCATCTTTAAAACTTCAATACTTAGCCGGGCGGTGGTGGCGCACGCCTTTAATCCCAGCACTCGGGAGGCGGAGGCAGGTGGATCTCTGTGAGTTCGAGGCCAGCCTGGTCTACAAGAGCTAGTTCCAGGACAGGAACCAAAGCCACAGAGAAACCCTGTCTCGAAAAAAAAAAAAAAAAAAAAAAACTTCAATACTTGAAGAAACTGTCTCATAAGAAGGTCAGACCACAAGCTTCAGTCGGACCTCCTGCTGTCTTTTCCTTGCTGCTTGTGTGTTTCCTGGGAGAGCACTGCAAGCTCCCTATAGGAGGAAGGAACCGAACCCTTCTCTACCCTTAGCAGAGCAGGCCACAACAAGGACTCTCTGGCCCCCTGTCCTGATGCCAGCTCTGTGTCGTGGGTTGGGGGAAGGGGAAGTGTGGACCCACCCCCTCCCCTTTGCTCTTAGGTTGCATCAAGTGATTGCTTCTGACTGGAGAAACGGGGTCCTCGACTTTCATCATTTGGCACAGAGGAGCTGAACTCGGTGGTGGAAACATGGGGGACAAGAGGAATGGACTCCTCTGCAGAGGAGGGCTCTCTGGGAAGCGGGGTTCTAGACCATGAGACGGCTCACGGTGAAGGGCGAATACAGGGTTTTCTGATAACGCCTTGACCAGTAGTTGAGATGAGATGATTATGAGTTGATATGGTTGAAAGGATGATTTCTCTGAATGCTGTTGCTAAAATGCAGTGGTCAAATAGATGGAAATATTCAGAGTGCAGAGGCACTTTGAAAGTGTTATTTTACTGTTGTGGCTAGCACAGCCTCCTTGTGAGACATTTATAGTCAAAGGCAAGCATTTCGCTCAGCATTGTGCTATTGGAAAATGCTAGATCAGAGTTTGCTTGCAAATCAAAAGCTTTGCATTCAACTGGACTCTTGTTTGGAAAACTAACCGAACTTATGTGGTCTCCCCACAGTGACCTGAGCCCTTCCATGTCAACTGTTAACCAAGGAAATGTCCCACAGTTGGAACTACCGCAATTCGATGGAGGTAGTTTTTCAGTTGAGGGCTCCCTCTTTCTAGGGAACCCTAGTTTGTAACAAACTGACAAAAACCTCTAACCGGTACAACCTTGACTATGAGTGCAGATTCATTTTCTATTGACAGCATCTATCTGTTTCCCAAAGTGAGTGTTTCTTGTTAAATAAATGAGGGCCAATCTAAAGCACAGGCTCTGGGGCACTGTGTCCTTGAGTACCTGGCCTGTTGACAAGAGGTCTCTGAACATGCTCCTCTTCCTGCATGCCACCCCGTGAGAGGAAGCCTGAATCTACTTTCCACCATGTCTCTCATAGAAACATGCCGGGGGAGACCCTTGGTCACAAGTGATGGCTCCAGGGACCACTTCCTGCTCTGTGTCAGTGTTTGTGTGACTAAGTAGGAAGGGTTTGGAGGGTTTCCATGCGTTCCTTTCGCTAGGGCTATCCTATTTGGAAGGTGAGCAAGGAACTCTGTTAAAGGGGGCAGCCATGCCCACCTGGTAGCTTCTTAAGAACAGATTGTGGGGGATGAAGAGATGGTTCAGCAATTAAGAGCTCTTGTTGCTCTAGCAGAGGACCTGGGTTTGGCTCTAAATATTTACATGGTAGCTTACCTCTATCCATACTACAGTTTCAAGGCATCTGACACTCTCTTCAGAACTTCAAGGGCACCAGGCATGTATATGGTGTACATACGTGTATGCAAATACTCAAGCACATAAGCTAAAATAAAGAAGTACAACAATGAGGAGAAGAAGAAGAAGAAGAAGAAGAAGAAGAAGAAGAAGAAGAAGAAGAAGAAGAGAGGAGGAGGAGGAGGAGGAGGAGGAGGAGGAGGAGGAGGAGGAGGAAGAAGAGGAGGTAGAGGAGAAGGAGGAGGAGGAAGAAGATCTGGCTTTTCCACGAACTTTGTCCCTCTGTTTTTAAGGTGAATATGACAGGGATATTCCCCCTATCCTACGGCTGTTGGGCTGGGAACCGAATCAAGGACTTTACACATGTTATCTCGAACTCTTAGGACAGTTCCATAAGATAGCTGTCATCAACATGCTAATTTCACAGTTGAGGAAGGGGCTCAGAGGTGGTTAGTAGCTCCCCACAGTCATACACTAAGTGGTAGAGATAAGGATGAGAACTGGGTCCCTGAGAACTGAGCCAGCACTCGACTCCATACACATACTCCCTTCTCTCATGCCCTATCACATGGAGACGGCCAGAGGCAGGAGCGAGGGAGCTTCACGCTGCCGAGGACATGCGACTCCCCCAGTTCGGCTGCTGTCATTCATGCAGCTCAGTCATGGGCCATCAGGCTGGCTCCTAGGAAGCCAGGCAGATCCTGGTTGAGCATGTTATTTCCCAGAGAGGATGGTGTTCCAGTTTGCCCAGCGAACCACAGCTTATATTTATGGCCCTTCTCTCCGGAGTGTATCACTGAAGAGCAGAAAAGCCAAGTCCCATTCTCCCAGGATTCTCTCAAGACTGCTCAGCATCTCTCTCTCACTGAACAGACCCTCGCATCAGAGGCAGAGAGACTGGCGCCCAATACAATCAGACACCCGAGGCCAGGCCAATGCCCACGCGAACCACGAATCACCCTTCACAGCGAGTCCTCCCAGACCAGAGGAGAGTCACTAAAATCTATGGGTGCTGAGGTAAAGGGACAAAGCACCTGGAGCTACCACCCTTCACTTGTTAGCCCTGCCTCTTCTCCAAAGACCGCCTTCTCTGGCCCCAAGCCCACGCCCTTGTGACTGATTCTTTCCCATGTCAGACATCAGTTGATTGTGCCATTTCCAGGTAATCTGACAAAGGAAGGCATTGTGCTGTGACCATGATGGGACAAACCTAGTGAAGCCTTGTGTGTTTAACAAAATCATTTCCATCTCTAGCTCCTGAGCAGAGAGCAATATCCGCATGCAGAAGTTACGCCTTCAGCTGTTGTCATACCCCAGGAGAGACGTGCCTGGGGCCCCAAGGGAATGCCCTCAGCTCTGTGGGCGTGTAGAAGCAGAAACCTAGCCCCCGCCTGTAGTCAGCATGTACTTGGGGACACACGCCCATGGAACTGTACCCACAAATTGTCTACCACATGTTTAAATGGAACCGACAAACTAACTCTTTTTTGATTCTCCCTAGGCCGGATATTTATATCTGTGTATGTTTTTCTTTTCTCTCCATGTAAACTCTGCACATTTGTTTTTTAAAAAACTTTAAATTTATCACAAACAAAATTTTCCAGAAAGACATGACCAAAACCAAAGGCATGCTTTAACTTCTGGTTAGATCCATGTGTGCCTAAAGACAAAGAGAAATGGTGCATTGGCAGAATCGTCACGGTAACTCAGATAAAACAGACCTGATTCTCTTCTGAAAGGGATTAGAATTTTTCTTAGGGTAAGCATTTCCCAGATTGGCATTATGCTTCTTTCTCACTCTCTACTGTGTCTGCACGAGTGATTTTCAAAGGGGATTGGTTGCTTTCTTCTCTGGGAGGTGGATGCCATGGGAGGGTGCAGAGGAGGAGGAGGAGAAAGAGAAAAACAACTGATTTCATTCCCACAGCTGGGAGCGCATCCAGCTGCAATCCCCACGCAGGCTTTGTTTCTATCTCTTAAGCCATTCCAGATCGTCACCTTGGCTTGGCAATTCGATAAACTGAGACAAATGAGCCGCCTGGCCCCATGGTGCTTTCATCGCACAGGCCACGGAACAAACTGCAAATGCCTTCTCGCCCAACAATAACCACATGGCAGATGGAAAGGCCATCCATTCCCCTGCGTTGGCTGGCCCGGTGATTGAACTGTCTTCCCTTGGAAGCACACAGATCCTCTCGATCACTGGCCATTCAATGCAGGAATGGGCTTTTAAGCTTGGCACAGCCTCTCCAGAGCCTGCCTCATTCAGGGACCATGGTTCCTTCCACGAGCACCATTATTGGCGTAATCATTCTTTCAAATGGACCCCTGGAGGTTTGTGCCTTCCCTGGATGCTGTGCATTTTCTCTGATGGGCTTTAAAAATAAACAACAGGAAGTTCCCAAGGTTAAGCAATACTCGGAGTTAGCAGTATTGTCAAGAAGAGCCAAACGTCATAGACAGAAAGCAGAATGGGGCAGCCAAGGGGGACGTGGGGACCAGAAGGCATTATTAATGGGTACAATTCAATTTCAGATGACAGAATATTCTGGAGCTACCCAGTCGTGGATGTGCTGGATGGCACCGAGCATCATACTTAAAAATGATTAAAACAATAAATTTATATGATACATATTTTATCACAACAACAAAAATAAGTAGATAAAGGGAAAAGAAAGAATGCCAAATCCCCCGAGCACTGGTGACCACTATGTGACACTTTATAACGGTTTCTACTGTCAGGGCATGTGTCATCAGACTGTCCCTGCTCAGTGGCTGCTGAGACCACTTTTTAAAAGTCAAGTCAGGAACACAGAGTTGGGAGACTGAAGCCGTGTGGAGTCTAACTGAAGACGCTCTGGTGAGTGGTCAGCTGCTTCAGCAGGAAGTGAGATCTTTCCAAGAATCCAGTCCTGGGACCCCGGCCTTGGGGCTGTCTTGAAATGTACTTGGAGAGCTGGGAGTTTCCCTAGACCTTCAGGTCTTCCCCCATGACCTGGGGATACCTTGTGTCCAGTGCTTTCTCAGGCTGTCTACCTATTGGCTGTATCCATATACAATGGCCCGGTTAGTAGACCCTGAACCATATAGTCAAACAATCAAATAGAAACATCCTCAAGTGAGAAGTGATAAGTAGGATTTTATTTATTTCATAAACATGTGCTTGCTTTACTGGTTTGTTTCTTTTTAGAAAACCACTCATCAGCATATTCTAGCCAAGAGATGGCGCTGACAAGGGGGGAAATCGAGGTCTTTACAATGATACCCCAAAATAGCTCAGAACAAATGTTCTTTAGAACAAATCCCCCTTTTAAAAAACGCTATTATATTTCATGCAAGCCCTGAGGATCTGGGCTCAGCACAGTGCGTGCTCCAAATGGAAGACAAAGGAAGATGGAGCTGTGGATACAGAGAGGAGATTGCTGCTAACGCTGCTCCTGTCTTCTGCTAGCGCATTAGTCCCATAGTTAACGGATGCTGGTACCTGCGCCTGCTCATTGCAATCTCACTTAAAGAGTGTGGCCTGTGGGGGGGGGGGTCTGTGGGGGGGCGGCTGCTGCTCAGAACCATTTCTTCATTGCTTGTCGGGAGAGCACCGCTTTCAAATTATTAATTTTAAAAGCTAAAAATCTCCACAAGCGGATTTGGAGCAGGAACATCCTAAGAGACACAATAGCTGAGGGGAGGTTTTGCTAAAGATTATGACAATCTCAGAAAGATCGGGATCCATGGGACAAATGAGACTTTACAGAATTGACGGTGCTCTCAGCCATCAGACTGTATACATGAAAGACACCTGAATGTGAGTATACACCAAAAAAATGAGTATTTGGGGTTTGCACTTGTCAATATTCAAGCCTCTAACCTTTAATTTTCTGATCCCTGAGCCACGGTTCCAAAGGTTTTCTCCTTCTGCCCTTCCACCCAGAGGACTTTCTCATGCTAACCCACCTGAGCCGCTGCAAGTTTGTCACCTGCCATCCTGTGCGTCAGCAAACAATTCTTGGCCTTCAGTTTATAGCACCCTTCTTTTCATTACACCCAAAATAAAAGTAGCTAAGGGAAGAGAAGCCCTCACAGTGAACACTTGGGAAGAATTAAGTGAGATTCTAACTGGAACTTACTTTGTTCTTTGGTCTTTTATCCCAGGCTGGCCTTGAACTCACCATGTCACTGACAGTGACTTTAAACCCATAATCATCCTACCTTCATCTCCCAGGTGGGGATTACAGGCCTCTGTCGCTACACCTAGCTTTAACAGGAACTTTAAATAAAAGAGATCCTTTTAAGTAACTAAGTCTGTCTTCCCAAGGAAGCCACATCTGCCAGCCTTGGTAAGAAAAGAAAAGAAAAAAAAGTCATTTATTTCATGAATGGTTTAGGACCTCACTTGCCTCTGAAGTCCTCTTGTGCTCCAAGAAAATAGATGGACTTTCTTTAAAGAAAGAAATGAGATGACAATTTAGAGGGTGTCATTGGCTGACCTCCAGGTGAGATCAAGAATTGATTACCAAACATTATTTGATAGGTGCACGACGAGTGGATAGGAAAGAAAGAAAATCAAACGAGAAGCCCTAATCGTGTCTCGCCCTGGCCAAGATGGAGTGGAGAAGAGAAGAGAGTGCGCAGCTGGCCTCGCCCAGGGCCTGTGCCAGCTTTCAGTTTCCATTAAACCGCTGAGCGAGATAAGGAACACCCAGAGATCTTTAAAAATATATATTCTGCAGCACGTCTACTGTGGCAGCTGCGCCCTGCAGAAAGCCAGTGAGCAGACGCTTCACTTGCTCGCAGTTTTCTCGAATCCCTGTCTTCCAGTCTCCGTCTTTAGTCTTGTTAATGCTTTCTGATCGTTTGCGGTTTAGACTATTTTAACTTCCCATTCTCAGTTCTGTCTTTAGGGTCTTAAGGTCCACTTAGACCAGAACCTCTTTTTAGAGTAAGCCCCGAACCCCTTAAGGTGGAAAAATGACCCCAAAGCACCAGGGCATTTTGTTACCTTAAAAAGTTTTCTAGGCTAAAGAGAGCAAAAAGAAGAGCTAAAGCGGAAGTGGTGGTACCCGTGTGTATATGTGCACTGCTGCGCATGTGCATGCATATGTGTGTGTGCATGCGTTCACGTATGCATGTGTTTGTGTGCGCATGCATGTGTGTGTTCATGCATTCGTGTGTGTGTCTTGGGTTTGTGTTTATGGGTGTGAGCAAGAACAAGTGTATAAAAGACCATTCCAAATATTTATCATCTAACGATACCTGGCTCTAGGAGCTTCCAATTACTTCTCAAACTCTACATAGGAAGGGTGATGATTCAGGCTAAGATGACAAGGACAAAGCTGGCTATCCGTCACAGGAGCCTTAAACACAGGTCATCTCGTGATGTGTTCATAGTTGACTTGTGACCTTGAGCCAGAGTGTTTGCCTCAGGTTCAGCCTGAGTTTCCTGAGCTGTTAGTTGCCATTTTTAAATGTCTGGTCTTTATCATCTCTGTCCTGAAGATTTGTTTTTGTTGTTGCTACTTATGCTGTTTCTTTTCATGTTTTTTTTTTTACTTTCTTTTTGGTTTTTCGAGACAGGGTTTCTCTGTGGCTTTGGAGCCTGTCCTGGAACTAGCTCTTGTAGACCAGGCTGGTCTCGAACTCATAGAGATCTGCCTGCCTCTGCCTCCCGAGTGGCTGGGATTAAAGGCATGCACCACCACGGCCCGGCTTTGTTTTTTTTACTTTTTGAGATCATAATTATAGCACTTCCCCCTTCCCTTTCCTCCCTCCAAACCCTCTTATACATCCCCCTTTGCTTTCTTTCAAATCTATGGCCAATCCCCCCATTAATTATTGTTACATACATATATGTATATACAGATATACTTCTAAATTCATAAATACAACCTGCTCAGTCTGTATAATGTTACCTGTCTGCTTTTGTTTTCAGAGCTTGGTATTGGATAAGCAGTTAGTGTGCTCTTCCCTGGGGAAGACCATTTCTCCCCCTCTCAGCACTCCTTAGTCGGCTGCAGTTCTTAGTAGGGTTAAGGCCTCGGGAGCTTCCTTCGTTGTTGCTTTTGTCCTTGTTGAGCTCGTGTTTAGGCAATCGTGTTGGTGAAACTCTGTGTATAGCTTCTGCCATTCCTAGGAGACACAATTTCAAGGCAAACTCCCTGATGTTCTGGCTCTCACAATCTTCACACGTACTCTTCTTCCTCAGTGATCGATCCCTGAGCCTTAGGTTCAAAAACTGAGGTACTAGATTGATGTGGGATTCCCCTCTGTATGCTGTGAATACCATTGGTGAATAAAGAAACTGCTTTGAGCCTATAGCAGAGCAGGGCAGAACAGAAGTAGATGGTGAAAACTAAACTGAATGCTGGGAGAAGAAAGGCAGAGTTTAGAGAAGCCATGGAGCTGCCGTCAGAACCTTGCTGGTAGGCCACGAGCCTCATAGTAAAATATAAAATAATAGAAATGGGTTAAATTAAGATGTGAAAGCTAGCCAATAAGAAGTTAGAACTAATAGGCCGAGCAGAGATTTAGTTAATACAGTTTCTGTGTGGTTATTTCGGGAGTCTGGGCAGCTGGGAAACGAACAAGCAGCCTCCTACTACACTGGAATCCACAACTCTGTGTTCTGATTGGTTACTGATGTTTCCTAATAACTCTTTTCTTTCTTCTTTCTTTCTCTCTCTCTCTCTCTCTCTCTCTCTCTCTCTCTCTTTCTTTGGTTTTTCGAGACAACATTTCTCTGTGTGGCTTTGGAGCCTGTCCTGGCACTTGCTCTGTAGAACAGGCTGCTCTCAAACTTACAGAGATCCACCTACTCTGCCTCCCAAGTGCTGGGATTAAAGGTGTGTGTCATCACTGCCTGGCCTTCCCTGGTGTTTCTTAATAATTTAAAACTGTTGTTAAGATATACTCATATCATTTTCCCTTCCCTACCCAATCCCTCCCATGTCCTATCTCTTAAGCTAGTCATTCCTAGGCCCCCCTTACTCCTTCCCAAATTCACGGCCTCTTTTTCTTTTATATATATATGGCTTCTTTCTATCTGGCTATTTGGGTTTGGGGGGGTCTACACCAAACCATGTTGGTGGTGGAAACAGGTGTAACAGTCCCCTCTGTATATGGCTCCTAGGACTAGACACTCTGGGCTCAGAGAACATGGCTTGGGGTGGGCCAACGATATACTCCTAAATAGTGCCAAATCTGGGTTTTCTGTTCCTCAGAGGATTCTGGGCACTCCCAGCCTGAAGATGGCTTCCTTATAGGAATACATTCTCTCTAGGTCTCCAGGAAAACCCTTTGCTACTTGAATTTGGAATGTATTTGATTTAATGTATTTATGTTGATAGAACTATTAAAATTAATTTCTGGAAAAGCATGTATTGTTTCTTACATTCATTAAGATTAAAAAGTTCCAGTAAGATTCAGTTCCTTAAAACTATAGCTTGTAGCTTCATATATATGAAAGATTTAATTTTCTTAAGAATAAATGACATTCGCTGGGTAGTGGTGGCACAGGCCTTTAATTCCAGCACTTGAGAAGCCGAGACAAGTGGATCTCTGTGAGTTCAAGGCCAGCCTGGTCTACATAGAGAGTTCCAGGACAACCAGGGTTGCACAGGGGAAAAAATTATATTAGTGAATCTGTGATTCTTATTAGAATAAATTAATCACTGAATTTTATAAATGTCACCTTATAAACAAACCAAAGTACTTCAGTACCCTGTTAGCCCAGAGTGGCAATTTTCTGGTATTCCAGCAAATCCGGTCAGGGCGGTGTGCCTCTGGTTCGCACATCATTCCCCAATTAGAAGACCACATCACTTACCTGGGTACCTGTTAGAAATTCAGATCCCCCAGACCTACAGGTCTGGAGCTGCATGATCTCCACACACAGGACAACACCATATTCAAGAGGAGCCCCAGGGCGGGCCCCTTATCGATGGTGTAGCAGACGAGAGAGGCCTCCAACCAGACCAGGGACTCCAGTGACCCTTGGCC
Organism: Microtus oregoni; assembly: GCF_018167655.1. Lineage (NCBI taxonomy): Eukaryota > Metazoa > Chordata > Mammalia > Rodentia > Cricetidae > Microtus > Microtus oregoni. The sequence continues at coordinate 1,504,031 of NW_024543874.1, forward strand.
ATGAATGTTTACAGGTGGGATGAAAGGGCTAAGGGCAAACTGACTCTTCCTGTCACAGAACCGCTTCCAGGATGAGATTCTTCTCCTTTTTTTCCTTTTCTTTTTTTTTTTGTTGTTTTTTTTGTTTTTTTTTTTTTTTTTTTTGTTTTCTTGTTTGCTTTTTTGTTTGGTTTGGTTATTGGCCTTTCTTTTAAAACTTGTTTTGTTTTGGGGGAGGTTGCAAGGGCAGAGGGTAGATGCAGGAGGTGGGGAAGAAGAAGAAGAAGAAGAAGAAGAAGAAGAAGAAGAAGAAGAAGAAGAAGAAGAAGAAGAAGAAGAAGAAGAAGAAGAAGTCATCATTTGGAGCACTGTAGAGGCCTCTGCTGTCAGTGACGTTTCTTCCTATTTATGTGCTTCCCGGACTCTATGTCAGGCTGCATTACTGTGTGAGCTGTGCTGTTCTCAGCAAGGGAGTTAGGAATCGTCACTGCTGCACCATGACCTCCACCAAAGCCCACATAGAGACGCAGATCCATGAGGACAGAAGAAAAAACTCCTTGGAAAAATAAAATGTAAGTTATACTTTTAAAAAAAAAAATCAGATTCTCAAGCCTGGTCTATTGAATGAGAATACCCTGAGAACCTGCATTAGTGACATGTTCCCTAGAGACTTCTTACATGTGGGACAGCTTAAGCATTATTCAGACACAATGCAATCCCCTGACACCAAACACCGTGTGAATCTATGCCTTTAAATCAATAGACTCTATTTGAAAAGAACTGTGTATGTTTCTACTGGCCCTCAGCACCACTACATAATTTCCTTCCCAATGGAAAACAGGGTTCTTTTTTCTCTCCATGTTTCAACATTCTAGAAATATTATATACCAACTTGGATAATATAATTTGTTACCTCACAAAGGCATAATAGAAAAGCACTAAGTTGAGGGTAGAAGAGAGGGGATTGCATCCCAGCCCTGGGCTGACTTACTAGCTCTACAGTTGTTGCAAATATCTTTTTAATATCGGTTTCAGAAAATGTCTTATTCTTTAGGAAAATGGAACAGGAACTGAGTGCTCCCAGTTTGCAGAGACTTACCAAGTCAGGGGTTAGAGCAGTGACCCAGAAGCAGATTGGATCCACGTTCTGGATCAACTGTGGCCCAGCAGGAGTAAACTAAACCCATGGCCCAACTCCGTCTACATCAGTCTCCTTGTTGGTAACTGAGCCACCCGCACCACAGAGAGACTTGGAGTGCAGAGACTGAGTTCACATGTCTGAATTGCACAGAACAAGGCCTGAGACCTCATGCTGGGGAAATTAAAGCAAGACTCCAAGCATGACAAGTGTCCTATAAAAGTCTAACCAAATATAAGGAATCAAGAAAAACTGTTATTAATAACCGCACTCAAAGGCCTCCCAAAGGCACAGAGCTGTTGGGAAGTCTCTGAAGTCACAACAGAGCACTTTGGAGTCCATTCTCCGAGTCATCAATTATCCTTTCTGCTGTCATAATTAATTCCTATTGTTACACTTAATAATGGCCAGCATCATCATCTTGGGGATTGTTGTTTTATTCTATTAAGCCATTTCATTACTCTCAAACAGGCTATAAGAGTGTACGTAATTGACTTGTGAAAATTATTCAATTTGCCAAAGAAAATCATCCAACCTGTAAGAGAACTGGGTCACAGAAAAGCCACGCTAACTGAATCATGAGGCTTCACACTTCCTTTCCTCTCTCCCGGAGCTCTTTATATATAAATCAGCTGAATAGACAAGAAAGACGTAATTCAATTTCCTCTGGAATTTGGAGGCTGCCTCATTTATAAAGATGCCCTCACATTTTCTAAAGCAGAATCACAACACCTGGACCCTCGTGTCACTGAAGACTCTGAGAGGCTGGAGACAGAGGGCCCCAGAGGTGGGCAAACAGTCGAGGGGCAGTGTCTGCCCATCTGGGCAACCCTGGGCTGGAGATGGTCTTATACCAGCAGGGACCATGATGGTCTGGTTCTGTACCTTTATCCCATCTCCTCCTCCATCAACAGAAGAAATGGAGGCTCGGGAGAAAGTCAGAGAGAGAGAGAGAGAGAGAGAGAGAGAGAGAGAGAGAGAGAGAAAGCAAACTCTATTTCTGGTCTATGCAACTTAGAAAATGTTAACATAGTCAAAAGTGCATGACATTCTGAGCATTATAGTACTCAGGACAAGCCTGTGGGGTAGATGCAATTTTCTACACTCTATATAACATACACAACACAAAATATACGCAGAATAGGAAACAAACCAGTATGTGTCCAAAAAATAGAAAGGAAGGAAGAAGGAAAGGAAGGGGGAAAAGAACACTATAAAATTGTCCCTTAATATGTATCTGATTTGTATTGATGTTGTTTGGGTCAACTGCCTTAAATAAATAGCTGCTATACATAATTTTAATCCTTAAATATATATTCAAAGATCTAATGAGTCCATAAAGAAGATGACTGCTCTGTTCTTTTCTCATGAATATGTGTGTATGGTGGGCATGTGTGTTGGGGTGTGCACATGTATGGAACACATATCTGTGATGTGTGTACGTGTGTGTGTGTGTGCGCGCGCGCGTGCGCAGAGCCTGAGGCTGACACTGCGAGTCTCCCTCGGTCACTCTCCACCTTATTCAGTGAAGGCCTGTTCTCTCAGTTGTACCCAGAGATGGCCAGCTGTGTAGCCAGCTTGCTCCAGAGAGCCTCTGTATCTACTTCTGAGAACTAGAACCACAGGGACCTGCCATACCACCGATGTGGATTCTGGACATCTAGACCCTGGCCTCCACATTTGCATATCAAGCACATCAAACACTAACACCCCCGCCACACACACACACACGCACACACGCACACACGCCCAACAGTTCAATTTTTGATGTCTGTTTGTTCAGCTTCATGAGGCAGTGGCAGAAGCTTGTCTTTTCAGCCCCTCTCTTGGCAAGAAGCCATAGCTACTTTGGCATAGGATTTCTTTTATTTTTTTAGGCAAGATGCTTTTGGAAGGTCCCCAAATTACCCAATGGCTCAAAAATAACACTTCTTTTTGCAGGCCCTGAGTCCTCTATTGCCTTCCCATGAGCCCTCAGCTCTACACAAGAACTCTAGGCAGCTGAAGAAAGCAAGAGTGGGAGAGGCGGTCTTCCTCAGGGAAAAACACACCAGTGGGTTGTCCAGTGCCACACGGTAAGCCCGGAAAGGATACTTAGGAGTAATGGTATGCAGGATGAATAGTTTACATTTCGAAACATGCAAATATATGTGCATATGCTTATGTGTGTGTAATAATAGCTAGTGAAAAAATGTGGCCTTGAATTTGAAGGAGGGCAAGGAAGGCTATATGGGAGGGGAGTTAGAAAGAGGAAAAGGAAAGGAAAAATGTTGTCATTAAATTATACTCTCATAAAGAAATTTTGGTCTATTAAAAAAATCACCCATAACCCATTGATTCATTAATCCATCAACCCGTGGGTGTGTTTTCATCCGTTTAGCAGGACAGAGCCATCATGACCAATCCTCTCCAGAAGTCCCTACACTTGAATACTATTAGCATGTGTCTTTGGGGACTAAATTTCCCATGAAACAATTCCAAAAGAGACACAACCAACCCATGGAAGGTACCAGAGCTTCTGTCTAAGAAGAGGCTGGGCAGCAAAATGGGAGACGGGGTTCACTGTCATTGCACAGGTGGATTGAGGGCCACACATCCACTTGTACACATTAGACTTTGAGACAAGGTTCAGGTTTTAGAAGAGGATTTTACTTTTCTGATGGTTCATTGGAAGTGCCCTGCTCTTTTTTCCTGTGGTACACAGCTCTCCTTGGAGTACAGATGTAAAACGCCACCATCAGTCACTCTTCAGAGTCCCTTGGGTTCCTGCTCCTGCTATGTGAATGGCTATAACTCAAAATGGGTAGCATGTGTGGATGACATGAAGGTGAGGCGGCATTTAGATTTCTTTTGCTAAAGCAAGAAGAACTTCCAGTCTACATAGCACAGAGATGTTTACACATCGATGCTTATTGCAGACCTTTTCACAATAGTTAACACTATAGGCAACCTCAGTGCTTAATGAGAGGAGTGGATGAAGAAACTGAGTTATATACATGATGCATGATTATTCCAGCTATTAAAAAGAATGGAGTTCAGCCATTTGCAGGAAAACGGGTGCAGCTGGAAACAGTCACGCTAGGCAAATTAAATAAGAAAGATGAGTATCACATGTTCTCTCACCTGGGTATACATATGTGTGTGTGTGTGTGTGTGTGTGTGTGTGTATACATATGTGTGTGTGTATGGCATGAAAGTAGATGTGAAACTGTCTAGGGAACAATAGGAACTAATGAGAAGGGGGATCAGGGAAAGGCAGAAGGATATGAGGAGTGTGTTTAAAAGCTACTATATAGTCGCATCAAAATGGTCTGACATAACCCAGAATAAAAATTTATTTTTTATAAAAGAATTAGATATCACCCACATTTCCCAGAGAAATCTGAGCACCCAAACAGATCTAATTTTGGTCCTTGCTCTGCACTGGATCATTTGTATGGCCTTCAACAAGCCATTGGCCAAACCGTTGGGAGTCTCAGATCCCTCGTCTGGAAAACGAGTGAGTGGGGGAGACTGATGGGATGTAAACACGGCACGGAGGGTGATGGAAGGACAAACCACACCCTGTCGCGTGAATTACAGACAGCAGGGAACTTATATCTGCAGTGAAAACCACCCGTGCGATGATGTGGACTCACCAAGCGCATTGTGACCCAGGTCACCTTTTTACTAGTGCAGGATTACAAAAATCACAGACTTACCAAGTTCTAGAAAAAACCAGTGCTAATGTGTACGGGTAATTTGAGCCTTGCAACCACACCACCCAGGGCATCACGCTGCCTCTATGACTAAGGCGTCCACTTTGGAGCCTTGGTGAGTTACGGCTGTCTTCTCATTGTGAGAATCCAGCCCCCTTCGGGGAATAGAATCCAACTTGGCTCCCTTAGTGGGGCCTACTCTCTTGCTAGGCAAAGTAGTTTTCCTCCTGGGAGGAAGAGAGAGGTGTGAAGACAGATTAATGGCTCCAGTGTCAAACCAGTGTGACAGAGGAAAAGCTCTCCAGTGGCCTTCCTAAGGTCGTACGCGAATCGTCTCTCCATCACCTGAACGTATCTGATTCCTCCATGCACAGCAGGCTGGCCAGCAATTCATGTTTTAGAACCTTTCCCAGGAGGTCTCTTTTCTTTGTACCAGAAGTTGGTTTTTAATTTACTTCCCTTTTCTCCATGTGAGCCCTGTAGAATGGTTTGTACTACTCGGTAAGGATCCTTGAGGCTCGGGGAAGACATTAACAACTGTGTAATACTAGTAAAACATTCAAACACAAGCAAGAGCAAGACACTGAATCTGTGAGGCAGACAAGCCTTTAGACCACATTCCAACCAAGGCTCTCTTCTACTCAAACTTGCCCAATGACATTGTATCAGGGTGGCCACAACATGTGAATGGTGAGCTTTTTTGATGTGAAAACCCAGTCTCCAGGCCTCGGGGAACCAATTTCATGGATTCCCTCAGCACTAATTAGTCATTGTTTGCTCATCGAATCAGCAAGCACTACCCATGTCTCTACAGGATACTGTGCTGGGAACAGGGGGCTTAGAGTTAAGGGAGACAATCTCTCCTTTCTAGAAGGATGAATGGATGTCCAAAGTCTCCTGAAGGAAACGTATAGAAACAAAAGAGCGGAACTGCAACAGGACATGCACTTAAGAGCAGCAATTCTCCTGGGTAAAATCAGAGAAGGCGTCACACCAGAAGTGACATTTGAGGAGGCCTTAAAGGGTACACTGGAGTCATCAAGATAAAGCAAAAGCTGGTGGCATTCTGGAAAAGAGAAGCAATAAGAACCTCTACAAATGACCTGGAAGTTCATAGACACTGACCGAGGAGGCAAGGTGGCAGATTGTGGAAGGAAAGAGCATAGGGAATGGCCCTATATGCCAAGATGAGGACTCGGAGCTTGTCTATAAGTCAGAAACAGTCACATAATTTGGGTATAGTATTTTTTTTCTTTTGAACTTTGTGAGAAAAAAAAAAGAGATAAGACCAAATCTAGGTTTCAACATTTTGAGAGCAGCTCAGAAACAAGCTGGATTAGGCTAAGTCTGAAAATAAGAAGGGGCTAAGAGATTATCTCAGTATCTTGAGGTGAGAGCAGCTGAGCCTCGAGACTAGGACAGGATTTCAGAAGGAGCCACTTGCATGATGCTAAATATGTCCTTAGCCCTGCTCCCGAAGCTCCTTGCTTACTTCAACACAGTCCTCACGCTGCCGAGGAACCTTGGTCTTTGAGAGGAATTGAGTAAGACATCAGGGTCAAATGTGAGCCACAAGTACACAGAGGGAAAGAAAAATCGGAAAGGTAGACGAGCCCTGGGGGAATCTGTAAGAAGAGACGGTGATTAGAAGGTTCTGAGGAAAGCAACACTAGAAGACAGGCAAGACACAGGGCCAGAGAAATGTCTCCTGAGTACCCATGGATTGTGAGCATGAGCGCTGCGTTGACTCTGGAAGGAGAAGGGGATCATCTATATGGGGAAGACGGTCGAAGTTTGATCCACAGTGTTCAAGACAAGGATGCTGTCACAGCCAGTCACACTCATCTCAACGCCTATTCTACTTCTTCCGTAGTGGTTGAGTTTTATCCTGGGTAGACAATATCCCAGAATAAATGCTACATTTCAAGCCTCCCTTGAGGCTAAACTGGCTGTAGATATCTATGTATAATTTTGTTTGACAGGATGTGAGTCGAGGCGAAGAACATCACATGCTTTTCACCGAAAGAAAAAGGACAAACTCAAGAGGCTGTCTTTCTTTTCTCCTCTATGTCTGCTAAAGCAGTGAGCTTGTCATCAAGCCATTGGTACTATGGATTTGAAGGTCATCCCAAGAAGGTGGAGAGGAACGATGGATGTGAAAAGGCTTTGCACAACTCACTGACCATTGTCACAGTTTGTCCTCTCACTTGTTAAGCCTAGAACTGAGCCCCTGCCTTAGACCAACAAAACGCCATTGTGGGAAGTCAGTACAGGAACTTGAGGACAGAACCTGGAGGTAGCAAGCAAAGCAGAGGCAATGGAGGAGTGCCGCTTATTGACTTGCTCCTCCTGGCTTGCTCAGCGTTCTTTTGTATACACCCAAGTACCACTGTCCAATGCTGACATCACCCAAATGGGTGGGCCCTTCCACATCAATCAGTCAAGAAAACGTCCCTCCAGGAGCTCGCCATCAGGCCTGTCATGGGACATTTTCCCAGGAGAGGCTTCCTTTCCTCAGATGACACTAGCCAATGTCAAGTTGACAAAATACGAACAAGCTCACAAGAATTCTTTAGCATCTATTTCTCTAAAGCTTCATAGCTCTCAAATGCTAAGGGTACCCTCTCCAAAGAACCAGGGTTCATACCTGCCAATGGGAGTTGAAGAATTTCCTTGTCTTCCCAGATTTGGAGCTCATGAAAAATAAAGATAAAAGACAGAAGTCAAAGTATAAAGTGGTATTACTGATAAAGCAGATGCCAGGGAACGTGTGTTCTGTGTCTATGGCAAGTGAGCTTTTAAACATCAAATTTTAAAATATAAGAATAATTTTCCAACCTTCATGGGCATCTGGTCCACTGCAGACCCCTCCACAGACCCCACTAAGACTGCTCCACCACCAAAGCTTCCTCCACAGTTAAGACACATTAGCACTGAGAAGGACCATTAACCCTAACATCGCAGGTCCAAGCTAACTGTAACTAGGGTCCATCAGAAAAAAAATATTGGCTGGTAATACTGAGTCTAGCAAAGCCAGAGGCTGACCAGATTTTATAGTCAGTACCAGCCAGTACTGATGGCAAGACTGTATATACCCTGGCAGCTTCTCCATGAGCTTACCACTGGCTCTCTAGAATATGGGAGCGGGAGGACAAACTGAGTTTTCTGGGGTCTTTCCACTCTCATATTGAAGAAAAGATCAACCTTCCCATAGGGCTGCAGTTCTCACATGCCTTGTTACTCCATGAGGAAGGACCAGAGTCTAAACTAAGACTGTTTCCCATGTAGCTCATGAGTCCATACAGAAGAGAGGACATGCGGAGCTCTCTGCCCACAGTGTAAGCCAGTCAATTCAGCAGATCAGTGATGCTCAACAAAGGGCTCCAGTGATACCCAGAAATGACCATGAGTTATACCAGCATAGCCCGGGCAAGGATGATAGTTCCTTGTTAGGATGTCTTCTTCCACATAGGATATTTGTGTTCAGCAAATAGATATCTTACTGAAAATGTTAATTGCACTACTATGTGTAGATAGAACCTGGATGAAGCCCTATATTTTATCCTTCATGCAACAAGACAGATAAAAACCAGTGTCCAGCTGGTTGTCACCAACTTACTCTTGCAGCTGGAATGAGAACTGGAAGGTCTCTTCTTTCTGTTCCTAGCCAGGTACCAGACAGCTATGGACTCCCCCTTGTAGGGCATTTCAGCAAAGCTAAGTGCTATGGGATAATGGTTTTCTATGCTGTAAAGATTTGTCCAGCTGCCATCTGTATAACTGTCTTCTTGGTGTGCATTGTGCTCTAGAGTGCCTCACAGTAACCAGAAAGTCTGGCGGCCAGGACTGCGCTCATTCTTCAGTACAGCAGTGCGGCATTCCTGAATCATGTCCTCATGTACTCATTTGTTATCCATATAAATGAATAAGTATTTATTGAGCAACTACTGTGATCTAGACACTGCTCTCAGCCCTGGAAGAGTAGTAATTAAGAATACCAACCTACTCAAGTTACTGAGGAAGGAAGTGAAGAACAGGAATAAAAATTCTCTGTATGTCTGAATGAAGAATCTAAGAATTTCAGGAAACTTGAAAGTAGAAACAATCTCTTCACCTTCTTTTTATACATGGAGAAACTGAGGCTCAAAGGGCACATGGTGGTTCAGTGGCAGGACCGAGGCCTAGAAAGTGTCCATCAACAGCATCAGTCCCAGTATTGTGCTGTTCTGGGTTCCCTGCACCCTCGAAGAGATAGCAGCGATGATACGGCAGGAAGTCACATCACCCTTGGTTCCCGAAGCCTGGGTTTGCTTCCTAGTCGTCTCCAAACAGATCCTGAGCAGTGGGAAGATTAGTGGGCAAACAGGAATGTGGGGATTACAAACCAGGCTTTAAAAATATCTTATTCCATTACAACAAATATTTATTGACCATCTACTGAGTGCCAGGTTGAGGCCATGAGCAGTTGGAGACTTCACGATGAATAGGCTAAACTTTCTCCCCTCAGGAAAGTTACTGTGTGCAGAAAGAGACAGATGGCTTACAACCACAGCACAGATAGAATATGATAAATGCCATAATACAATTACAAATGCCTGTGGGAGCAGAGAGAGATGAATGCCAGTTCCTCCGTAAAGCGGCTCCTAATTTCCCCAAATGGAGTCCGCAATGAAACTTGAAAGATGGATGGAATGCTAGCGGAAGGAGAAAGAACAGCCTCTCCTCCAAGGTGATGGATTCCCTAAAGGTCAAAGGGGAAAATATCCAAGATCCAAAGAAGACAAAGAGCAGGAAGATGAGTTTCCTGGCCTTTGGGCAGTCCTACTCGGTCCAAATACACCAGTAGGGGGCATCTCTGTAGCGGGATGGATCTGGGTCCTAGAAATAACACAAAGATACCACAGCAGCCTTGTTTGCTACTGTGAAATGATCCATCAGAAACAAGATCATTTCACATGCATGCGTGCACTGTCTCACAACGGCCCTTTGCAGGATGCACTGCTGGAGAAAGCTGAGGTCACCCTGCGAGTGAACACCAAGAACAGGATTTGCAGTCTACGGCAATGGAGATATGATTACTTCTTCTCCTTGGACTTGCGGGATTCATTCAAGCCATGGTTTAAAGACTAAAGCAGTGTCTCATCTAAAAGTGTGTTCAGTTACTTGTTAGGGTCAGCACAACCAGGAACTTTCCGCAGAGACCTGGGCTTGCTTGTTCAGCCTTCTGTTAGCTGTATCAGATTGATTTAAGTAATCCCTAAGGCACCAAGAACTACCACCATCTCCAAAAATCAGGGAAGAGTCTAGCCAGCCTCCCCTGGAGTCCGCCCTATTCGCAGCTCTCTTCATACCTTGTGCCTGTGTCTGCATGGCTGGTCTTCACACTGTGTGCTGCGCAAAGAATCCTCTCGCCCATCGTCATCATAGCACTTGACTCCATTCCAGAGCCAAAGAGAGCACATGGCACAACACCAAGCCTCAGTTTCGCTTTCTCATGGGAAAAAGAACTTACCTGACCGGTGTGCCCAAAGGCAGAGTTGACTAATGTTAGCCACCCTATATGGATCTAGGGAGAATGAGGGGATGCCACCCTGGGACTCTCTAACTCCTGACATTTAGGCATGTGGACTCCAATTACACCTCCGCTTGTGGCATGTAAATGATGCAAGGTCAGACCCTAACAGGTCTGTTCTGTGTGCTGTGATGTTTTCAGCTGTTGGCAGAGGTTCCTGTCCCACAGCAGTTCAGTACCAAAGAAACACACAGAGGTCTACATTAATTATAAACTGGCTGGCCTATTAGCTCAGGCTTCTTATTAACTAGTTCTTACATCTTAAATTAGACCATTATTCTTGTCTGTGTTCAGCATGTGACTTGGTACTTTTATCAGCAAGGCATTCTCATCTTGCTTCCTCTGTGTCTAGGTAATGACTGCAGACTGACTCTTTCCTCTTTCCAGAATGCTTCTGTTCTCATTGCTCTGCCTATACTTCCTGCCTGGTCACTCGGCTTATACTACCTGCCTGGTTACTGGCCAATCAGTGTTTTATTAAAATACAAATGACAAATCTTTACAGCATAGAAAACCATTATCCCATAGCACTTAGCTTTGCTGAAATGCCCTACAAGGGGGAGTCCATAGCTGTCTGGTACCTGGCTAGGAACAGAAAGAAGAGACCTTCCAGTTCTCATTCCAGCTGCAAGAGTAAGTTGGTGACAATGAGGTGGACTTCTACATGACTTTCTGCATTTGCTCTCAACTAATTGGGTGTTTTTCACCTACTATTTATTTTCAAAATGTCCTATGAAAGGATATGATTTCCCTTACCCAATGGAAGTGTCTAGAATGTAGTGGGTGTTGAATGGTGGGAAAGACTATAGACATGAAGGCAGAAGACCCAGCTCTAGGCCAGATTCTCCTTGAGAAAGCCACTAATGATTTTAAGTTCCATTTCCTTGTTTGTAAGATGGAAGAGATGCTGTTCATGTGCTCATGTTCATCTCATAGGAGAACCACAAAGGCTAGAACAAACCATAGATATGAGAGAACAATAGAAAGCACCCTAAATATGTAAGGATTTACTATTATTGTTGCTGTTATTATTATAATGAGCAAATTTTCCTTCTACCATTTGGTAGACATCAACCTATGTGAGATACTTTTCCAAGCACCCTTAAGGTTTGCCCAACACAGTCCAAGGCATCCAAACCTTGCTGCAAATTGGCACCACCAGGGCTCTACCTAATGCCTGGCTCCAAGCCCAAATGTCTGACTTAATTTTCACAATGTGAGGGCAGGAACTGGGGGACCTGTTAAAGATCCCCAGGATAAAAAAGGACAATAGTTGGACGCTAATGGCATAGTCTGTCAAACTAATGGAGGAAAGTTTGGTTAAAACCAGAGGCCAGGGATCAGTTCTCATCTTCTTGGAAGGAAGGAAGGAAGGAAGGAAGGAAGGAAGGAAGGAAGGGAAGGAAGGAAGGACATGGAATACAGGCCCTGATTGGCTGTTATGAATATGATCATAGCATTTTCCCTGAGGCAGGGGACAGTGTTCTCTGAATAGCCATGAGATCCACCTGCTGGGAGATCACTTGGCATAGACTGAACAGGGACTGAAAGAAAATGGCTGTCCTTTCAACAAGCATTCTAGCCTTCCAGATGACCTCAGGGTCACTGATTGTTTGTGAGGCAGAGCATTGGTGGACACAAAGATAAAACTATTCAATACTGCAAGCCCTGGGCTCCATAACTGAGAGGAACAGGGCACAGCCTAAGGCTAACTCCATGTTTCCCTCATTCTCTGGCTTCAGCTTCCTGCTCCCCCAGTTCAATTTGATTCTTTAAAAGACTTCTAATTAAAACAGGTTAGGAATATCATCGCCTAAAAATAAAATGCAAAATGCTTTCTTTATAAGGTTTCTTAAGTAGTTCCCTATAAAATCCCTAACTTGATGCTCCACAGACTTAAGACCACTCACTCCCTGTTAACTTAGTTTTCTGAAGAATGTTCAATGACGGGCTCTGCGAATGTGACAGTCTCTCCTTCCAACTGCAAACTGGCACCCACTAGTCTTGATACTTTGCGAGTCACACCATGGGAACGGATGACCAGTACAGTGGCCTCAATTCCTAATGGGGAGGATATAAGTAGAGATTTTTTTTCTAATATTAAAGATAGGACAGGGCTGGAGAGATGACTTGGTGGTTAAGAGCACATAGTGTTCTTTCAGGGGACTCAAATTCAGTTCTCAGAACCCATAATCTCACAAACACCTGTAACTCCAGCTCCAGAGGATCTGATGCCCTTTCCTGGCCTCTGCAGGCATCAACACAAAGGTACATGCATATACACATAATTCAAAATAAAATATTTTTTAAAAGATAGAAAAACTGAAGAGTGAGCTAATAGTATGCTCAAACAGTGTCCCGAGACTCAATTCCCAAGTTCACATACGAGAGCGTTTGTCCAGATTCTCATGCCACCAATGTCCATACAACAACAACCCCTGAGGCTTCGTAGCACCAAATTAGACAGCATACAGAACATTGGATTGCCCACATTCCCTTCTGTAAACCAACCTCTCTCTGCATCTATCTGGTGTTTGACAGTACATTATGTGGTGAGAGTTATATAAACAGGAAAAGTTGACAACATTAGTTTATTTCCCAATCTGATCAGTTTTATGTCTAAAGTCTGTCCAGTCAGTAGAGTACTGACATCTTAGGGGCGCTTGCAGCAGGACCAGAACCCCATTAGGTATGAGGATGCACCACACAGACACTTGCCTGGGAGACAGTCTCCTGGAAGAGATCAATTGCCAGAATGCCCATTATTCCTAGTTCACAGAAACCTTGACTCAGTGTCCTCATAAACGACACCAGGTCCTCAACAGAAGTGTTGAGTCACCCTGTGTACACTGGGCAGCCGAGGAGCTGCCTCCAGTCTTTAGACAGGTTCATTGGTTTCTATAATGAAAATAAAATGAAATCTTGGAAGTGTTTCTAGTTTGAATACTAGATGGATGGGTGGATGGATGGATGGATGGACAGATGATAGATAGATAGATAGATAGATAGATAGATAGATAGATAGATAGATAAAAACACAAAAGGAAATCTCATTGGCAGGCTCTCTTCTTACCAGTGGATAGCCCATGATCTCAGTAATCCTCTGCAGAGAATTCAATTCTGAATGGCTTTCTTTCCCCATGGGGAAGAATCCTCAAGACTTCTCATTCAGAAATCCAAAGCAAGGCTACCGTGCAGCTTTCTCACTAGGAAGCAAGAGACAGGCGGAGATTTCAACTCGGCAGAGAAGCTGACAGGCAATGTCAGATAAATATAGCCAGAACACCATGAATGGAGAGCCATGAACTATAGGACCCTTCCCACCAAACTCTGCAGCTAGGGAAGGTGTCAAACCCTTTCTAATCTACTTTTAGAGCATCATCAGGCTGAGTGTAACATATTTCTGCTGCTGTATACAGGCCTTTATTTCTAATACAGAAGAGGACTGCCCCGCGTGGAATGAGTGCCTCTATTGATGCTGCCCTGAGTCATCCTCCTAACCCAATCTGGAACCACACTGCATCCCATTGTACAGATGAGGGCGTTCAGCTGCTCAGAAGGCTGGTGACCGCTCTGAGATCACACCTGTCAGAGGCAGCTTGAGGAGTTACCCTTGAGCCGATGCTGCAGCGGCTCTGTCTTTCATGACATCAGTATCAGGAAGGATTTAGATCTGTTTAAACAAACATCAGAATGTATCGAACACATCAAGAGCTTCCCCTCCATCCAGGAAAGGCACTGTCTTGTTCTGAGATGCTCACTAAGAGCCCAGTAAGAGCCCAGGCTATGCATCCAGTGTCACCTCACACTATCCCCTGAGCCACTATCTGCCATTGCTGATCCAAACCAAGAAATGTATTTTTAACAACAAGTCAGTTCCCAGACTTCTTTTGAATGACTTTACAGATTAAAAAAAAAAAAAAAAAAATCCAATCGCCCCTAAACCACAAGGCTTTGGCTGTGGATACTCAAGAAGATACTGACACCTACAGATTCACCAACAGTATTTCCAGCAACTGGGATTTCACAGGATGATGAAAACTGCAGTGGAGGTAACTTCATCTGTTGGCCCAGCACTTTATTGTGTTTTTCAATATTAGTCTTACAGCCTTGTTTTCGTGCCTTCAGGGAGCTGCAAACTCCCCCATGCAGCGCCCAAGGGTTGTTAGCATAGTCTACTGTCAAGGATAGTGCATTATACGATTGAAACCTATTATCTTCCTTCAACCAAGCCATCCTTTCCAGATAGTTCTTAGACTTCAGTACTCACACCATAGCTTGGGGCTGGGTGTTGTTTGGTGGTGTATTCCCGCCTGGTGATTTTCTGAAGCGTGCATACCTTATGATGGAATGAATAATTACATCCTTCTTTAGACTGGATGCCGCTGGTTTTCTAACGCCAGGCTCTGTGGGTGCCTTGAGGAAAGAACCCACTTTCTACAATATCACCTCTTCGGAAGGACAAGAAGAAGTAAATAGGAGAAGTGTAAACTGACAAGATGTTGTGAGCTCTCTATGGCAGAAAGATAAACACATTAGCGTCTTTCCACAATCTCAGAATTTAGTAAATATCAAGACATATGCAAAGAATAGTGGTTTCTTCAACAGCAATTTGCCAAATAGTTCTGATTTCCTTGAGGGCCAACTGAGATAAACACAAGTTTGTTTGCGTGTTTGTGTGTGTATGTATGTGTGACACAGAATGGTTACAAAGAGTTAAAGAGGTCTCGGAAGAATTCTGGACTATTGAATGAGGCCTAATTGAGAGGCAGAAGCAGGACAGTAACAGAGGGGATGAGATGAGCTGGCAGTTAAGAGAATTCAGTTCCCAGGACCCACAAGATGGCTCATAACTGTAACTTCAGTTTTAAAGAATCTGATGCCCCTTTGGGCTTCATGGACATCAGGTACGCACATGACATATGCACGCAAAACACCCACCCACACATAAAAGAAAAAAAAAGGAAGAAAATGGAGAGGTAAGGAGTCTCTGTGGGAAAGCTGTGGAGGGCGTCTGATAACTGATCTTCCGGAGCTCTGCTGGAAAAGCTGTGGCTATAGAGTGGAGCCTGAGCTTCCTGCTGAGCTGAAGAATCATAGTGAGGAATAATGGAAGCAAAAGGTGAAACCGGATCTAGACAAGCAAGTAGATGGACGGACAGCAGTTCAACTGGCCCACACCCACCCCAAACAAGGACCATACCCAGATGAAGCCCTGGGACTGATGGGAGTTCTCTGCCTGTTGGCCCCTTGATACGTTTACTAGATGGTCACATGACAGTTCTATGGGTCCACTGTCATTATAATGATAGGTTCCTCTTTTAAGGACTTCAGATGAGAGTTTTCACTCTTTCCTGGTCTGCAGTGTTTGCTTACTTCTTGGGCCTGGTTTTTCTGATCTGGTTTTAATGTGCCCATATGTTCCCACAGTCCCAACTTACTCCAACGACTTTATAGGTTGGCGTTTTTTTGTACTTTTAGGAATGTTCCTGCCAGTCTGCATCCTGTGGGTTGTGCTAGATGGCGCTGCTCATGGGTGCACCAAGGTTCAGACTCCGCTCCTTTTTTGCGTTTAGACTCACAATGGAGTCAGTCTCTCAAGAGAAAGGACAGCCCAAAACCCACTGTGGACAGAAAATGGAATAATGCAGAACAGGGCATGGACTGGTCTGGACACACACACACACACACACACACACACAAGACCTCAAGATTTCTTAAAGGTCTCCCTTGTAATAAGATCTTTTGCTAGCTTTTGCCAAAAACATAAAATCACTAGCCTTGGAGATGCTGCCCCCGTATAATACGAAAATCTCTAATAGTACTCCGGGCTCACTAAAGCTGAAGATACGAGTTGATTAAGATTAATTTCCCCACTTAGAAATTCTTTTGGTGGGGTGGGAGAGGGCACTTCAGTAGGGTCACCTCAGCACACACACAAGCCCCACGCATGAATGGTTTGATTGCAGCCTGGAGCCCTCTTGGGCCATTGTTGCTACAGCTCAGGAGAGCTGGTGAGAGGCAGGGCACAGGGTTCATGTTGCTACCCCACCATTTTCCACCCTGTAGTTATACTGTCCTCCTGAGCGAGATGAAAATGGTCATTACGTTTGAGACCGAAGCCCAGCCCTCGCTCTGCTCCTTCTGTGAGATGACCCGCTGATCCTGCGACCACCAGAGCAGCAAGGGACATTCGCAGTTCCAAAGACACACATAAGCCAGCACCCTCCCCAGATTAAAGGGCAATAGACTTCCTGAGACTTGAGTTCTTTCCCTCTCGGGAGATGGGGATCTGGTTGCTGATGCATGCCGCTGTGTCCTCTCTGGCCCTTGCTGTCCCGTCTGGGCCCATCTGTGCAGAGCGCCAGCAAGATGTGTGCCCAGTAGCTCTCTCTCCCTCCCCACCCCCAGCACAGAACGGAGCTGTCTAGACACTGATCAGCCGGTTCCCAGGCTTCCCTTTGCAAAACCCAAGAGACGGAGGCAGGGGACAACAACAGCTGCAGCGCTGGCTTGTTCTTGACAAATGGGCCTGTCACTCCTATTGATTAGCAATATTATGACATTTCCCTTCAAAAAGCACAGATGTGTCGTGGCTAGTGACAAGGTCCCGTGGTTCTGGGTGGAAGAGAAGGTTGGCCATTGTTTAAATTTCTCCCTATCTATCTATCTGTTCAGATTCCAAGAGATAAAGAAGCTGAAAGTCCAGGAGTATCACAGGACTTCATTTCAGTAATCCTCAGGTATCCCTGTGAATAAGGAAGGGGGAGGGGGAGATAAGAGCATTGGCAAATGGGCTGGGATGGTACACAGCAAAAGGCTGTCCTGTGGGCTCAGACAGTGGCCCTTCCTTCCTCTGCCTTGGCAGAGTCATCCTTGAGGCTTCTGACTATGTAAGTCAAGGCTAGGAGGCATCATGATTCCTGCCCTAGTGTGCAAAACGTGTGAAGGGGATGGCGGGATTGTCAGTGGATGGTTCATCCCCCTCCCTTCCCAACGCATCTGCCACCTTCTCGCCCTGCTCCTCTGGGGCTGAAGGTGTGTTTAGGAAGCAAGCACAGCTCCTTTCTTTCTGCATAGGAAGCACCAGGGTGGAAACACGTCTGCTTTAATTTGTGAAGCCTCCAGGGGCTTTTCCCTTCCAACTATTCTCCACATTAGTCCCACGTTAAGAGAAAACAATGCTCAGAATAAGCCTGTTTAGGGGAAAAAGAAGGAAAAGAGCATCAAGCCGTCCAACATATGGTCCATTTTGAGGTAAATTACAGGTAATTCATGAACATTTCCAGCCGGGAGATCGCCATCTCGGGACTCTTGACTCTTCATCCCCTGCTATCCTCATTTTTGTGGTTAAAGGAATCTCTGGAGTCTTTGAAGCAGAAAAGGCAACACTCTCCCGCACCATTTTGTCCTGCTAAAGATAGTTATTACTCTGCTAACACACGGGACTGATCTGGCAACCTGATTTAGGCTAAGCTGATGGGAAGCAGGCTGTGAGGGGTATGTGCAGCGCGGATTTAACAATGCAAAGGATCTGGGGGTTGCCAAGCGCAGCGTTAAGTAGAGGCATGAAATCTGAGTGAAGTGGAAACAGCCAGGCTGACACTATTCGAAGAGAGAGAAAGGAAAAGAGGAAATCACTGGTGGGGGGGGGGGGGAGGTGCGACAAAAGGGTGGAAAATCCGGCCTGTTTAGCCCTGGGGGTCGGATGTAAATTAATAGGGGCTAAATGGGATGTAACCAATTTGTACGGCATGTGTTTCTCTCTCTGAGATGGGATCGCTCCAGTCCCAAGTCATCAGAGCTTGCCGGAGGCTGCCCCAGGACTAGTCTCTATAACCACAGCCTCGTCCACCCCTCTTAATAGATGCAAGACCTCAGAGCTCCTATTACACCCAAGCCTTGTAAATTCACTCCTGTGACACTAATGCCCTCCTCTCCTTGAGACAAAACCTGCACATTGGGTCCTGGCATGTTGGGAACAAAGAAGGGGAGGGAGGAGAGCTGAGGAGGAAAGACGACTTAAAAAGCATTCGGTATGTTTGGTGGGGGCTTAAGCTGCTTGGAGCAGCCTTTGTGTCTGGATGGGGCAAAAATTATGCAACTTCCACGTCTCCATCACATCAAAGGGGTTCTGGAAGATCTCTCGGAGCTCAGAGGCGGGCGGCCCAGTTCTCCCCTGTCCACGTCTTAAATCATGCTTTTATCTGCCTCCCCATCGAAACTGATGCTAAGTGTCCCTGACACGCACATCCTCCAAATAATTTGAACTTGATCTGAGGCTTTCGGCCTTCTTGACTTAAAAAAAAAAAATTTTTTTTTTTTCCCTGTGATTTGCTTGGCAACCATCCACTTCAGCACAGGCGATCGTGGGCAGTGATGTCGATGTTCATGAGGAGCCGCTGTTGCCATGGCAGCGCAGAGTTCAAAGCAAGTTCTCTGAGAGCTGTCAGGATTGGCGAGAGTGATAACATGATGAAGGCTGGTGTCTTCTCCTCTCGGGAGGGACTCGCACCCACAAAATGATGGGAAGGAGCGATGGCAGCCGGGGCGTTCCCCATCCCAGTTACGTTATTTTTGTCATCTACTACCTTAACAGGAAATGTGCAGCGCGGGGGAATTTGAAGACCGCATCTTAATCTTAACTAGGTAGTTAAGCAGTTGAGTGGCTCTAACTTCTGATTACACGTTAGCTTCCTCATCTATAAAATGAAGGGGTTGGGCTAATAAAACTCAATATACTTTCAGTCGTTAAAATGCCAAGATGCAGTTCCCCTAGGCAGTCTGAGGATCTTCTGGGTGCACGAGTTGATGTTCCAGTACAGACCACATTCTGTTGATGAAGGCTTCGTGAGATGGACAGATGGACTCCAGTGACTTGGGTCTCAAATGCTTGTGCAACAAAGAATTCTTGCGTTGGAGGTTGACTCTGGGCATGGGTCAAGGTAGAGAAACAAAACAAAAGCCCTATTCTCAGAAACAAAACAAAACACATACCTTTCTGCCAGGAGATGTAACAATTGCATAAACAAATGTACTGGGAGTCACTTCACCGTGGTCAGGCCAACCCCACCAAGTCCAGCATGCAAGTGGAAAACCTCAGATCGTTGAGGTGGGCTTGGGGAGTGTCTGGAGCTTTCTGGAATTAGTGAGGTTTGGATGAGATCTGAGGGGTGAGTAGGAGTCGCCTCGTCCAAGGGAGGAAGGAGAAGGCTCGCAGACAGAGGGAACAGCATGTGCCACTTGGAAGCGAGAGGGAACTGGGATGGGAGAGGCTTGCAGCTGGAAGGATAGGCAAGGCCAGGTCGGGCTAGGGCCCCAGGCCGCACACCACTTATTGCTTTTTCTAAGAGCACCGAGTGGTGGCTGAAGGGTTATGAATGGGGCTGGCTACTCAGATCTGTCTTTTGAAAAGGTCACTCTGGCCATATCCTGAGACTATCCCTACTCCATGGCAGTTTGGAGAAAAGGTACTTAGTTAGGGGTTGGATTTCCACGACGAGACTCTCCTTAACGTAACTGTAAATAATTCAGGTTTCCTTTTTGGATAGTAAGAGGCAATTCAATACACAATTTCACAACCTTTTTTCCTTGGCCTTGCCTGGGTGGACACAGGCTTTAATGACCTTCCCAAACCCAATTGGTTAAGCTGCCAAGGGAATCTGTGTGAGCAATGGCGAATTGTTATGGATCTATTATTCTTCCCAAGCACCTCCCACAGGCCAGCAGACATTTCCTGTGCTCAGTGGGTTGGAGGGGGCGTGGCAAGGAAATGTATGTTTGAAACTTTTGCTTTGCAAAATTTTTCCTCCAAAAATTCAAAAATGTTTACAAAGCCATCATGGAGCGGTACGCAGCAGTATACTAACTTTGGAATAGGTCTCAGCTTTGAACATGCAAAACTTATGCCTGAAAAGAGTTGTTTTCAACTCATGATTGTGCGTGACTAGTCTAGGTGACAAGTTTTCTGAATGAGAATAGCTCAAAGGTCAGCTGCGGTGGCCAGAGTAGGATACCTGGGAAACTGAGGCAAGCAATGGATGGATAGATAGCCTTCAGAAATTCTGGTTACTTTACTGAAACTTATTTCTTGGTTTTTTTTCTTTTTGCATGTTTGTTTTGCTAACTGTTATGTCCTATATTATATGCTTAGTGCTTCATCACCACCATCACCACCACAGGAAGCTCACAGATGGATCCTATTAATATCTTCATTTAACCAAGAGTAATGGAAAGGGTTTTGAACATTTTCTTTGCCTACCCATGTAGCTTTCAGGCCACCACACATATCTTCTGCTGCCTGACGGATCCCAAGGGAGGGAACTGAAGGAGAAGCTGGAGAAGGGGGTGTCATGCTGCCGGCCACTGCCCTCCCCTCCATCTCCGCATGCACCCCTGTTCTCATTCTTGCCTCCTTTCCCACTCCTAGAGGGAGGCCACAAGGCAAGATTTATGGACAAGGAAAAGCTCTCTCACCCCCTTGTAAACTTTATGGGCCATGTGGACATGTACAAACCAGATATAAACATGATGTCCAGGGCCAGGGCTCTGTAAATAGTGATATCACTGAGGAAAATCTCCAGGAGAATTTGGTTCCCGGGAGAGAACAGAGGAGGTTCCTGCAAAAGGCGTGTGAAGAATAATGAAGGCCGCTTTGAAGTGCAGCTCCGGGCCTGTGTTGTTTTCGGCAGCCTTCCCCCTGCAGCTCTTGGAATTCTGGATGCAATAAAAAGACACCAAAAGAAAACAGCTGGTCCGATTTGTTGAAGTAGAAGCAGTGTGTGGCCCTGGCGAGAGCAGCGTGATGGTGGAAAGCAGGTGTGACGAGGGACAGAGAGGCAGCCTTCAGAATCCGCCGTGGCTCCCACCATGCCTCTCTGCATGTGTTGCCCAGGTTATGAGCCTCTAGACTTCTCCTTGGACACTCACCATCCTTGTTGGGTCACAAAGGAAGTTGTAACCTTTTATGGATAAGGAAGGTGGAGTGGAGGCTCTGGTGAGTGGAAACAGCCAAGGCAGCGTTGTGTTGCCCGGAGAGCGTTATGTGGTGACAACGGTGGCACTTGAAGACAATATGGGACCTGGTTCCATTAATGCCTAAGTTTTTCCTGTCTGTGTTCACACTCAAGAAGGTGCTGGGACAGAGCTGGTTGCTGAGGACCAAATACCTGGAGACACACTAGAAAGTATTGTTACCCGTGGATTCTGACATTATGACGAGGCCCCACAGACACTGTCAGGTGTCTTGTGAAGTGACACCAAGACCCCAGAAGCTACACTTTTTGGCTTTCACACCCTGTACAACTCCTTTCACACTATACCAGGGTGACCTCTGTGAAATACGGCGAAGAGGCTAGCTTGTCAGAAGTGTGAAGCCCTGGCCTCCATCTCGGGCTCTTTCTTCCTTGAGTTATTGCGTTAAGGGAAGCCAGCCTGCAGTTGTGAGGTAGGTTGGGCAGGCTATTGAAAGCTGTCTTAACAGAGGAAAGAATTTCTAGTGGGCAGCTAGGAACAAGCCAAAGTCTCTCCGCAGCCACAAGACCGGATGTGAAAGGAGATCCCGCCCTCGTCAAGCCCCCAAGTGATCGCAGCACTCCTTGATAGTTTTGCAGTCTCAGGAAGCCTGGGTTCCGGAATCACCAGTTTAGCTGCTTCAAGTCTTTCTGATCCCCGGATATTCTGAGCCATGATGAAATTATTAAAACTTAGTATGACAGCCTGCCAAGTTTGGAAGTGTTTGTTACACACCAAGTGATGACCAATGCATGTTCCCTGCTACTGGACTTCTGCTTTAATGCATGAGTGAGAACTGGCAGAGGACAGGAACCATTATATCACAACTGCATTCGTTCATTGCTGTTGTGCTAAGAAGGATGCTTGCCCCTCGAGAAATGCTTCTCCTTATCCAGATGACTATACTGTAAATGGGACTCAGTTGTTCTTGCTTAGAGTTAGGGATTCACTTGTGGATTATAATGACAAACAGCTAGACACTTGAGCAAAGGCTCAAAAAGAAAAGGCAGGGGGAGAAAGGAACAGGGATAGCAGAGGAAGAAAAGCCCATTGAGAAAAGCATGGCTTCAGTAGCACTAAGCAGAGGATAACATGAGATAAATGTGGTTTCTGAATAGTGTACTAGATCTGGCTGTGGTGGTGCATGTCTTAAATCCCAGCACTAGGGAGGGTGAGATATGCAGATTTCTGTGAGTTCAAGGTCAGCCTGGTCTACAGAGTGAGTTCCAGGACAGGCTCCAAGGCTACACAGAGAAACTCTGTCTCATAAAACAAACAAACAAATATTGGCAGGGTGGTGGCAGCTCACAACTTTAATCCCAGCACTCAGGAGACAGAGACAGGTAGATCTCTGTGTGAGTTAGATGCTAGTCTGGTCTATAGAGTGAGTTACAGGACAAGCTCCAAGGCCATACACAGAGAAACCCTACTAGACTGTAATGAGTTGTTGAAGCAAGAAATGGCAAAGGTTGATTCACATCGTTAGTATTAACATATAGCTGTGATTCACAATGTGTGACCACCAACCTGATATGGGATTTAAATCCAACTTCGTTAACAAATAGAATTAAAACTTGAGTTCCTTAGTTGCATAAACCAGATCAAGTGTTCAGTAACAACATGTGGCTCCTGGCTGCTGTACAGTACAGTGCAGGAACAAAACTCTCTCATCTTCATCCAAAGTTCTGTTAGACAGCTTCACGCTGAGTGCTCACTAGACAACATCACAGGATGGAATGAAGTTTTAAGACAAGATATGGACTATCAGATAGATGATAAATAATACAGTTGATGGCTGGACATCCATGCTTAGATTAGACTTCTGGAATACCATTGTGATGTGACCTGCCGTGACTCCCTTCCAGTCTTGATCAGGCTTGCCTTAAAGGTGAAGGGTTATGTAATAATAGTTATTATTATGTAAAAATGCTTTGTGTTTTAGCTCAGTATGCATCATTAAATTTTGTCAAGGAAACCATTCTGG
Organism: Microtus oregoni; assembly: GCF_018167655.1. Classification (NCBI taxonomy): domain Eukaryota; kingdom Metazoa; phylum Chordata; class Mammalia; order Rodentia; family Cricetidae; genus Microtus; species Microtus oregoni. The sequence continues at coordinate 1,527,415 of NW_024543874.1, forward strand.
CTTTTAAGCCCTCATCACTGCTGGCATTTCAGAGCCATGATATTCCCTGGGAAACCTGGGTAGCACTGTCTTCACAGATTAAAACCTTCCTTCTTGGAGGGGAAGGTCTTAAACAGGATGTTTACAGGGAGGTGAAACAACAGGATGTTCTAAGGGTTGCAAAATACTACAGGGGAAACTCCTTAAGACAAGAAATAAACAACTGAAAATAGCTTCAGGAAGTCCCTAAAATTGACCAGATTCACTAAGCCCCGCCCTTCTCCAAGAGCATATGGCAGTAGAGACTTGCACATCACTCTCAGACCAGCCCATCTGCTAAAAGAAGCAGAGCCCTGCAGGGCTCCCGGAAAGGACACTCTCTAGCCTGTTGTGCTGTCTGCAGGCTATGCAGTACGCTCCAGCTTCCTAGTGTTTGTGTGCTGTCTGTCACCCATGCTGGGGTGGGCTTTGGCAATGCAGCTGTCTTTGAGTCATTTCTGCTCCTGTGAGTAACCCCTCCCCTATATTTCTTGACATAACCCTACAAAACTCATTGGTTCGCCAAGTCTGAGTTCGGGGGTATCTGTACTTGGGTCTGTTGTGGACTCCCTCTCTGGGGTAACCAGCCGTGTGTTGTTTCTCCCTGGGGAAAGTACATCACCCACCAGAAACCCATCTAGAGAAACATTTACAGGCCATGGGGAATGTAAGGAGGAGAAGGTGTGGCTAACTGCATGTTTTAATAGCTTAGGTAGAAGTAGGGGAGCTGAAACAAGACTGGCAAGACACAGAGTAAGAGGAGCAGTTATGACAGCGGTGTCCTGAGCACAGCAAAGGGACCTGGTCTAGAGAAGGGCCTTGGTGAGATGGTGCACAAAGATTCACATCTGGAGACTCTGCCTTCATCTCATGCCATGGAGAAAGAGGCAGGCCCAGGTTACTATCTGAGAAATGCAGCTCCTCCCTATAGAAAAACACTTCTCAAAGTACAAGATGATGGTTCTGCCTAACCTGCCCCAAGCCTGGAGACTGCATCTGTGAAAGATTATCATGTTTGGTTAAGATATTCTGTCCCCGGGATGCTGCTGCTCGGGGGTGGGAAGGGTTGGGGGTTGACCTGTGATGACTTCAAAGCTCAGAATTGAAACTGGATCCCGGTGATCGAATTTGGCATCGCCAACTGTCAGCTGTATTACTTACGACAGTGCAGCCTCCCTGCGCCTCAACGTCCGCATCTGTAAAACCAGGCTTCCAGCAGATCCACTCATTGGTGTGAGGTTAGGTGAGTTTTACATCAAGTCTGATAGCCCTTGGTACAGGATGCATGCCTTAGAAACCCTCACTGCTATTAGCAGGGTTTCCAGTCATGACCAAGTAAGCAAACATGATCACATGTGGCAGACCAACCTACTCAAGTGCCTGAGCCTTCTTCCTGTGGGAGGGGGTGGGGACCAGCGAGCTGAGACTGTGTGGACAGGAAGTGGAGTGTGTCTGACCTGGCTTCGCAGCTGTGCGTGATCACACTGACGGAATACTAGGAGGAGACGGGTGAGCCTGCAGGAACCGTGTGAGCTTGGCAGGGACAAATCCTTCTTGCTGATGATTTAGGTAATGCTGACATGGGTATTTGGAAGATGAGTTCATCGGCTTTTAACAAATGCATTTTTAATTTTTTATTTATTTATTTTATGGGCCCGGAGCGGGTGAGCCTAGCTCATGCTAAGAACGTGCTTGCCCGGTGACATGCACCTCCAGCCCGTTTACATCATTCACTTACACCTCTAACGACACCACAGAACATGTATGTGACACCATTATGCCTGCCTTGCGGGCATGGAGCTGAGATTTGCCGGGTGGAAAGAGCCCGCTCAGAGCCACACTGCCTCTAAGTTATGGGGTCCCCTCTGGAAGTCGTCTCTTAAGTCTTCAGTCTGGCCTCTTGTTCCAGCTGGTGTGTGCGCGGTGACAGAGAGGGCTGTGGGTGAGGGAGGCAGTGTCCGTGACAGGAAGTCTGCTCCTAGCACGTGTCTTCACCCAGCTTCTCCCTGCGACAGATCAGAGAAGATAAGAGTCAGGGACCTTGGCAGAAGGCTGGTAGCCTGGCTATGAGGAGAGCTCCTCCTGACCCGTGGCTCCTCTGTCAGGCCTCACTCGTGTCTGATGGTCTCAAGCAGGGACAGACCTGGTTGGCCCTCAATTCTGCCCGACTTAGTTTCAAAGGGATTTGTATTTGTCATGGTGTCACGAAGGGAGAGTCTCTGGCTCTGGCGTAGGGGAAGTTCATGATCTTTGTTTAGCCCACCATTCACTATCCCTGACTGTGTGAAAAGAAGACGGCCAGGAGAGGGGGCCAGAGCGGAATACATAGGGCTAGTGAGACTGAGAAGACATGGCAGGATTTCCATTCATGCCAGGGGCTGCAGAGACTTCAACAGCTCAGCTGTTGAGACGACAGAAAGTGCTCTTTGGCCACTCTCAAGGCACGTACTAGTCATCAAAAGAATTTTTAAAAGGTCCGGCATAATGGCACCCACACCTGTAACCCCAGAGCTCACGGACCTGCGCTGGGAAGATTGTAACTTCACCATCAACCTGTGCTGCATAGAGAATTCTAGGCCAACCTGTGCTACATAGAGAGTTCCAGGCTAGCCTGTGCTACATAGAGAGCTCTAGGCCAGCTTGTACTTCATAGAGGTTTCTAGGCCAGCCTGTGTTACATAGAGAGTTTCAGGCCAGTTCTAGAGCCACATGGGAAGACCCTATCTTAAAACACAAAGAAAGAAAGAAAGAAAGAAAGAAAGAGAGAGAGGAAAGAGGGAAGGAATTGAATCACATATTATTCTAGCATATGCATCTCACATCAAACGGTTCCCACACGTTCCCTTAGTCCTATAAGAACCTTAAATGGTATCTTCCACCGTTCATTCTATTCAGCACAAGGGGAAAATTTCAAACATAAAAGAATATATGAACATTTCCCAGAGTCACACTGACAGAAAAAGACAAAGCACTTTTACTCCCGGCATGGCTGAGCCCAGACCTTGTGCTCTCCAGAGTGGCCACCAGGACTTCCCAGTCCTTACAGTACCTTGGGGGTTAGGTGAGAGCGTTGATGCTTTTTCAGATTTCTATCTAATGTAGATGGGGTCTGGAAAGTCATGAAGTTGCTCTGAAAGTGATGTCCCACTGGCCTCTAGACACAAAAGCCAATTTGAACCAGATACTGAGAACTATCTAGGGCCTTTGCTATGTGAAGAGTCACGTAGTCTGCTATAGAAATGGAAAAAGCTGATGAGCTGGTTCACACCACAGCAGGCGGTTCACACCTCAGTAGACAGTTCGCACCGCAGCAGACAGTTCGCACCGCAGCAGACAGTTCGCACCGCAGCAGACAGTTCACACCCCAGCAGACAGTTCGCACTGCAGCAGACAGTTCACACCGCAGCAGACAGTTCACACCCAAGCAGACAGTTCACACTGCAGCAGACAGTTCCCACTGTAGCAGGTCTCACTTCACTGTGCCTGCTCTTCTCACCCCACATGCCCTCTGGCTTTAATCTGTCAGATGAAATGGTGTCTATAGTTAGAATGGAGAGAAAGGAGGGAAAGAGAGTTCTCACCATATTTGGTGCTGTCATTCGGTGATTTACACGTATGAACTGTGATTTAAATGTATGAACTTACTGTTTAGTTTTCTAACGTTAGGTTTCTCCCAGTTTGCTGGCTTTTGTCCTAGTCCCCCACACCCTGCTCCTCACCCCGGGGAGCTTCAGGCAAGTTTACTGACAGCACACTGTCCCATTATCCCTTCACAAATTCTATCTGAATAACTTCCCTGAGTGGACAATGGCAAGCCTAATTCTTGCAGATAAATTCAGGGATATCCAGTCCCCACGTAGGAAAGGGGGGCAACTCCTTTTCCATCTGGGTTGTCACAGCAGCGCCCAGACCGGAAACCCATCCTCCTCACATTCCCCACATAACGGGCATCTTCTCTGCTCCATCCAGTTACCGGCTGGTTGCAGTTTGCCTTTGGCGATCTGCTGCAATTTTCTGTGTCCCAATCTTATCCTCTATTACAAAAAATAAAAAAATAAAAATAAGATGGGAAATATAATGGGCCGAAAGAATTCCAATAGCAGATGCAGACAACAAATTACACAGGTAGTAATCACACAGATTAGAAAACGTAATGAACACAGTATTCAAGCTGAATGCCGGTGATAAAGTTCTCAATATGATACAAGCTACTTGTTAATAAGGCAAAATAACAATTTTCTCCTTATTAGAACCAAAGTCACCTCTATTTTCACACATTGTCACCCAGCCCTTTGAGATGGAAGTGGACTGAAGCTCAGAACACACAGCACCAAATGGGCTCATGCTTGGGCGGCATCCTTCCTTCAACTGCTCCGCTCTGTGGTTATTTGTGATGGGCCGTTTTAGAAGTCTGTCCTCATGCTCCTGGGCCCTCTGGTGGAAAAATGCATTATTCATGGCATGTTATACACAGAATGGTACTGATCTGGGAGTCAGGAAACCTGGGTGTTAGTTCCAACTTCCGTTGTTAGGTGTTGGGGTCTTGACGATATGAGACGGTCATATGAAGATTGAGTGGTCTGCTCCAGGGGTAAGGAGCAAGTGGGGAGTGTTGTCCACGGAGAATGTCAAACAATAATAAAACTGACGAACGTCAGTCTGCTTTCTGTTAGCACCACGCGCCCTCCGTCCTTCGAAGAGATGCTCCTGGCCCTCAAATCACTGGGTCTCTGTTTGAAGGAATGCATCTTAACAAATAAACAAATTAGTAAGTACATGTGCTTCAAATTAGCACATTTCTGTTATTTAAAATAAACATGTTTCGCATGGAAATATATTTCTAAAACTCATGCTCATGCATACAAATGCAGCAACATGCTACACACATGTGTTTCTAGAATGCTTGTGAGGGTTTGGGGCCATGGAAGGACCTTTGAGCTCTGGCTTCAGCTCCACGGTATGACATACTCCTAAATAACGGAACTGGAATAAACAGCAATCACAGGGATTACAAAGATAAAACACAGAACTTGAGTTCATTCAAATCCGTTGCTATCCGCGACAGCTTGGGAGCCTTTGCTTACAGCTCCCAGGCACAAAACAGCATGAATTGTGAGGTATGAGATTTGTGTTTGCTAAGTGTACATTTTAGTTCCTTCATGAAATACTTTATGGAGTGTGTATGCTATTTTTAGATTGAGAGTCGCCCTTTTGAAGAAAATCTTTAGTTTCAAACTAAAGGGGAAAAAAAATCAACGAACAAAAAGGAGCCATTGGTTAGGGACACACGTTCATCACTGAAAGTCACTGGGCTGTGTGGTGGCTGGGAAAAGTGACCTGTCGGGAGTGTCACGTGGGATAGGCTGGACACACACCTGTGTACAATTTGTCTCTTAGATCAGAATAGTATTCCCCAAGGAGAATCCCCTGTAGCACTGGGTCCCCCACGCTCCTCTACGACAGTTTCAGTAGAAGTGGGAAGTCTTTCTTTCCCATCCTCGTGCGCATTGTGTGGCGGCATTCATGGCTCTAAAAAAAAAAAAAAAAAAAAATCTCCTCTTAGATTTCAGGAAAACAAAACAAACAGCACACATGCATGCACACACACACACACACACACACACACACACACACATTAAACTCAAATATTCCCAAGAACCATCCAACCTCCTCACTTCTGTTTTTGGAATAAGACGAGAGTTTTGATTTTGGAGTTTGTAGAGGAGATTCGGGGAGCAGGTGGTGGTATTTAGGATGTAGAGGAAAGCGGGGAGCACGGGGTGGAATTGGAGGAGAGTCAGGGAGCAGTTGGTGGTATTTAAAATGGAGGCATCAACTCCCATCCAACAAGCCCTAAGGATATACTTTGGGTTGAGCCAAAGGGTCTCAAGCCCTGTTGCATGCTGAATCCTCAGGGCAGCTTATTGAAAATCCCATGCCCAGGCTGCAGTCCAAACTGGACGTCCGTGTCTGTGGGTGTGAAGAGAGCCTGCATCCCTGAATCTGACTGGTAACGTCCATGTCTCTGGGTATGGACAGACCCTGTATCCCTGAGTCTGACCTGCAGCATCCGTGTCTCTGGGTGTGGACCGACTCTGCATCCCTGAGTCTGACCTGCAGCATCTGTGTCTCTGGGTGTGGACCGACCCTGTATCCCTGCGTCTGACCTGCGCCTACGTTTGAGAAGGCATGAGTTCTACACTTCAGCTTCCTTCCCTATCCCAGCATGAGTCTCCAGAACTCTCCATCTCCGCTGTAGCCCCTGTCTATGCACAACTGGAGGCAGGAAGACAAAAAGTTGCCATGATCTTGCAGCCTTGCTACACCACCGTGTCAGGCCAAGGGCCTGTTCAAGGTCCCTGTTTCCCAGTCCACCTTGGTGACCTGAACCGGCGAGGCTGTCTGGAGCCTGTCAGAAAAGAGGATGCCATTAATAATAATAAAAAACAAATGGCGCCGTCAACCAAAACCCCAGAGAAGTTGAGAAACGGGTTATTTGTGCATGAAGATGGTGCCCAGATGCCTTGGATTGTGAGAAAAGCCAGAGGAGAGAAGACGTGCAGCTGGTCCGCACCCCCCCCCCCCCCCGCCCTTCATTTCCAGGCTGATTTGCCGATTAACCTCCTGGAATTCTGAGCAGCGGCTCGTTGATCCTGCTCCTCTCAACAGCCCACATAGGCTCTGCCTCTGGGACACAGTGCACATTAAAAAGTTAAGCCATTTATCGCAGAGTTCAGCGCTCCATCAATATCTCATTGAACAGAGCAAAACAGCTCAGCTTCAGTGAGGCAAACCTTGCAGGAAGATAAATGCTAACATTTTCTTGAAAGTCTCAGTAATTATTCAAAGGCCCACCCCCCTCATCCCACCCTTCACCCCAGGTCTCCTCGCTCTCTCTCTTTGGCCAGGATCTGCACCTAACTCTCCTTCTTCGGCGAAATTCCCGGAACCATTTTCCGTTTCACAACCCCGTGGGCAGCACCTCCAACATCGGCGGATGATCTGTGGATTTTATCAGCAGCGGAATCGAGTTCTTGAGAACATAGTCTGGCTAGCGCTGACTTTCACAAACTGTTCCCAAACTGAGCTGCTGTTCCCTGACAACCCCTCTTGGAATGAGAGATTTGGAGCCCGAGGCCACATAGTTGCTCCCGAAGGCCCTGGCGGTCCTATATCACCCTTGTCCATAACAAGGACCTTGTTTCCCGTAACGGCTGTGGAAAGAAGTAGCGCAGAGTCAAAGTTGCCTGTACCCTGGGCATGTCCGCAGTGGGCACCGGGGCACGCCTCGCCAACCTTCTTCTTGGACTCAGCCCTAGCTCTCCAGCAGGAAATTCTACATCTAGCGGCAGTATTAACGCTACCGGCTGTAGCCAAAGGCAGATACTCCCTTTGGAAAGGCAGTTAGCCCTTCTAACATCCCCCGATGTCTCTATAAGATTGATCAGTTAGACCTGGTCACAACATCCTGCTTACAGAATCCTATCTGGGGTCCTTGCATTCAGCTGCCCTCTTGAAATGATGTAGCATTCGAGTAGCCCCGATGTGTGTTGCCTACGGCACCCTAAGAGCCACTGCACTAAAGCATTTTTGTATGGCCAGCAAGATGACACAGTGAATAAAGCCCTTCCGGTGCAAAGCCCTGACAGACAGAGTTCAAAACCTGGACTCCATGTAAAGGAAAAAGGAGAGAACAGATACCCCAAGGCTGTCCTGACCTCACTAGGGAGTGCCTGGTGTGTGTGTGTGTGTGTGTGTACATTTGTGCGTCACAGACACTCATGCATGTACACACACTCACACACACACACCACTGATAATTTTTTAAAAGCACTATTCTGTGAAAAATAAATTTAACAAGTCTAGGGTAAGCAAAAATTAACGAGAATTCTTATTATGGGACCTCTCAAAGCTGGGAAGCATGGAGAATATTCAGTCAGAGCTAGCAGGAGCCATTGGGATAAGCGTTTTTTGTTTTTTTTTTTAACAATTTTTGATGAAATTCTTTGTATTGAAGCATCCAGGTTGGCAATGACGCTTCAGAACCTGCGTGGAAAGCATCTTCTTTCTACACATCTGTTTTCTTGTCAGTGAAATGGGAATCAAATAATAGTTCAGGGGATCGCTGCGACTGGGAATGGAATATGATTGACGTGTCCAAATCACTTGGGACCCTTGGCACCCGGGGCCTGAGTCCTGAGTCTCACCCAACAGCTATGCAACACTGGCCGTGTCTCCAGGAGCCAGAGTCCCAGCTTCCTCACCATGGAGCTACTGTGACAGTCTGGATCAGAGAGATGTAAAGGATTGCATGACCTGTAGCCTGTAAATGGACCAGTAAACTCAGCATAAACCGAAAACCCCAAAACTGCTGGCCAGAACACAGCTGTTTTGGTGAAAAGCCTGTGTCTCATGGTTTGAGTGGATTTGAAACATCATAGATGGAAGTCCATTGACTCTGAGAAAAAAAAAAAAGGAGTAATTTTGTCTTTAAGTCTGACAGGACCAGGTCTTAGCTCCATCTACCTGCTCTGACGTGTTACGGTTGCACACAAAGGCTTGGGAATAGACGTGGTGTTTAGATAGGTTAGATCGAGTAAAATAATCCCACCAGACAGTCTGAGAGTGGAGGCCTCATTTTTGAAGTACAAAAAGATGAATTTGAAGAGATCAAAGCTGACCTAATTCACAGTTAAATCACAGAAGATCTTGCAGCTTTCCCATTTCCCTGGCTTTTTTTTTTTTTTGATCTAAGATTTTTGTCACTGAAGGAAAGGGAAGAGATTGCTGAATGCTAAAGACTCGAGTGGAAAAAGCACCCACGTGTGTTGATGTAATGTCCAACGTCGTCTTCTGAACCAGCAAGGAAGAAGCAGTGAGCCTTTAACGAGTGAAAACCAGCCACGGGCCAGCGTGGTACTGTTCTCACCAGTGTGTGTTCAGACGGCGAGCCGTCTACTCAGCTAATCTAAGTAGCACTGTGAAAGGCTGAGCAAAGAGGATTGAAGGTTACAACATTTCAAAACTTTAGTGTTCAGCTCAATGCTTTTCAGAAAATTAAACAAGAATTTCATATTTTCCTACCTTCTTTCAAACTCCTTTACTGACTCAAGAGGAAAGAAAGCTATGCCCTGTTCGAACCAGGCAACACTGAGCCGTGTTCACCCAGACCCAGAGCCTGAGATGAGACCTGTTTCTTATTTATTCTGAACAACTTGCCGTCTGGTAATATTTTTCTGTTCTATTTTTAATGGCTATAAAGTTTCTATCACATTCAGTAATTATCTTCAATCTCAGAAGGACGGAGGAAATTCCACAAGAAGAACTACATGAAACATCCAGGGTACAGGTGCCAGAAAATATTGTTTTGTTTAGTGGAGATGAGACTATAAAAATATGGCTCTTTATAAATGATGTTCTCAGGCTTATTTATAGACACTATGACACTCGCTCTTAAACTCCTTATTTAATTGCTAACAGAAACGTTATTTCAAAAGGGAATCGGGGTGCTGAAAACACGGCTTAAAGCGGTATATTCTCCGGAGCATCTCATCATTTCTTCCTATTAGCCGCTACAGCTACTTAGGAAAAAAGACGTCAGGAGTTAATTTAAGCCACGGCACACAACAAACAAAAGCATTTTAAGTTTCTCAGGGGCAAGCGTACTAGGCTACATCTTGAAGGAGGCTGACTGGAAAGGGATATCAAAGAGAATTTATTGTGTGATGACCACCTCCAGTTAGCTAGCTAAAGTTCTGAGCAAAAAAATAATACCACAGTGGTTAACAGCACAGGGATAAACTCTGCTTGAAGGAAGTGTGTGTGTGTGTATACGTGTGTGTGTGTGTGTGTGTGTGTGTATGTGTGTGTGAGAGAGAGAAAGAGACAGGGAGACAGAGGGAGAGACAGAGAGAGATAAAGTAAGAGAGAGACACACAGAGAGAAAGAAAGACACACAGAAAGACACAGAGACAGAGAGAATGAAAGAGACACAGAGACAGAAAGAGAAAGAGAGAGAAACTTTGCCCAAGGTTACATTTTTAGGTAGCTATATCAAGTGATTATGCTGGGATATTATAATTACTATTGAAAGCTCAAGACATTGACCTAATGCTGTTATTCACTACCCATGAATACTTGAATCACGGTACAGTCAAATTGAAAGTATCTGCCACACTTACCATTCACCATGGACTCCTTGAAAGATAATTCCTTCCACTTACTGAGAATGCCCACCAAATGCACAGAAGGAAAGGAAAGTATCTTCCTGAAAAGGAGAAAAATCTAAACGACAAAATACTGCGCTTCACACCTACCAGAAGTGTGTACCTATTACAGCCTCCTTGGCTCTCTGGCTCTCCGTGGGTAAATGGAGTTAACCCCTCTGCGTTTCTTGCTCACACTTCAGTGTTCTAAGTTCATAGTCTATCTGGGAAAGGTCCTGGAAATACCATCCCGTACACTAGATAAACAAAAGACATTTTGAGAGCCTTGGTAGTCAGCAGGAGCTGGGTAGAGAAAGTGACAGAGGGACACATCAGATACTTCCTAGCAGAGTGACCTCAGATGTCTCGGTGTAGTGGGGAAGGGATATGAGCTAGGCATTTCTTTGTTCCTGACAGGGGCCCTCCCTGTAAGAGGCTCCCAGGTCACCCACTTCTGAATGCCTGGCAGCTGCTAAGCTAGGCTTGTCCTGAGAGGCAGACGGGATCCACCGCAGAAACCCGGGCTGCTGAAGCAGCGGGGATGATGGCCCTGTGACATTGTCGTGCAGGGCATTTTCTTCTGCTGACCTGTACACGGGTAAATGAAGATAACCCTCGTCACAGAACATAACCCACTTCCCTTTCCTAAGCGACACTGGGGAATTGTGGTAAAGAGCCAAGTGCCCCGCCCGTGTGAGCTGCCTGTCCCGAGGAACTTGAGTGTCAGCATTAGCCCCAGCCTGAAAGGGACGATCCAGGGGTGATCTGCCCCCCAGAGTCCTCCGAGGAGAACCTCCAAAGGCTCTTTTTGTTATCAGCTTGGATGAATGGCTATCTATCTCAGCTTTATTTCTCATTAAATATTTACAGAGGGATTATCGCCAGTTTTGCCCATTTTGTGGTTTTTGTTTTTTGCCTTTAACACACAACACATCACCTAATAAAAATTGCGGCACATAAGGCACCGTGCAGAGGGCGCCGAGGCCAGTGTGGCTTTACCGTTGTTGTTTTAAGTGTCTGTGCTCTGAATTCCCCGGGAATCCATGCTGTTAACTCCCGTGGATATGAACAGACCTCCCATGCCTGTCGGATCCCACTGTGTATTTATTAGGAGACGGCCTTTGCTTCTAGACACTGCACACGGGGCTGTATTTTTCCCCCTGGGTGCTTGCGTTCCTGACCACACTTGTTTGAAAAGAGACCCTAAAATATATGGCTAAGCTGGGCAGGCAAAACAGTCTGGGTAATCAGAGGGCATGTTTAGGAAACATTGCTTACAGGGGCCAGCCGCGCTTTAATGAAACCTCCAAGACGATAAATAGCCGATTCCCCTTCTCCGGGGTCATGGGTGCCAGCTGCAGCGCTGGTCAGAAACCAAGTGGAGTCACGGTCCTCAGAAGGGAGAGATAGGAAAACATCAAATGCTTGGCCACTTGGCCTGGAAATGCTAAGTGCACAGGGACTGAAATCAGGCCCTTTCACTAGCACAACGAATCCTAAAACAGCCACTTCAAAGGCTTTTTTTGGGGGGGGGGGAATATAAAGTTAAAATCAAAAAGAAAAATGCCTTGGTGAAGTCTGGATGGATCTCTGAAGGGAGAGCGTTCACCCTGTCACAAGAAGTTTTCATCTAATTGTGCAAGGTCAGGTTTAATTTATATTAAAGCCTAGGCTAGCGTTCCCTCTCTTTAGAGGACCTCCTTTCCGAAGTCCCCACAGTACAGCTTGGTGCTAGGTGGTAACCCATTAGCCTAAAGGAAAAGATCACCCCCGAAGCAGGTAGATTTTAGCTGACCCCAAAGGCGGATAGAGTTTTGCCTTGTAACTCTTGCCTCTTCAGTGTTGAACAATGAACTAAATACTGTTGAAAACCAGAGTCAAACTTTTGTAGGCTACCCATTCTTACCTGTATTTCTTAATAAAAATCTGACACTGGGAAATTCTGTGTCCACATAAAAGACTATTCAGCATTCAGTCCCCCCACCACCAACTTTCTTTAGCCACCAAAAAGAAAAAAAAAAAGAAAAAGAAAAAAAAAAAACACTGATGGAGTAGCGCCACCGTCTGGACATTTTAAGGATGGCAGGCAGGTTCCTCTCCCTTGAAAGATTAAGCACATTTATTTTTGGGGGGACTCGTTAGACTTACCTAAGTGTCTTAAGAACGTTCAGAGGAATTCTGAAGGCTCCTCCCGTTGATTCATAGTAGAAAAGAATGATGAATTTCACATGGGGGATGCTTTCTGAAGAAAACAGAGTATGGGATGAAGGGAAACAAGCCTTACACTTTACACTTAAAAGATAGGCTCGGAACTAGCTAGTGAACGTGCGTGTTACAGGACAAACTTCTGCCCTGTGGACAAGGATAATCGTCATGTCTGACCCACAGGGCGCTGGGTAGGTCAGAAGCTTGGGAAGTGCTTAACGTGGGGTCTAATTGTAGCAGTGGTCAGCGATAAGAGAGATTATTAAAACTGTATTTATTTAACTCGCTTTCAAACGTACAGATGAGCAGTCGCAGCGTCGGCAGTGACTCTGAGTGCCTGGATCCTGTCCCAGACAGAAAGTTTCCACGCTTTTCTCTACGTCATGGGAACAAGAGGATCTGCCAATATTCTGAGAAGGAGCCATCTCTCTCCCGCTCCCCACGCGCTAGGGCCTGGGCTCACAGCTGCTCAGCACCAGCCCCAGGACTCTCGGGATGAGCAGAGAAGCCTCTTGCCCCACCCACCTCCTACCTCTGCTTTGTTCTGCACATGCTCCCTCGCCATGGGTGTTTACACAGCCCCACGGCGCCTGTGTTCTGTCTTGCTTTGTTTATTTAAATCTCACCTCTCCTGGAGACACAGGTCCTACCTTTTCTGAGAGTTCACCTCCTGTTCTCTTCCTTACTGCCCGTTTTGGACCTGCAAGGATTATTATTGGCGGTGACTCCCTGACTGCCAAACTCATGAAGGGCGGGTATAAGATGTGACTTGCCTCTGTACCCTGGGCAGCCATGAGATGCTCACATCCCTGGTCTTCAACTCGACAATAAAAACATATGTCAGCGCCCACTTCACTACTAGGACAGTCTGTCAAACATTTGGCACAAACTGAAACCTGGACTCCAGGTCTAAATTTAACAAAGAACAGCCCTTCACAGGTTAGAGAGAGTAGGGCTTCCACTCCTGGGTGGCTCTAAGTTGGCAGTAGGACCTCATGTTTATAGGGCTAGTGCTTCCACGGTTACCACTCCCCATGCCTCTGGGTACAGAAGGTGCCTGGTACAGAACAGAGAAGTTCAGCCCCAGATGGGGCCTGGGCTGAGGATAGAGCTGAACTAGTTACAATCCTGCTTCTAGTTCACCCAGTGCCTTTAAGGTTTTCCGTCATCACTTTGATCCTCCATACAATATAAATTTTGCCCCTGCCTTACCAAGTCCCTGCAGATATCAGGAATTGTCCCAGGGTATAGTTCTCAAAACAATTTCAGTTCTTCAATTTTTTTAAATACCCGTATCAACCAGCAGAGGGCAGTGGAGGACAAACTGAGCTCTGGGTTGACTGTCCCAGGCTCGCGCAGTCTAAGGTGAGGGCTACAATCGCATGGTATTTGATGGTAACACTTTGCCGCTATTTCTCTGTATTGCCCTTGAAGTCTGAAGCAGTCTGGTCGGTGTTCTGCTCCTCCAACTTTCTCAGCACTTAGCTCCTTCGCGGAGAGCATCTCAGCCCAATACCCTCAGCTGGAGAAAGGAGGGTGCTGGGTGCAGAAGAAGAACCAGGCAGTAATGCAGAGAGATTCACAGCAAGAAAGGAGAGACCTGAGCCTGCGACCCACGGTTCCAGGGAGGATGGCTCACAGAGAGAAGTCTGGAGAAAACTAAGGGCATTTAGAATGTTCTGGGTGGTCTGGAAGTAGGAAAGGAGACGTGGCGGCCCAGGCTGTGTAGTGGTTGTGGTATATAAAGCAACTACTGTCTGTGGGCTTAAGACCACTTCAAATGAGACACAGAAATGTTACAGACGCACTTCGTGATTCAGATTTTACAGCTGAGGGCCCGGATCCACACTTCTAGCCCATGGACAGCCCACTCTGGACAGGGTTGAGAATAGGTGAGAGATGTACTGGTCATGGCAGAATTCAACAGAATAAACAAAACCCTGGATAAAACCTACAGCCTGACCACCAGGGCCACGCAATTCTAGAGTAAATGTGTGTAAGGTGACTCAGAAAAACTGAACAGCAAAAGTCACAGGGAGGGGGAGTGGAGGGGCAACCATGGCATTTAAATCATAATCTAAATATTACATTCAAACGGATCATGTGGGCAGAGGCAAGGCGAAGTGATGGAATTGTCCCAGTGCTCCAGCAAAGGGTGAAGACGCTAGATTCGCAGTTAGATGGGTGTAGATTCAAATTCAGTTATTGAAATTTAGATTTAGACCTGAGAAAAGGCATACAGTAGTGGATTATAGATGAGTATTTGACTCATCTTTGCATATTTGGTGTTCATTCATTAAAATGTGAATCGGGTAAGTGAACAGTTCTAATGCTTAGAAATCTCTTCCTTTAATTCTTTTCTTCTCCCCCAGTTTTTGGATCCTTTCTGTGTTTTCCTGTCAAGAGTCGCTCAGAAAAACCCAACCTTTCTACTAAACAGGAGATCTGCAAATGTCTGGATGGTGGCTCTCAGGAACAAAGCCCTCCCCAGTGCCTCAGTGTTGCTGCCCACCACACTGCCATCCTTCATGGTCTGCCTGGTGTCATTTCACCAAAGGCCACCTCTTCTAAATAGAGGTTCCTAAGGAGTGTCTCCAGCCACAGGCCTTAAGAAAGCCACGCCTTGACTCTAAAAGCTTCTGAGTGGTGAGAATTCCTGGTCTCCCACGGTCACCTTCTGCTCTCCTGAGCCCAGGACTGTTTTCTCCATGCTACCTTCTGCATCCACCGCACAGCCTGTCTTCGCCAGAGTCTCCTGAGGGTCAGATTGCCGCCACCATTTTTCTGGGGCCATAGAACAGGCTAGAGTAAAACTTGGAGAAAAAAAATAACATGTAAATGTGGAAATAATTTGCCTGCTTGACATTCCTACCATCCACCAAAGGAACTAGTGAAGGATAGTCCTCCCAATGTCTTGCTCAACCAGACTTGTTTTTTTTTTTTTGTCTTGGCGGAGGGTTTTTTTTGGGGTGTGTCTTTGTTTTTGTTTAAATGTGATCACCCCGACTGCCAAGACAGTCTAGAGATTAGAGGTATAGAACCTTCATGTTCCCTAAACCTTGATTGAGGACTAGTCCTCCACGTGTGAAGAACTAATGATCCAGAGCCACCTCCCTACAGGGTTAGAGACAGAACACTCAGCTAGCGAGACTCCAGCCACCAGGCCTGTCTTGTGCCTTCGAGGTCAGGGACAGACATGGCCCACACTAGTATTTGTTAGAAAAGGAGGCAACTGTGCTCTGGCAAGCACTGGTTTCTGCCAGTGGTGAGGTACAGCAGGAAGGCGTGGAGCTGAGGACCAGGCCAGGAAGGCCCAGCACCTGCCAGGGTTGGCCCACTGCCAATCATTGCCCTCAGTCATGTGATCTAGTTTGGTTTGCAGTTTGCCTGTCTTACCTCGCTCGCCACACTACTGCTCTACTCCAGGCTTGTACAAGAAGGCAAACCCAAAGTAAAGACAAACAAACAGTGATCCAGGCAACCAGCCTACCACCACGTCTTTCCTCGCCCCTACCTCCTCACCTCCATCTCATAGATTTCAATAGCAGCCACAGCTCCTGGCCCCTGTCTCTATACCTCGCACCAAGTGACTGCCCTGGGCTCCAGGTCTGTGGCTGCATTTCCTCAGTCATGCAGTAAAGCTCTGGAGGATGAACATGGGGGGACCAGAGGCGACAGGGCGGGGATCTTGGCTGACTTATCCCCTGACACCCTCCCCTCCCCTTGCTCCACCCCTGTCCCATCACTCTTCACTCTCTCCTTCAGGACAGCCTGGATTTCAGTTGAATGTCATGAAAGAAAGTTGGCCCCAGAGGTGTCTCTAAGTGTCTCTGCCCAGCACTAAAGAGAATTTTTTTTGGCAGAACTTCCAAGGTACAAGTAAGCTCCTAACAGCTTTTTGGCACATCGGGGACAATTAGACATCTGCATTCCCTAATCGTCCCTTGGGGAGGGGCAGGCCATGCACCCGCCATACTTCTGCTAAAGTGTTGATTGGGTTGGATTTTGGGTCTCTCCTTCCCATTCTGTCCTCGGGGCTCAAGCAAGGTGGAGGAAACACAAGATATCTTTTATCTGGGGCCAGTCTGACAAGCGAGCATTGGCAGAGGAGCGAGCTCCAGAACCCACAAGAACTGCCTGAAGAAAGTCAGGGATATTTGTGCCTGTGACCGCCTCCCCACCAAAATTCTTTCCATTTTATTCCAAATGTGAGAAAATTGTGAGAGCCTTCTGATGAGCTCCTTTGCCACGAGAAGTGAGCTCAAAGTTCCAAGTCACTGAGAATCAAGTCACAGAGGGCCTTATCCTTGTTGGGAGTGATGACAGCTCCCAAGAGGGCTCCTTCCTGGCAGAGGTGAGTAGCTGCCATCTGTATAGCGCTGGGTGAGCCTCAAAAGGGCCAGACCTGCAGAAGTCCTCAGAGGGGAGAGCTGAGTCCCACCTGGGTATCCTGGCCCACGGCCTGTCACAGTGGTCCCTATCACATGTGTGGCCCGATCTGGAGGAGCAGACTTCCCCCCACTAGACTGCCCAGTGGGAAAGCGGGGTGTCCCCATCTCTGCACAGGAGGATGGCATGCAAGCTGTCCCCCTGGTGGAGCTCACTGACCAAAATGAGAGCTGTGTTTTAGCTAAGGGGGAAAATGTTTCCAAAATGAGCTACAAGTCAGTTTACACAAAGGAGAAGGGCAACTCTATTAGGTTGCAATCTCTGGTTGGGAAATGTGTTTCTAAAGGGAGCTTGCGTGCCATGGAAACAAAGCCCCGAAGCCCAGTTTCAGCTTATTAGCGCTAAATTGGCCACAGCAAATGAGCTCCGCGGTTGTCAGTGACCTGAGGTTTTATAAGCACACGGGGACTGTTTGCAGACATTCTACACGCGCCCCACAGAGCAGCTGGGGGAGGCAGCTAAGCCTACACTGGCATTTCGGAGGCTCAGAACAGCCATGAATCCAGCCCATCAGGCACCCTCTGCACAGGAGCCTCCCTGGGGCGGAAGCCTTCCTGAGATCTCTGCCTTCCCGTTGGCTTTCTTAAGCAGGGAAAGACCAGAGAATAAAAGGTGCAGAGGGCCAGATCTGTGGGCAGGAGCTTTCATCTGAAACCACTGAGAGCAGATCTGAAACAGTCCTATACTGACAGAGAGGTCTTTGAAAGAGAGGGACAAAGGTTTCCACCCTGCAGAGAAGCAGGAGAGAACAGGGGAACAGGAAAAACAAACAAACAAACAGAAAAACCAGCCTCATGCTCAAAGTAACAGTTTGGTGAGGATCAGATTCTGTCTTTTATGATCCCCGGTTTTCTCTCAGTAGGTCTCACCCTGTGTGGAGTCCACACACTATGGGCAGAAATGGAACCATGAGCTGCTTATAGCATGAACAGAATTAGAACCGGATCAGTCTGGAAGAGAGAATAAGATGAGAGGCGGCCCTGGGGAGAATGACAGAAAAGTACTGTTTTTGGGGGGAGAACTCAGAAATTGTGGGCGCTAAGTAGCAGAGAAGTATCTCAGACAGAGAGATGGTGGGTACCTGGAGTGTGGGGCAGGTTGCTAGGGATGCTTCCAGTGGAAGAAATCCAGGAAGCGAAGGGAAGAAGAGGCAGGCAGGGTGAGCTGGTGAGCTGTGCGGCCCAGCCGGGACTAGTGTGGCAGTCTGGATCTGGGGTGTAGACCGTGCTAATTAATTGTCCAGTCTTAAAACTCCTCTTTCCAACTTTAAAACACTCAGTTCTTCTAGCACACTAGCCATTCATGCCACCCCATGCTAGCCCAGTTCACATACGCACACACACGTGCGCATGCTCACATTCATGCACATACACCATTCAAGGTTTACTGTAACTGTCTTGTCTCTTTGTTTGTTTGTTTGTTTTTTCCAAGACAGGGTTTTTCTGTAGCTTTGGAGCCTGTCCTGGAACTCGCTCTGTAGACCAGGCAGGCCTCAAACTCACAGAGATCTGCCTGCCTCTGCCTCCCGAGTGCTGGGATTAAAGGTGTGCTCCACCACCGCCCAGCTCTGTGACTATTCTTGACTAATTTCTCCAAAAAAAATCTTTTCACCCCTTTTTTCTTATCTCACCAGGTACTCTTGGAGCATCCTGTTATATTAGTGACTCTGAATTCTACAATGAATCAAGTGCCCTGTCAGACGATGGCAAAATTAGATGGCATCTGCTTTGCCCCCTAAGACCGTACTTGGAAATTATGTAATAAAGGCCTCTGGAGAAGGAAGCGTGGGTAGGAACACATCTCAGGGGTTTGATGACATGGCAACTGAACAGGGCCCCAAGGAAAGACTAGATTTCTACTGAGCACAATGGGCAGTTGGGTAGAGCATTGTGCAGTGGACAAGCAGAAGATGCAAACTCAAAGAGGTGTCTCTGACATCCTCCTTGCTAGCTCCCCTCACCTGCTAGTTTTGCATGTCAAAGTCTTGAGCCTCACAGGACACCATCCCTGTTCATAGGTGTTCCTTTGTGATGGTGAGCATCAGAGAGCTGCAAGGTGACATCCACAGAAGAGAAGCGAATGGGCTTGTACCTGGGAGACCGTCTTCATATTGTGACAATTGCCCTAGGACTGGTTCATCAGGATAGATGGCATGAATGAGAAACGGTTAGAAATTGGAGGTCTCGCGGGTGGTGGAGGGCAGACCTAGGAGGGCTGGGAAGTGAGTGTGCTCGGGTTTCCTGATGTGAAATTCCCAAATAAGCAATAAAAATATTATGGAAAAAAAGAAGAAATCGGAGGTGTGCGTTAAGTGGCAGCCTGCTCTTGGAAGTTACAAACATTTTCTAGAATGTTCTGGTACAAAGGTGTGAAAGGGCACAAAATATGGAGTGAGTTCACACGTGGGAGACACCTAACAAGTGTGTCAGTATCTGGAGAAGAGCAGGGAAAGAGAGACAACTGGGATTAGCATTTGGGCAAGGGACAGTGATCTTGATGGCCACGATGCAGATACTCCTTTCCTATGTGAAGAGATGCTCGATCTTATTCATTCTCCCTGAGGTCCGAAAGAAAATGGCTTACTCACAACCAAAATGATTTTAATCAGGTAAAGGTATTTTAAACAAGGAGTCTCTTAAAATATGACCAGTGCTTCTAGTCTAAATTTATAGATGGGTTTTGCCAGCAGCACGCTGAAAACACTTACATAATATCTTCAAGGAGAGCTTGGATTTCCGAGTAGAAGAGGTCTAGTGGCCTATGAACATCCCAGAACTGACCATCTCATCGCAGAGTGGACCCTTCGGAAATACTTATCTAAACTGTTGCTCCACACCTATTCACGCTCCCTGCCTTAATTTCCAGGCAGCCGAAGGGCAGGTGGAGCTGCCCAGTTGACTCTGCTCCCTCCACCCTCACACTCAGTTCCATAGCCACCCGGACGCTTGGCATCCTCGTCACTGGCTCTTTGCTGCCGTTCTCAATATCTTTTGGTCTCAGTCTCGAGAAAGTCTGTTTATCTATACTGCGATTGCCACAAGAGACTAAATTGTGCAAACTGCCTTTGGTAAACTTTCACAATAAACAAAATTCCAACACGGTCATGCCTTGGAGGTCTGAGGAGGTCTAAGAACTGACAACAAATTTAGGAGAGCAAGGCATGAATCACCGTCCGCGGAGTCTCTAAATTTAACCAGGACTTTAATTAGGGAGCTGGATTTACGGCACTGAGAGGAAGAGTTCCAACAATGGGAGACATCCTGGCTGAGATGGGGTTCTTTGTCTACCTTTCATTTCTCTCAACCACACTTGTCTCCCCTCATTCCTCTCCACCTCCCATGGTTCTGCGAGCAGTTGCTTGCCAACAGATGTGCGTCAGGAGCATGCGGGCGCGCTGTTTACACCCCTCAAGCAGAGCATAGCTGAAGCAGGACTTCTGCCTGCAGCAAGGCTAGTTGAGTGCCAAGCACTATGGAGAAACCAGATTCTAAGCACTGTCCTATTGGACCCACTAAATAGACCTGCCCCCTTGCCGATCCATCAACGTGCCGAGCTGTTGGAGACTCCACAGCTCTTTGCGAGAAGTGTATGTTTCCCCTAAACTTACTTGTTATTAGCCAGTAAATAAGCTTCTCGTTGGTACCTAACTTCTTCTTCAAAACTACTCCCAGCTCCCCAACTTCGAGGTTGAACTGTGTTAACAATGCCCGGCGTGGAAAGTCCCTGTAGGGTTTGTAAGAAATTAATGTTAGCCCCTCTCAACAGAAAGCTAAGGCTTTGCAAAACACACCATATGCTTGTCACTTTGCCAATGAATCAAGATGTTTTTGCAGCCTTCTGAGTCTGAATAATTAATGGGAATGTCTAAAGATTACCCCAAGGTTCAGGGAGTGAGGATGGGGCCTCCGCAGTGTCCACCGTGACTCAACCTCAACTCAGTCCAATATTTCATGTGATAAATGGCCAGGCTTCACGACCACCCCACCCACCCAACTCATCACCGTTCTTCATTCCCTCTTCTTCCCCCTTCCTCTTGTTTCTTATGTTAGGTTCTCTGGTTTGCTTCAAGCAAGTGTGGTTACCGTTTACCATCCTCAGACATAGCACTTGTTTCAACTTTCTCCAGCTTCGGCAAGGGTTGTCATTCTAACAGATACACTTTGGTATCAGCCGCGTGGCTGTCAAGGGACTCGCTTCCTTTCAGTACCCTCTTGCCAAACAGTTCATCTAAATCAATGAATCAAGTAATAATAAACAAAATAAATAAAATGAAAAATAAAATGAATAAATAAATCAATAACCTGACTAATTGTGGTGCTTATAGACAACATGGGTTTTTTGAAATATTTTAAAAGAACAGATATTAAGTTCTTCCTCTATAATTTTGATATATTCATGATCGTTTTAAATAGACCTTTGCCATATGAACTTAGGCAAAAGAACTCATCTTTATTCTTTATCCTCTTTTGGGAAAATCAATTTCTGGAGCTCACTGCCTATTGTTGACCCATTTCTTCCCTCTCAGAGCTGTCAGAATGAAGTGCTAGTCAGTTCTCAACAGAATGGTCCATTTGTTTCCTTTTTCTTTTGTTTTTTGTTTCTTTCTTTGGTCTCACACTACAAGAAGACTTGCCTGGAACTTCCTATGTAGGCCAGGTTCCCTTGGAACTTGTGGCAACCCTCCTGACTCCACATCCTGAATTCTAGTATTACATTTGCTCCCCGCTACATCTGTCTTACTTTTAATTTCTTATCTATCTTTAACTTAATAAAACAATCAACTTTTAATATAGAGGTAATGATGCATACCCACAGCTCCAGCTACTTGGGAGGGTGAAGCAGGAGGACCACTTGAGTCCAGGTCTTGGCCAATCTAGGCAGAGCAATGAGACCCCTGTTTCAAAACAAAGCAAAATAAAATGGACGTCTAGTACAAGTCCTTTCCCAAATGTAAGACTGTCCTCATAGTTCCCGTCACGCTTGTCCATTGTAACACCTTAACTGATGACAGAGCCCTTTGGTTTATGTAGGGAATCTGGGGGACAGAGTCATCACAGTAAGTACTTCCTATACACCAGGGCTTTACAGTAGATTCAGAAGAAATGTGTATTTCAGTAAAGCTGAAATTGGGCGTGACAACATTTTGAATGTTTGCTCTCATCCTTCCTTAGGCAGCAGAAGAGTTACAGTTGGAGTTGGAGGCTATATAGTCTGTTGCTGAGCTGGCAAAATACATAAAGTGAGAACCCAAATGCAAAGAAAGAGGATAAACGACTTACCTTGTTTACTGAACCAATAAGTAATATTTCAAATAGAAAAAAGTTGATTGGTTTAAGCTTAACATATACCAAGTGCAGTACAACCGCCTTGCCTAGAACTAGATCCAAACTGCAGAAATACCTTTTGAGAGAGAGACAGAGAGAGAAAGATTGTGGTGTGTATATGTGTGTGTGTATGTGTTTGCATGTGTGTGTGTATATATGTGTACATGTGTGTGCTGTGTGTTTGTGTGTATGTATGTGTTTGTGTGTGCTGTGTGTTTGTGTGTGTGCATGTGTGTACGTATGCGCTTTGTGTTTGTGTGTGTATGTGTGTGTGTGTACGTGTGTGTGTGTGTACAGGTGTGTGTGTATGTGTGTGTGTGTGTGTGTGTGTGTGTGTGTGTGTGTGTGCGTGCTTGAGGGCATGCAGATGTACACATGCATGTGGAGGCCAGGGCTTGATGTCAGCTGACTCCAAATATCATTCTCCACTCTCTCTTTAGAGACAAAGTCCCTCGGTGAACCCAAAATTCACCATTAACAAGACTAGCTGGCCAGCAAGATCCAGAGATCTGCTTGTCTCTGCTGGCCCATCCCAACTCCCACGCCCTTGCTAGGGATGAAGACTCAAGTGATCATGTCTCACATAGTGCGTAGGAACCTAAACTCAGGTCCTCATGCACATACCAAAGGTACTTGACCAACTGAACCATCATCTCCCTAGCACCAAAAAGGCCTTTTAAAGATAACCAGGTATTCTACCATGGTTAATGCAAAGACATGTTATGTTAGCCCAAGCGGAATCTCATCTGTTTTAAAAGTTCATACATCGTACTTTAGGTCGCTCCCCACTTGGAATGTTCTCACGGCTACTCCTCTTGACTTTCATAATGCCTTTGCTGAGATTCCTCCCAAAGGAAGAACTCGCATCTCATGAATGAGTTCTTGCCTGGTGTGATCCTGTGAAGCAAAGGGGTGGGTGATGTGGGTGGTAGCGGTGTGGGAGGATGGGAAGACAGAAAGCAAATGAGGAGAGAGGGTGAACAGGAAGGAGGACTTCTGTGGAACACAGAGGAGAGCACCTGGTGACCTAGTCCTCCCTCTGACATCATCATAGTTGGCGCAGTGTAACCCCCCAAACCGACTGTTCAAATGAAAGCAGAGGAGGAAATTTTTCTTCAGCCTTACTCTCCAGTGAAAAAAAAGCTTGCCCTACTAGCACTATTTAGATAGCACTTCCAGGAAGTACGGATGCAGGTATAAGCAGGATCCCATGATGCTCTGAGGCAGGAGGGAAGGCATATGGTGTCTAAGCCTGATGGTACCTGAAAAAAATACAGGTGGAAGACCTAAAGGGATGCAAAAGGCATCAAATAGGTATTGATACTAGAAATTAACATGCAATAAAAACTAAGGACCCTTAGATATGGCAGGGCCAAAATGTATATTATTGAGAACTAAAAAAACAAAGTGAGAAAAATATTTTACCTAAGATCCTAAATTTAGAGCTAAATACGACTTTAGTCATTTGGACTACTCAATTTCCTCATTCCTCATTTCCATCTAAGCACATGGTTATTATTATGTTTTATTACCATAGAACTAGTAAACATAAAGAAAGCAAAGACTATAATAAAAAAAAAACACTATGGTGCAATATATTGTTTCTCTTTTTCTTCTAAAATGAAAGCATTCATATCATCCAGGTAAGTTTCTGTAAGCCAATGTTCTAAGATTCACTTTTATTTTGAACCTGTGTCCTTAGCAACATTTTCTTTCCATTCCCATAGTTTTGTGTCCTAGTTAGAAATATAATCTTTAAGTATTCTGAAAAGTTATCTGTAAACGGAGACTTCGCTTTGTTTCCCAGCCACCCAGACCCAAATAATCACACAGAAACTATAATAATTACACTGGTTGGCCAATGGCTTAGGTATATTCCTAACTAGCTCTTACATTTTAAATTATCCCATTTCTATTAATCTATGTATCACCACGAGGCTGTGGCTTACCAATAAGGTTCCAGGATATTTCTCCTTTGACAGCTACATGGCATCTCTCTGACTCTGCCTTCTTTCTCCTTGTATTCATTCAGTTTAGTTTTCAGTTATTCTGCCCTGCCCTAGGTCAGGGCATCTTCTTCATTAACCAATGGTAATAGAGCATATTCGTAGCATACAGAGGGAAATCTCTCACATCAGTTATCAAAATGCTATGAATTCTACTCACCTACTTTTATGAAGTTGAATGATCAGGAGAGAAATCTGCAATCATTAGCATCATCTTCTAGCCAAAAACTATCTAGTATTTTGTATACTTGATGCAAAACTTAGAAACTAACTTTCCCCACCTGCAGGGAGTCTATAATCTAATTGCAGATACACAACAATGATGTCATTAAATGAATGCTTCACCTGAAGTACAAAGAAGAATTTGGGGTTTAAAATAGTCATGGGGTTGATAGCTTTTCCAAGCTTTGCAATAAAATCCATTTTTAATGAAGCTTGGGGGGGGGAGGAAAGAAAGGAAAGAAGGAAGGAAGAATGGAAAAAAATCAAATTTACTGGAAGCAACCAAGTATCATACACATGCATAAATTAAAAACAAAGGAAGCCTAACTGTAATTCTGCTTATTCAACTAAATTATATCTTTTCTAATGGCATAAAACTACTGCTGGCTTCTCATAGGGCTTAAAAAGTTTGTTTCTCTTTCTTATATCATTTTGAAAGTCGTGCTTAAAGAATTAAGCCCTAAATAATAAATAAATTAGCAATGGGATTAATGAAGACTTCCTACGCCATTTAAATGAATCTTCTGGCTCATGGGTTTAGTGTCAATGATGGGATTTCTCCAAGGTAGAGCTCATGGTTAGTTAACTTTTTACATGTTGAAAATGAAGACAACTGAGCTTCAACTGACACCCAATGAATCAGGCCTTCTGCAAAGAAGGCACAGAATCTATGTGAGTGTGATTACGTATGTATGTTTGTGTTGTGTGTGTGTGTGTGCGCGCACGCGCGTGCTTGCACGCATGCATGTGCATTATTTAAATCACTCTAGATCACTTTTGTGCTGCAGAAGGCTGTAGGCCTTACAGGAGGCGCTCTGGAGGGTAAGAGGCTGCTGTTTTCCATGACCTAATCTGACTCTTCTTGCTATTGTCGCTCTCCCCAGATTTTCTTAGAAAGGTAATTCCAAAGGCTGCTTGGCTCCTCTCACAGAATAGATTTGCCAAGGGAGCCAGGAGTCTGGAGAGGCTCTGAGAATCTTGGAGACCAAGGAAAGAACATTCTGGAGCATGACTGGATTTGAGTTTAACTTCATGTTCCCCCTCTTTGTGCCATGTCACTGATTTAAGAGTTGCAAGACCAAAACATGACTACTGACTCCAGACAGCAAAATGTGTTTATTTTTTCAAACGATAGTAAAACAAACAACCCCAAGCCCACACAGTCTTGTTTTCCTTCCTCTATGAACTGTAGGGACATTTTCTAGCAACTCAACTGGTCAGGATCCTGGTCTAGGATTCCTTGTGCTTAAGACAAAGGGTGTTTAAGTACGACTACCCAGGGCCCCACACCTTAAGCCATTTGCCTCTGCCAAGGAAACCATGTCTTTGGTTTTTTAGACTGTAGAGCATATATTAGGAAAGAAGAGGCAAATGAGGTGTTGTTTTGGGAGATTTGCTCACACTGTCACTCTGAAATTGCCAATAAAGCTAAACCTTGAATTAGAGGTGGAGTCAATGTCCAGCTGGCCAGAATTAGCCATAGAGGTTCTGGAGGACTGAGATAGGGAGGGCTCGGACGTAGTAGGGAGGAGCTTAGAAAGATGCATGGTCTTTTCCATCTGGGAAGGTGAAGGGGTAGGATCAGCTTATCTTTTCTTTGTCACTCTGTGGATATATCAGGTTTCTACCGCAGTATCTGACTCCTGAGATTTTATTGATAAAAGAATAACTTAAATGCTTCGAGAATAGGGCACAGCTGGTCTGAACTCGAGCCTGCAGATCTTGAGCCAGAAAGCTTTCAACCCGCCCCTACCCCAGCCATTCCCTTCCAAACCCCAGTCTGGTAACACATGTCAAAATTGCTCATGCATCTGATAGGTATTTTGATTGATGTATTGGTCTTCGGAGTCGTCTTTGACTTTTCCTGGTGAAATACCTTGAAATTTCAGTTTAGGTAGGTGGCTTGGTAAGGTTTTTCTCATAAAGGCTTAAGAGAATCGAGGCATTCTTGGACATTGTTCGAAAACAAGGGGAAAAAAAGCTTAAGAGCCCTTGTGGAGACAGTCACACTCATTGCCTGTCCCCACGACCTGTCCTCTTAATGTCTTATGCTAAGAAAGCCTCCGTGACTCCGACTGCTTATTCCTCCTCTGCTGAGCTATTGTCTCTCTGTCTAAAGACAGCCTGTGCATCCAAATAGGCTAGGACTCCAGAAGTGGGAGGAGGGGAGGAAGTGGAAATTTTGAGTGGTATTATTTATAAAGTAATAAAAAAAAATTTAAATTTAAAAAAAAGAAAGCTTGAGCAAATCCTAACAGAGTTGGAAGGAAAGAATAAAAGGCTTGCAGCTAGAATAGCTTTTATTCTATTAACTGGCCCAGTAGTAGACTTCTTTCTCAAATCCGGGCAAAGGTAAGGCCTTTCTCTCTAGGAAGGGTGTGAGCAGAGTTAATTTGAAAGGATGAGAAGGTGAGGCACAGGTCCGACTGCTTCTGGAGACCGAAGGGAGATACACCAGAGATTCTAAGGTCTTTTGAGTCACAGAGTCAGCAGGTCACCTCCAAAAGACCAAACAATAGCCGGTACCACCATAGACAGGAACCCAGATTGGGCCATCTGGGCCTTTGAAACCAGACAGAGGTCCTGATAGTCATTACTTCTAAGTGCCCAGTGGGATCTAAGAGACGTGCTCTGTGAGGGAAGATAGCAAAGTCTCGGGCCTCAAATATTGCCACATGCAATTTTAATGCGTATTATTTGGTACATAATTGAAATTAACCAAGCACTCGAAATAAAATCACATGAATAAAAATCAGTAGACACAATGAATGACAGAAGAATAGAAATTCTGGTGTTGTCATTATTAGACAAAGACTTTTCTAATTTTGAAAAATAATTATGACTATTTAAATAGAGACCTAGAAATCTTTTAAAAGACATGTCTGTTTGATGAGTAATAACACCAAACATGTTTAGTGGGTTTGTTTGTCAGCCATGTTTTCTCGCTTTGATTGGCCATGTATCTTCTTGTAAACAGTTACTTTCTGATACCTACTTAGAAATATGCATTATAGATATTTTCTTGCAGTCTGTGATTTATCCTTCTGTTGGTAGCATCTTTTCTTTTTAAACTTTCATGGAGCTTGCTCTTTGACAATTTCATAAGTGTATAAAGCACATTCCAATTATTATAAACCCCCATCTCTCTCCCACCTCTATTACCCTTCCGGCTCCACAAGTCCCTCTCACACTCATGACTTCTTGTTCTTGTTGTCATTGTCATTGTTGCTGTTATTTTGTGACACACTAAGTATGATTAAGATCATCTGTGGGGTCATGGGTTGGAACTATCCATGGAGTCTAGTGGACTCACTATTATACACACAACTTAAAATGTGCTGCGGAGATGAGGAGAGAGCACGAGACACAAACAGACTCACGTGTATAAATTTATTAAGAAGATCTGTGCAGACGAGCTCGGGGAAACAGTGAACAAAATGGGAGGAAGAGAGCGTGGGAATGGCACCTTTAGCTTTTAAAGGTTTCCCAGCACACGCACATGAGGGGGAAAAATGTGCCCACGTCAGACGCTGATGACAGGCGATGCTACGCCCTGCGCCTGCGTACAGGGGCTTCTACGTCAGACGCTGGTGATGCCGATGGCGGGCGACTCACACATGTGCACCTGGGAAACATATGCTAGCCTCAGAACCCGGAAGTGCAGCCTTACGGGTGGCTAAAGGAACACACAACTAAAGACAATGATTATTCCACCAAATACACTGGTAGCTAATAGTTAAGCAGGAAGAAGCAGGGCCCTGGACACTCCTCTCCCATCCACAACTGACTGTTGGATCGGCCCAGCCTTCTATAGGCCCAATGTAGGCATTGGCTGTACCACATCTGGGCACAACATTTCGCTGCTCTTCTCCTACTCTAAGGCTGGATGCTGGCTACAGATCCTAGGCTGCAGGTCAGAATTGAGTTTCAGAATGAGGTGAAGCAAAGGCAGGAGACCAGGTTCAGAAGAACCAGATGGACAGATGGACTGCAGGTCCAGATGGGTGAGTAGAAGGATAAACAGATAGCAGTTCAACTAGACCATGTCAGCATCAGGGAACAAGTGAAACTGAAGCCCCTGGGTCAGCCAGGAGTTCTCCTCTTGTCTCACACACACGATAGTCAGATGAGAGGTCTCTGGGGGCTGGGGCTGTGCCCGTCCTGGGTGCCATCTCTTTATGACATCCTGGTGAAGGAGCTGATGTGTCTGATGAGCTCTCAAACCTGGCTTTCCTGATACGATTTTAAGATACTCGTGTGCTCCTACTGTCTCGATATATCTGGATATATTTCTAATACGACACCCTTTCTGTACTCAGGGCTTTGTCAGTTATCAATCTGTGCCATGTGAGTGATGCCAGAATACAGTGCCACCCAGGTGTGCACCCAGGTGCAAAGTCATTCCCCATCCTCAAAACAGAGTGAAAACCTCCTGTACAGAGAATCTTCCAGGGCTAGACACAATCTAAAGAAAAAACAAACAAACAAACAAAAAAAAACCACTGTTTTACACACAGAATAACTTAGAACGGGGCACAGTCTGTTCTCAATATTCACAGCCAAGGTCGAATATTCGAGTGCAGTATAGCTGAGTTCTCCTCCTTGGGTCTCAGAATGACATCAGGGTTAAACACACTGTCTGAGCTCACATCTGAAAAGTCTGTGAAGGAATCTGCCTCCAGCCACTTTCAGACCGTTGACAGACTCCAGTTTCTCTTAACTGGAGCCCAAAGTCTCCTTTTCCTGCTATTGATCAATGGGTCAGGAGCCAGTAAGACTGCTAGGGAAACAGAAGGTCATTCATAGCTAAAGGTCAGCTCAGCAAGAGGATGTAACAGCCCCAAATAGTTATTACTCTAGTAACAGAGCATGAAGATTCATGATGCAAAAACTGATTGAACGTCAAGAAATAGACAAATCCACTGATAGTCATGAATTGCTACAGCCCTCTTTGAACAACTGATAAAAATGAGTATACATGCAACCAGTAAGGATGTGAGACACTTGAACACCACTGCCAGACAATGTGGCATTATCGGTATCCAGGCAAAATTCCACTCATGAGCAAGAGAGCATACATGCTTGTTAAGTATGCATGGAACATGTACCAAGATCTATAAGGCCAGTCAATACATGAGAATATCTCAAGTCATTCATTGTCTGTCCTCTGACCACCACATATATTATGCAGCAATCAAAAGAAAAATATATCTGGGAACATCTCTAAATATTAGGAATAAAATAATATGCTTCTAACTAATTCATGAAAACAGAAGCAACCCAAAGGCAAATTCAATGTAATTTGAGGATGATAACACAACACACAGAACTGAGAAGATAGATCAGAGGAAGAGCACTTGCCTGCCATGTGCACGGTCCAGGGCTTGATCCTCAGCACCACTAAAAAATCAAACAAATGAAGCCAAGCCTGGTGGGGCATGCCTGAAGAGGAATTACAGGAAAAGTTACAACAGTAGAGAAGGCACACTGGGAATAGGAAGTGACACCATTACAAAAGGCTATCAAAGACCTTAGTGTCCACCTTAAATAAATAAATAAATAAAT
Source organism: Microtus oregoni (assembly GCF_018167655.1). NCBI lineage: Eukaryota > Metazoa > Chordata > Mammalia > Rodentia > Cricetidae > Microtus > Microtus oregoni. The sequence goes on from NW_024543874.1 coordinate 1,557,409, forward strand.
AAAAGGGGGAATAATAATAATAATGCCAGATGTAAACAAAACCAAGGTAAAATAAAGATCAGACTGGAAATCAATGAGGACAAGTCATAGAACTTCATCTCTGTGGTAGAGTGCTTGCCTCTCCTTGGGGGAAAACTGATCCCCTCTCCAGTACTGCTTGGGGGCGGGTGGGGGCTGCAGAAACCAAATGAAGAAATTCTGATAAATTTGTTAGCAAGGCTGATGAGGAAAAAGAAGATGCTAAGGCCAGGGAGAGGTGCCACCAACACAAGTCTATAACTACCATGCAAGAGGATTAGAAAAATCCAGATAAAATGCATGGATTTTTTGATGGAGTCAAAACGTGCCCAAGATCACTCAAAACAAAAACTGAATTGGTCTGATTGTAGTAATGAAATGAAACTTGTAAGACAGCACTTTCCCATGAATTAAACTCAAGCCTTAGATGGATTCACTAATGATACCACAAAACAATAAGGAGGATCTCACAGAAATTCTACCACAATTTCAAGTAGGGGGGACAAGTCCTTCCTAGCTTTTTGAAACCAATATTATCTGAAACAAAAACTTGACAAAAATATAGCAAACCATACAAGGTGCTATTTCTCCCCGAGCTCATCTATAGTTTCTTCTGTCTCTATTAAAATCCAAGAATTGGTTTTGATTCTAAGAAAGTAGATTCTCAGGCACTAGTGAGATGAAATATCATGTTGAAGCACCTGCTGCCAAGCCCAAGTACTGAGGTTCAATCTCCAGAACCCCAAAAATGGATGGAAAGAATCAGGTCCTGCATGTTGTCTTCTGACCGCCCCAAATCTGCCTTACCATATACATGTACACATTCAAGCACATACACATAAGTAAATAAAACATTAGAAAGCAGTTTCTGGTATTCATATGGAAAAACAAAAGTCCTTCATAAACATAGACGTAGAAGCTCTTAGGAATACTTTAGCAAAATAAGTCTAACAATTAAGAGGGATAATACAACATGATCCAGGGGTCTGCATTCCAAGGGTTTGCAAGGCTCTGACCAGATATTCAGTTTTCTTAGCAACATTTCAATTACTCTTTCTCCACTAACTTCTTTTGCATTTATCATGAATCCATTTTCCAGGGCAATGTGGGATTATTTCAAGCTCCTCATTTACTTCCACTGACTTGTTTGTCTGCCAGAGTTCAAGGGACCCACTGTTTTCATTGCTAGAAATCTGAATTTAGGTTGCATAGCACCCCTGACTTTTTAAAAGTTGACCGATGATATCCAAATCAAAATAAATCTGCATATTAGTAGGCTAACAAACACCTGTGTGTATCAATATACACATGGAGTACTTGCTGTTCATTATTTTTAAAAACTTATAAAACCAAGACTGGAAAGGAACACCCTCAACATGCTGAAGGATTTCTACTGCAGAAACACCTACAGATTTAATTTTTATTTAGCATTGTCTTAGAGGTCCCACCTGGTACAATAAGCAAGAAAATAAAGTATGTTTCCGGGTGGTGTGGTGCACGCCTTTAATCCCAGCACTGAGGAGGCAGAGGCAGGCGGATCTCTGAGTTCGAGGCCAGCCTGGTCTACAAGAGCTAGTTCCAGGACAGGCTACAAAGCTACAGAGAAACCCTGTCTCAAAAACCAAAAAAAGAAAAAGAAAGAAAGAAAGAAAGAAAGAAAGCAAAGTAGGTTGTGGTACACTTAGTCACCATTGACAGGCAGCATGGTTATCTACATAGATGGTCCAATGGGGTCCTCAAGGAACCGAACCCAAGTAAGCTCTGTGCAAGATCAACATACAAAACTTGGTCGTATTTCTTTATGCTAGCAATCGAAAGGCAGAAAGTGAAATGTAAATTTGAATAGTAGACTAGAGATGGTTCCACAGGGAAGGGTGCCTCCCACCATGTCCAGTGACCTGAATTCAGTCCCTGAAACCCAGAGGGAGGAAGGAAAGAACTGACCATGCAAACTGTCCTCGGACGTCTCCATGCGTGCCATGGCACACATAAGCCTACAAATGTAATAATAATAAATAAAATGTGTTTATGACATTTGTAAGTAAATATGAGTCCTGTTTAGAATTTTATTAGAAAACATAAACTATGTAAGGATAAATCTAACAAAAGGTGTGTAGGACTATGTCTCAAAACCCATGAAATATTAGCGTGGAACTCAATAGAAGCAAGAGGTGGGCATGTGGCTTAGTGATAGAGGGCTTGCCTGGAATTTACTAGGAAAATGCATTTAAAAGGGCCTAAATAAATGGAAAATTAAATTGCATTCATGGGTCGAAAGACTGAGAATTGATATGGTGTTCTGTCTCCCCAAGTTCATTTGTAGATTTGTGGTTCTCACTATTAAAACCCTAGATCTATTTTGTTGTAAGAAAGTAGATCCTATAATTCCTGTGGGAAAGCAAAGGACTGGATAAAACAAATTACTTTGGAATAGAACTGCAGAGTGATATTGCTGTGGCTGAGGCAGGTGATTGGCTTTCTTGTCAGCGTTGTTCTACCACTAAGCTATATCCCCAGCAAATGACTGACTTTTGGTTTTTGAGACAGGATCCACGTATGAATCTCTGGCTGACCTGGAACTCACTATATAGCACACACTGGCCTCGGACTCACAGAGATCCTCCTGCCTTGGCCTTCCTGGGGGTAGCAGTACAGACTTGTGCCACCACACATATGGCACCAAGAAGGTAATGCCCTACTCCTATCATAGCCAGCAAATATCATTTGCTTGGAGAGGATGCAGGTTCTTGGATGGATAAATATGGCGAGTCTAATGAGCTTGTACATTTTAAGCACGTCCAGGTTGTCCTAGTCCCGTTACAACTGCACAAAGTTTTCTAAAACGTGGAGCTACCTGTTTCACATGCCTCTCCCACATCGCGCAGGCACCCGTGGACATTGCCCTCGCACCTGCAGCTCTGCAGCTTCCTCTTTGCTGCCATCCTGATTATCTTTACACTGTCTGTGTCTCCGTGTGCGTTGTCTTCCTGTTTCTTGCATTGCTCCCCAAGTCACATGGAACACATCATCCAGGAGTCTTCCCGGAAAAGTTGCAACTGACATAAGCTTCTGCTTGCCTCGGAGAGGAAGTGGTTGACTTGTCAAGATTCTCATCCCCTGAATTTCCTGGAGGGGGGGGGGGAAACTCACTTCTCTAAAGCTCCACTCAAATAGACTGTGTCTGATACTTAAGGCGGTCAGCTCCATCCCTCGGCAACGGTTTGGTTTGCGTTGTTCTCCAACTCTCCCAGAAGAACGGCCAGGGCTTTGGGAACCAGGAATGCTGCTGTTTAAAAACAAAACAAATAAACAGCTGCCTCTGTTTGTACCTCCTACAGCTGTAAGCTCAAATCTTGGATCCTAATCCTTGATTTCTCCAAGGAAAGGTCTGATGCTCTCTCTAATCAAAAACAGTGTCCTGGCAGAGTGTCTTGGTCAGTGCTCAGTCTCCTACAACTATTACTGCCAGTGTGTTCTGGCATCTGGTACACCTCAAGCTGACTTATGTTTTCCTGACTATGCTGTGCAAACGGTCAGATATTCCATAGCTGGACTATCCGAGTGTTCTCTCCAGTCTGGAATCTGGATCTGGCTGTCTGTGCTCTGCCCATGGCGTGAAAGGCAATAGGGGAGCTTCACCCCTACTTCTCGGATCTTGTCACCAGGAATTTTTTCAGTGAGCAGTAGCCCTGGTGTGGATGCTATTTAGAGATTTGCTATTGTTTATAAAAAGTTTTGGATATGTGAAAATCTTATTTTTCATTTGTTTCTCTCTCTCTCTCTCTCTCTCTCTCTCTGTGTGTGTGTGTGTGTGTGTGTGTGTGTGTGTGTGTGTGTGTGTTTGGACATGGCATGGTATGCATGTAGAGGTCCGAAGATGAACTGTGGGAGTCCATTCTCTTCTACTTGCATGTGGATTCCAGGGGTTAAATTCAAGTCACCAGGCATGGGTGGCAAGCACCTTACCAATGAGTCATCTTGCTAACCTATGAAAATCTTTAATTTCTGATCCTGCCAATCCCTCTATCCCACTGCCTCTAACATGTGACTGACTATAAAATTCTGAACAAGAAACAATTTTCCCTTTATAGCAAGTAAATTCCTTATATGTACTAGTTCTTGTTCAATAATTTAATTCTACCCAGATCTTGACTTTGTCATGTGGCCTAATTTTGTTTGGCTCTTTGCAAATCTAAAATAGGCTTGACCCAATAATCTGTAATTTTTCTCTCTCACACACAAACACACATTGATAGTACCTTCAATTTCACACACACACACACACACACACACTTTGATATGGGTCATTTTTAATCTACTAAAGTAAATTAAATGACAAGGTTGACAGACCCTTTCTACCTTGGAGCATTGCATATTTTAGTTGTAGAAAATTTCACTGTGAGTTATTTCTTTAAAGACTCTCTTCTCTTCCCTTCCCTCCCACCGTCCTCAAGATAAGGCGTTGTTCTACAGCTCAGGCTGATTTGGAGCTTGCTGTGTAGCCCAGGCTAGCCTCACAGTCATGATCTTCCTGCATCTACCCCTCAAGTGCTGGGGTTACAGGTATGAGCAATTGTCCCTGGCTCAATAGAAATCATACTTGTTTATTTGCTTGTTTATTTGTTTCTGGTACTGGGGATCAACACCGTCTGTCGTTAGAGCCCCAGCCCCTGCATCTCTTCGCTTTATCCAGTTGTCACTCAAATTCCAACATTCAGTTCCTGAACTGAGGCTGACTTCTTAGATCCTCTTCTCGTCTCCTTTTCATTGTTTTCTCTTTCAATGTTTTGGATTTCTGAAATTTCGATTTCAATACTTTCTCATAAAATTCCTGTGTCTTGTATTATAAGTTTGATTTCCAAGATCATTGTCCTTTGGCTCTTTTAATGAAATCTCCAATTCATTGATCATAAAATGTGTTCTTAGTTCTCTGGGGATGTTAATGGAAGTGTTATTGGATATTACTGTTTTTGCTGTTGATGTTGCTATTATTATTGCTTTTACTTTTTTTTCTTCTCTCTGTATTTTCTCTATTTCTTTGTTTTGAATGAGATGCTTCTTTTTCAGTTTTTTGAGACCAAAGCCTTACTCTTTAGGCCAGGCCGACCTCAAACACATAGATCTCACCCTTTAGTCTCCTGAGTGTTGGGACTGTAAGCACAAGCCTCCAAGCCTGGTAAACTCTCATCTTTCACATTAGAACTAATTTTCAAATGTTCCTTGCTCTTAGCAGACCAGTTATGTTTGAGGGTGGTACCCTTGACTCATACTGGAAACATCCGTGGGAAGCTGCAGCTAGTTTTCCAGCCCTTCCTCTAAATTTATTAAAATGCAAAGGGAAAAGTTCCTCAGAATGTGTACAGAATGTTCCATTCAAGTTCAGGGATCCACGGATCCAGAGATCCTTAGATAATGATGCTAAACACCGATTGCTGTTTCTCCCTGACACTGGTTGATGGACAAAATAGTCTTCCAGCTTTGAAGAAAGGAGATGCACCAGCAGCCAAGCTGCCCATGTTACTTTGAAACATTCCCAGGATCAAAATTATCTTTCCTTGTTTCATCTAAAATAGACTTTTCCATAATTCTACTCATATGTCTTATTCATGCTTACTTCATACATTAGCATTCAATGAACTTAAAGGTCTTTCGATTCTTTGGGAATGCCATACCATGTATTTAGATCATAATCCACACCCCAATTCTGCATCTTCTTTAGCTTTTTAAACAGTATATTGACTCTAATCTGTCCTGTCCATATAGGTGAGGGCCCATCCACAGCAGTGTGGTCGACCTACCAGGAACAAGACCCTTAAAGAGAACTAATTCTCCCTCCCCCAGAAGCCACCAATTGTTGATAGTTCCTTTGTGCTCAGGAGCTACTCCCCGGTCCCGTGGTGGAATAGTGGTTGGACGGACATTGTACAGGTCTTATGCAGCCAACCTCAGCTATTGCGGGCTCATGAGCACAGAGGTCCTGCTATGTCCTTAAGACACGGTTCTGCTCAGGTTCCCCACAACCTGACCTCAGTTCTTAGACTCTTCTAGCACCTTTTATACAGTGGTCCCTGAACCTTGGCGAGGGGATATGAAACAGATGCCGCATCTGTAACTGACTGTTCCACTGACGCTTATTCTCTGCACTTTGATTGTGATCTTTCTGCATTCACCCTTTCTACTGCACAAAGAAAGTGCTCTAGTGAGGTCTGGGAGCAGCACGTAGAGATATGAACTTGGAAGTTTGGTACTGTGTCCAGTTAGCACAATAAGAGTAGTGGGTTCACCCCAGGGGCCGGCAAGCTCCCCACCTGTAGAGTCTGAGCCAGATACACAGTAGTATCTGGGGAGCAGATGAAGTCCTGAGTGGATGTGTGCTGTTGACATGAGCATGACATCTTAATGGCCCCAATGTCCTGGGTCCATGGGGACGACAAAGCATTTCCCCAGTCATGTTTAGAGATGAGGCCGAGCCTTCCCTGGTCTCCGTGTGAATTTCGACAGTGTGCAGAAAGCATAGACCACACCTTCCTCTTCCAGATGAATCCAACCGGAGACTGCGCTACTATAGAAACCTACCACCAAGTCTAGCTAGCCCCTCCTCCTCCCTCTAGCTAGCCCCTCCTCCTCCCATGCTGTGCATAATAATGCAATGAGTTTCTGGGTTGCACAGTAGGTACAGTCCGTCAGAGTGAGCACAGTCTACCCAGTCTTAGCTCGGCTGTGCGTGTATCTGCTGTTTCCTCAGATTTGGCATTTCTTCCTTCCTGAGTTGCCCCGGTCATGTTTCCAGAACCAAACCATGCTAGACATGACAATGCCTGGTATGTGTTTCCAACAAAGGACTTCCTTTCTTTTAGGAGCTATTTTGCACAATTTGTGCTAATCACAATTACAATAATTCTGTCATGAGATGAAATGTTATCATGCTATGATATCATAGCATGATAAGATGTTTCTAGCATCCTTGGATAATACCATAAAGTCAATATTTCGGTTTCTCTGAAGATGTCTATGAAAAAAAAAAACTATTGATAATCCAAAAAGAAAAAGAGAAGAAACTGTCCCTCAACCAACCTCCCATGGACATTTCTGGGTTCTTGAACTTGTATTTTTCTTGAAATGCAGTTGTCCCAACTGAAGCAGTCAGAGCGCACAGGCTGGCTTATATGTGCTGGCCGTGGCTGCCCAGTGATGCCAGAGCGGATGAGACTAGGGTTAAAGATGGGCTCGAACTCTGAGGGCTTCAGGCTGTCTAGACTTTCCATAACCGTAACCCTCAGGGCTCAGGAAGGTCTTTGACTTTGAATATTTCACAATAACTTAACTCACGTCTTTCTTCCCCAGCCACTTAATACTGCCAGAACTGAAAAGATCAAGCTTGGTCCTTCATAGCCATCCATGGCAAGCTGAGAGGACAACCCTCCTGCCACACAGCAGCTGAGGAACTTCATGAATTCTCCACAGACAACAAAAATCCATTGTGTTAGCTTCCTGCATACAATGGAAGAGAGGCTCACGGACTAGCATTCACCAATCCAGAGACGATGTGGCTTCAGCAGAGATGGAAAATTCCAGCATTCAAACCTATTCTGTAAGTAACTATTGTTGTTCCACGGAGGCCGCCGCTCCAGCTCTCTCTCAGAATGGAATCGGGACTCCCCTCAGTGTTCCCTGTCACACATTTTCCCCTTCGCTTTCCCATCACAATGGCGGATGAACTTCCAGCCTCTAACCTGGCTTCCCACAGCAGCTGGCTTGCCTTAAGAGAGCAGCAGCCAAGAACAAACTCAGCAGGAGGCACTGCACTGCGCAGGGAAGGCAAGAGCCAAGACGGAAAAGTCTCCCCTCCCTCCCAGGGCGACCAGCTCTGCAGATGTCCTGGCTTCAGAACCCTGGAGTGCCAGGCAGGAGGCTGGCTCTGCCACACAGCCGCCTCCACGCTCTTGGCAGTGAATCTTTCTGCTGTTATTCCCCCTCGTTCTCTTCTGATGCCTGGCCCAGTGTTTGCTTGTCTCGCATCCAAAGATAAACTGCAGGCTCTGAGGTGGCCAGACTTGAGAGCCTTGACAGAGGGAAGGAAAGACGAAATGGAAAGGGCCTTTCTGCTTGCCGTCTCCATCACGGCTCATTTGACCCGGTAACCCGGTGCATGTGGATTCTTGTGGTCCCAGAACTGAAAAGAACTATGGAATACACCAAGGCTCACCCGTCTTATTTTGAGCATCGCCCACAGCCATCCAGGTCTCTTTACTCTCGCGATTAGCCAAAAGTGACTGTCTCCCTCCAAATGTACTGCCATTGCAGGCAGCAGCGTTACTAGAATGTTCCTCTAGGATGTTCACTGGAGGCAAGCTGATTTTTGTTTGAAATGAAGAGGAGTAGAATGTGTGGGCCTGTGTGCTAGAGACAGGGGTTCCGCCTCCGTTTCTGATACTTTTATTTTTTCTGATGCATCCAAATGTTTAGAAAGACAATGCGGTTTGCCTCTCAGGGGACAAGGACAGAAGACAGAGTGATGAAGAAGGCTATTATGTTTTTCGTTTGTATTCATTTGGGAAACATCCAGAAGTGGCAGTGGGAAACAGGAAAGTTCACTGTGGCCTTCTGGAGAGGTCAGTCCACCCCACCTCAACCTAGTGTCTTTGGCCCTAGTTAAGCCAGTCAGCACTGAAATGCAAAAACGTGTGAAATCCTTATTGAATTATACATAGAAGCAAATAGCTCCCCAAACCGAGTAGGGAGGGAGGTGGTAAGGATGGAGTGAGAGACGCGGGCTGAAGACAAACATGGTGCAGAGCCAGCAGTGACAGCTGGCTGCCAAGCCAGGGGACAGTAAAGCAGGCTTCCGAGATGAGGAGAGCGGGGTTTCTTATCACCCGAGAACAATTTGCTCTTTCCTCTCCCAGAAATGAATGTAAACAGGGCCAACCACTGCTCCCTGTGTGTTCAGCATGCCACTTAAACCAAGCGCAGAGGTGACAGGAGGAGGTGCCAGGGCTCTTTATGAGTGTGCTTGTCTCTGCTGAGGGCCTGTGAGGACATAATGGATGCCTCGGATCCTCATTTCCTCTTGGCCCAGTCGGCGATGCCCACAAAGCCAAGAGCCAGGAGCACAGGGGAGATCAGATTGGAGGACGGACATTTTCCTTCTGGTCTCATACCGTTCGATGAACAGCTGTGCTCTGGGAAAAGGGGGTGATTTCGGATTTGGAAAGCTGCATCCTTGACCCCCCGGGCAGAGCCGGTACAGAAGGGAGGCAGCTGACAGAGACAGGTAGATGTGAGTATCTGAACCCCAAACACTAGCTCTGAAGGCATATGGACCCTGGAACCACCTGCTGGGCAGGCCTGCTGCAGTGCCAGCAGGCAGTCGCTCTCTCAACATGGAAGGCCTGGTAAGAGCCGACATGCCTGAAAGGCTTCTGTTGAGGACGTTAATTCTTAAATTATAATGCAACTTAAAATATGTGCTGCCAACACTTTCTATTACCTTCTAGAACTTTCCTTAGAGACTCTTGTCTCTATTCTTTTCTACTGGTACTGGAGTCTCAGACCTACCCCTACCACCCACTCCCTATGGCAGAAAGAATAGAAGAACTGACATTGTGGACATGGTACAAAAATTTTCACACTAAAAAGTGACATCGCATTAATTTCTTTCTGGTACTGGAGATTGAACCCAGGACCAGTAAGTTCCATCCTTGGCCACTTGTTTTAATTTATTTTACTATTTTACTTTGAGACAGGGTTGCCTCAGATTTGCTATCCTCCTGCCTCAGCCTTCTGAGTACCTCGGATTATAGGCACACTCTGCTGCCCCTGCCTACCACCAAACCAAGTTTATTAGCAGTCTCAGCACTTTACAGAGGAGTGGGAAACATTGAACTGGTTAAGCCATTTAAATATTACCAGTCAGAGAGATCTGTTACCCTTTGTGCAAAGGTCTCAGTCACCACACCCCTTGACGTAGGCCTGACCATACATACACAGAAATGGTGTGCCATGTGTCCCACCCACTTCCACTCAGAAACATGGTCACCAGTGTATGACTGGTTATGCTGTCTTCTTTCAACAAGAGACCATGCCCAACAGAGACATCTGGAGTCCGTAGAAAGAAGACAGTGTGGTTCATTGGATATTTTTTTTTTCAGTTTTGTCATCTGGACAATAGTTTCCTGAGCCCTCCCCTAGTAATATTGTAGAGCCCATGGGAATTAGTTTCTACCATCTTTCCCACGTGGAGGGCTAAGTAGACAGATGGTTCAAATCCATGCTGCAAGCATTAGGTGACTGCTGAGCATTAGTTTTCTCCTGGCTTCATATGACAATTTCTTTACCACATGCCCCCCCCCCCTTGTCAATCCTCTCAGAGGAACCAACTTATGGAATTACCAGGCTAGAATCCAGCCAAACCAATTCTGTTTTGATATTCCCAGCAGCAAGAAGTTTCAGGAGCACCGAGATCAGGAAAGGCGAGTCTATGAAACCCAAGATCACGGGTCTCGGCTTCTGTAGCATGAACACTTCGTCCTCGGGAGACCTGTGCTGCAGTTGCGAAGTTACCTGGGAATTTGTTTAACTCTTGACTGTCTCCAGCTTGAAAGTGGAAGAGTCAGTAACCACAGCTTCTCAAACTGTGGGTATCCACCAACATAAAGAATTTGTAACTGAAGGGGGTAAAGTGTGAAAAAACTGGCAACAGGGTAAAAAAAAAAAAAAAAACCATTCCTGAACTCTCAAAAACCACAACTTCACTCCAAATCAAATGAACATGCTACGGTCCTCCAGTGCCCCGTGTTGCACTGTGCAACCCCCGTGCAGAGTGAGCAGAGCAGGGCCTTCTCCCAAATGTGCTACCATATTCCACCTTCAGGGATTACAGACCCTCTCCAGACCTCATTCCCCAACATCTGGGACAGAGGGACTACATGAGATATGTTCCTTTGGAATGTACCCGTCGCTCTGCAGCCCGTCGCTCTGCAGCCCGTCGCTCTGCAGCCCATTCTCAAATGAAATACCAGAAGAGTCACTTTTTGCAGTATCCAGGGAGCTGGATCCCTGCATAACCCGTAGCAGCTCCTGGGTCTATGCCTCATCTAGGTCTGTGAAGCCTAGTTCAGAATCACATGAAGCCCTCTATAAAATGTACCCTCCACTTCTAAATCCACACGACTCTAATCATTCTCCAAGCTTTGGCTCTGCTTAGGGGAATATCAAATGCTCATCTTTAAAAAGGAAAATTGGTGCTGCCGGGCCAATTGAGGATTGCGGGCACACCTAATGAAAAAGTGATGGGGTCTCTCGAAAGCGAGACGACGACAACATTTTGAAAGCACTCTATTCTTAGACCTACAGCTTAGGCTCCAAATGGCTTCATGCTCCCATAGGTCTTTGCTCCAGTGGTATTCTTTTGGCTAGAATAAGACCACAAGAGAATGCCCATGAGCACCATAAAAGTAAAATGAGCAGGTGCTTCCACGGGGACAGCAATTAGGCTTAACCAGAACCCGTTGACATTGCCACAGGGGGACATGAAACCAGCATTATTCCCAAAGAGGGAGAGAGCGTCATAGCGTTTACCAGACCTAGCTATATTAAGTGGAAGGCCAGCCATGGTTAGGGACCGTTTGGCACAGCCAAAGAGGCTGTTAGTGCAAGGAAGCAGAGAGAAAATGCATTTATTGCTACAACTTTCCGTACAGCCGTCTTGTTGCCTGCTTTCCCTTGCACGATATGATGGCTTTGTTATTTGGGTCACTGTAAAGGCCAGACCATGAAACAGCCCATTGAGGTGGCAACAAGGAGTTCAAGAACGTCACCATTTTGACATGCCCTGCCTGAAGCTTTGGAGCCTGGGGTAGTGTCTGACGTAGGGTTCGTATTGTTGTGATGACCAAAAGAAGCTTGGAAACGAAAGGGTTTATTTGCCTTACATATCCCAAGTCACAGTCCACTGAGGGAAGCCAAGGCAGGAGCTCAAACTGAGTAGGCACCTGGAGGCAGGAGCTGATGCAGAGGCCATGAAGTGGTGCTGCTTGCTGGCTTGCTCTTCATGCCTTGCTTAGCCTGCTTTCTTATAGTCCCACCCGTAATGAGCTAGGCCCTCCCAGATCAATCGCTAAGAAAATGCCTATAGGCTTGCTTATAGCCGAATCTCATGGAACCATTTTCTCAACTGAGGTTTTCTCCTCTAAAGGTGACTCTCTCTCCTGTCAAGTTGGCATTAAAATAACATAGGTCACAATGCACTTGCCTTTACAATCCCTCTGACTTATTTTTCTGTGGCCACAGATCCACAAAGTGTCTACGATCAGGCAGGAGTTTTATTTAACCATGATTGCAACTGTACCTCTAGACCCCGCCAGCTTTTTGGATAATAGTCAGCGAAGACTAACACAAGGGAGCAATGCGGGCTTGCTGTCTCAATCTCATCTTTTCTGGTGGAATACTGTGTTGGTAAAACACAACATTTTAAAACAAAATCCCACTGAAAAATATTTGATGAAATAAAACCCCAACTCAGAGTTTCCCGTAAACTCAGCTCAGGGTCTACCAGGGAAGGAACCAGTTCAGATTCAGGTAGTGCAGAGATTTCCTTCAGCAAGATTATCAATAATCAAAGAAGCTAGAAAAAGTAGAACTCTCAATGGAACTTTGCTACGGTTTGAATGTGTCCCTTCCTACATCTGGAGCTGCCAGTGTTGGCACTGAGAGGTGAGGCTCATCTAAGGTCTAATCTAAGTGATTAGACCATGAAGGCACCTCGGAAGTTAAAGGGATAAGACCCCATTTGTATAAAGGCAGTTTGCCCTAGCTTCTCTTTCTGCCTTCTGCCATGAGAAGGCATAGATGGCACAAAGGCCCTCACCAGACTTTGATCGTGCATTTCCGGCCTGCAGAACTGTGAGAAATAAGCTTCTGTTACTGACACACTGCCCAGCCTCGGGTCTTTTGTTGTGTCAGGACAGACAGACTGACATCAGTATTCCCGGAAGGCTTCGGAGAGCAGAGCCTGTCCCCTAAGTCCTTGCTTACCCTTGTTCTCTATGTGTTCCTGTTTAGACTTAGCTCAGTCTCACCATGTTCTTTATTTTGTCTGGCTGATCCAGACAAGCTATTAACGCCCTCTATAAATTATTTTCCATTAGGATACAAGGTGAGAAAAGCTGATCCCGTCCAAACTCTTCATTTGATCTGAAGCTAGAAAATGTGGCTAGAAATAAAAACTCAAGTTTCCAGATGGTCAGTGTCTTTTCCCACAGCTCACATGTAGCAGGTACAGGCCCCCCAGAACTCACTTCTCTGACTCTCCCCCCCCCCCATGTGTGTACCCTGCATAACAGAAGAACAGCTCATTGAGGAATGTTGTCAATCATCTGTGTTTGACATCCGCTCCATTCACAGAACCAGGCATTGCTCCCCATCCAGAGTGAGTGAGACTCAGGACTGGGTTGTGACAGCTCACCCACGCATTACCCACGCCCCCAACACCTGCTGTGCTGGAAACAGGTTGGGTTTGGTGCCACAGACACAAAGAAGAACCAGATGCAGCCCAGACTCCCAGCTGCTCGTGGAGAGGAGTGAGAAGCAGCCTTGCAGCGGAAGCGTTCTAGAGAGTACTAGAAGGCTTTGAAGAGAAACAGATGCCTACCTGAGACCCTAAGGGATGGAGAAGCATATTTTCAGGCAGGGATAATGTGAGTGCCTCCAGATAGCCACCAATTAACTCTGGTCCTTTTCCTCAAAAGTCACAAGCACCTCCATTTTAATTGTTCACATTATGCCAAGCCAGGACGTGGATACCATAGAAGGGGACTAAGGGAAAAAGCCAGTTCTGTGCCTTAGCACATGGCGTGTGACTATCCATTCCCCACCCCAACAGCAGCTTGCCTTCCTGATTGTGTTTTCTCAAAGCAAATGCTAACATTGGTTTTATCCCCTGAGCACACACCAGCTGGATAGCAGCAGGAAGCCAGCTCAGCATTAAAAATTGTCTGCAAATATTTAGAGGGCAGACTAAGCCCCAGGCAGATAAGATGGTGGAATACAGCATTATTTATAACCAGGGGCCAACTGTCCTAGCCTACCCTGCACCTCATCTCCCATCCCCGCTGAGGCCATGGTCCTGTTAGGAACCTTAATTGACCCATTTTATGAATGTATCAGAAATATAAACAAGGTCATGAGGAATTTAGAAGACATTAATGAGACCTGTGTAAATTTAGATCGCCCAGAAGCCGGTTGTTAGATCAGTTGCAAGTGAAGAAAACCCAAAGTTTGCTTTTCGCTTTGTGAATCCTCTTCTCCCCAGCAACTGCCCACCGTAAAGGCTCTCGGAGGCCCATGAAGGGACGGGGCATTAAGTGTGTTTCATGGAATAGCTGCATTGACTTCAATTGCTATTTCCTTTCACCATAGAAGCTCTGGTGAATAAAACGGAAGACGATGCTGTTTTCGTCCACTAAAACAAATCTTTACTGAGGAGAAATAGAGGAGAAAGAAACTAAAATGTCAGTTGCTGACACTGTCATTGGCCCACCACTCAGTAAATAAACATAGCATCTATTAGTTGTCATGGAAACGCTCTGTCGGACTCTGAGCCTCAAAGCGCAACAATAAAGGAACCCTGATATTTGAAGCCCAGCACGAACAACTCCTTTGGCATTTCTCATGAGCTCACCAGCTAGCATTTTTCCTGTCAGCTTCCTTCCTGGGACATGAATGCATTTGCTTCAGAGAAAGACATGTATCTTAGAAACCTATCAAAAAACATTTGAATGCAGTACCTTGGCCATCTCTGCTCTTGCCACTCCCCCCGCACCTCTCTCTTAACCTCTCTGCCTGACAAGAATTTAAATGGCACATTTAGTCCCTGCACATTGTGCTCCCTGTGCTCCGTGCTGCATAAAAGGGATTGATTGAAGCATCTACAGTAATGGCATGGGCGGGAGGGACCAGGTTTTCTGCTCAGCACAGAACATTCTTAAATACATAATAAGAAGCCACAATACAGGCGGCAGATGAGCGTGTTGGCATTGTCTCTTCTTCAGTAAAGCATTTTTGTTAGTACAAACTTGATGTGCGTTTCCAACATTCAAGAAGAAAGTGGCTCAGATGTGTGAGCATGGATAAAGGCTGCGTAAACATCCCCCGGGTCATGTGTCTCAGAGAAGTTGGTCAAAAAAGTCAGACGATGTTTTTTATATATTTTTTTCTTAAATCCTAGAATTTCTAGCATGTCACAAGGCAGGAATGGGTGCGTTTAAAGGTTCCAGCTGAGCACCACTGAAGCGGCAGGGACTGCATTGTTAGCAAGCAACTGAACCGCTAGCCCCAGCTCACATCCGAAAGCGGCGCTCTCATATTCAGTGTTTCTAAAGCCCACGAGACTTGACAAGCTGGGCATAAATCAGCGCGATTTAAATTCCTGATTTCCTGGCATTTCTCCAGTGCTAACCCCCAACAACATTGTCCCCCTGTCAGAGCTGAGGGCCAGGGTGGATCCCAGCGGCTGCAACCTCAAGCGTCAAATAAGAAAAGCAGTTTCTGCTTCCCTCCAGGACCCGTAGCAATTCCTTCTGAACCCTTTAAGGTGTTCCATGAAGTCTCCTGAAATGAGGCCAGGGCAGCTTTTATTTATTCCGATATTCTAATAATTCTTTTTCATCTTTCTGTGTGACTATCTCTGGATTTTTCCAGAACTTATTAATCCATCTCTGGATACCCACGCTGATTTGAGTAGCCTGCCATGAGGAAGTTATTGAAGAGGGGAAACCAAATGGCATCTGAATGATGAAGATGGTCCCAGCTTCTTAAAATGAGCTCAGATACCACTTACATCAGAAAGCCAGAGACATAGATCTGAGTGAGCTAACCTGAACCAAAAATCCCTGGGGGAGATGCCCTATCAAATTGGCAAATATCAACAGGGGAGCTGGAGACACCACCCTTGGTGTCTGAAAGTAGAACCCCAGAATCCACACTGTGTAATCACAGGGCCAGGCACATGTAGAGACCAGTTAACACGTGCTGTACTGACTTGAATTTGTCATTTGTCATATGTGTTCCTCCAGAGAAAAATATTCGATTGTGTTATGGGATATTTGTACACTGTGTGAAGATGTATTGCTGTGATTGGTGTAATAAATAGTTGAACAGCCAATAGCTAGGCAGGAGCAGATAGGCAGGACTTCCAGACAGAGAGAACTCTGGGAAGAAGAAAGGCAGAGTTGGCAGACTCGGAGGAAGGAGGATGCACAGTATGGAGACGAGGTAAGAAGCCACATGTCAAAATGTAGATTTAAAACTGAGGGTTAATTTAAGTTATAAGAACTAGTTAAGAACACGGGTTCTATCTTTTAGCCAGGAGACAAGTTGAATTCGCCCTACTTCCAGGCCTGACTGGAATCTCAGCTTTCCCAAAAATCCTTCCAGATGCCTTCCTAGAGAGAGATGTAGATGCAAAGGGATTTTGGAGACAGGAGGTATGGGTTAAGTTTTCAGTGGTCACTGGCAGACCATGTGACCTTGAACAAACTGTCACCAGCAGTCCCTGCGTCTCAATGTCTTCCTGATAAAAAGAGGCGACTGCTGACTTCATGAACTGTGACAAGATAAAAAGGAACACCTAAGAGAGATGCTTCCCCGAGTCACAGGCAAGGGTCTCTCTGTCTTCCCCCACCTCCACCCCAGCCAGACATCCTTCTCCCTGCTTCCCAGCATGTGTTTGTATTCTGATCCTCTCTCCCTGGGGTAGCCTATCCCTGTCCATGACTTTAGTGTGAAGACATTGCTCAGGATGGATGCAAGAAAACCCAGTAGTTAGGATCTCTGGGGAAGAGGCAGTAAATTAAAATGAGATGAAATGATTCAAACTAGGGGTTGGGAGAAAAAAGAATAACCACAGTGTAAATGTGGAGAATTTGAAGGAGGGGTCTAAAGGTCTTGGCACAATGAGAACTGGAGAACGGAGAAAGGAAGGACAACAGTGCTTGAATCTTCGAGACCTGGACTCATCTCGCTATGTCCTGGTTTTATGAACAGTGGGAAGCCATTTTGCCCATAAATCAGTCAGTCAGTCAGTCAGTCAGTCAGTCTGTCTGTGTATGTGTGTGCATGTGTGTGCCATGCATGTGTGTGTGTGTGTGTGTGCCTTTTAAACATGGGTAGAAATACCATCTAAGTAAATGGAAAAAATATATATATATAATCTAGACAGTAACAGTATGGACCTTTGTTGAGTAACACTTTAATCATGGCTATGGTCATGAAGTCACTTAACTTTTCCTGTGACTTGGATTTTTTTTTTTAATTTTTAGATAGTGAGCCAAGATAAACTACAGGCTATTCATACGCCATGGTCTGCATCCCTCAGGAGATACGGAGTAGGTTTACACAGGTTGAGTGCAGGCTGGCCTTCCTGGGAAAGGCTTTCTGCTCAAGTTCCTGCTCACGGCGAAGACCTCTAGAGAAGATGATCTCAAATGGTCACACCAAATCCCACGGGCATGAAAAGGATTAAGGGATGTTCTTACTGTCAAAATGACTAGAGGTGACCTAATATCACACAAAGAGTTCCTACTTTCAACATTGTTGCATTACATAATTTAAAATAGCTAGAAGAGGATTTGAATGTTCTCATGACAAAGGGGTGACAAGTGATAAGATGATGGAAACCTAAATAGCCTAAATTGGTTATTGCACAATATAAAATCATACACTATAGCCAACAGGATAAATAATCATCACTATCTAAAGACCCAGAAAATGATTGGAAAGTAGTAGTGACACTAGAGGATGGGAATGAGAAGGGTGTGTGTGTGTGTGTGTGTGCGCGTGTGTGTATGTATGTATGTGAGTGTATGTATGTATGTATGTGTGTACATATGTATGTGTGTATGTGTGTGTATGTATGCATGTGTATGTATGTATTGTGTGTGTATGTATGTGTGTATGTGTGTACATATGTATGTGTGTATGTGCGCATGTGTATGTATGTATTGTGTGTGTATATATGTGTGTATGTGTGTGTATGTGTGTATGTGTATGTATGTATGTGTGTGTACGTATGTATGTATGTGTGTGTGCATGCAGCAGAGTGCAAATGCTATAAGGACGTGTACAGGAAATGTCCCTCCACACGTTCAAATAGAACACTCTTTCTCGAAGAGGGACCAAAGGCCAACAGAGGTCACTGAGGCCCTTTCAGGAATGACTCAAGGTCAAAGGCACTTTCAGGACAGCACCATGATTTTGTTTTCCTTTTCCATTGAAATACTAAGACAAAAAGAACAGTCAGGTGAGATGCTGGTGCTGTGGCATCAATTGCAGCCGCTACTGCACGACAGTGCTGCAGCATCAATTGCAGCAGCTACTGCACGACAGTTTTGTGGCATCAATTGCAGCAGCTACTGCACGACAGTTTTGTGGCATCAATTGCAGCAGCTACTGCACGACAGTGCTGTGGCATCAATTGCAGCAGCACCACAGTGCAGTTTCACCGCTGTTCATCTCAACTGAACAAATATAGCGCAATTCCAAGTTCATTTAAAAACATCCTCCATGAAGCAGTAAAATATTGATTGCATTAATTCCTAATATCGGAAACTTGCCTTTTAAAGGTGGTAACTGAAAATACCATTTTGACTTTCAAGTCCAACAGGCCTCTTTTCTTAGAATACCATTTTGACTCAAATAAATGACTGCCAGATAGGTTACAATTACTCATATTTATTCAGACGAACATCTTGAAGATAATTTCTTCAAACGCATTATTTTTTTCATTTCCAAGAAAGTATTTCCAGGGAAGCAACTAATCACTAACTATACTGACTGCCAAGAAGAAAACTCTTCTCTTCTGCTGCACTCCGCTAAAGGGGAAGCCCCTGCAGAAACGTAGCCATCTTCTGCCCCAGAGAAGAAAAGGTGTTGCTCTTTCCTGCTCAGCTCCACTAAGGGAACGTCTCAGAAATGTTCTTTATTTTTTCTGCTCAGACCCCCTAAGAGGACATCTCAGCAAAGTTTCTTCTTTTCTGCGCTGGCGAAAGATCTTCCCCCAAAACTCTTTTGAGAAAGAGATTTATTTGGGAAGGAGTAGTCCAGGAGAGTGGCTGTTTCTGCCAGGGTGGCATAGGGCAGCCAGCAACTGAACTGGCAGGAGTCTTATACAGGGCTTCATAGGGGCGGAGTTTTCCCAGAGGGAAGATTTTCTGCTTGGGGATTGGCTAGTTTAGTTGGTCAGGGGCAGAGTTGGCTCTGGTTTCAGGGCCAACTGTATTTCTTTCACTGTCCCTTTATAGTTTTTTGGCTCTATTTTCAGGGCTAAGGCATATTTCTTTAAATGGCTCTGGTTCTAGTGCCAAACTGTGTTTCTTTGGTTCTGGTTTCAGAGTCAGGATATGTTTCTTAGGTTCTGGGTCCAAAGCTAAAGTGTTTCTTTCACTGGCTCTGGGTTAAGGATGTTAGATTTCCTGCTCAGGGATTGGTTGGTTTCTTTGACTGACCCTTTTCCCCTACAGTTATTTTTAATACAAATTTTATGGTAACTTAATGGGATTATTATTAAGTAGAAACATTATCATTTTAGTTTTACTTTTTAATACACTATAATTATATCAATAGATACAAATTATATATGCAAATGCTATTAGAGACCCACAATACTTTTTAAGTGCATAAAGAGGTTCCGAGACCAAAAAGCATGAGAACTTTTTTCTGGTATAAGAAAAAAAAATCTAATTTTTTAAGTGTAGGCCCTAACTCTATTTTACAGAGAAACACAAAAAAAACTTTGGAGTGTTCTACTGTACGTGGGCTTTAAGAAATACAATGAATGGTGAAGTAATAATGGTAGATTCTTTGTTTTTCAGTTTAAAACATGACCAAGTGTCATTGGTCACCCCGTGAACTCACCAGCAGTAGCAGTACTGGTCATGATGGTAGCCAGGCTGACACACCCTTCCTCTACTTGTCTCAGCCCTGTGTTTAGTAGAAGCAGCATAAGCATCCCACACTTCACTTGGTCTTCTACTGTGGTTGCGTGCAACGATGTGCAGACTGAAATACACACTTTATTATTTTACTCTTTACAATTAAGTCATCGTGATACTTTGATTATGCATCTAAGTTATATAAAAAAACCTCGTGACTCTTATGAAAGAGTCAGTGGGTCTGAGATACATTGTTTTAGCAAGAAATGGGGGTTGTAAGGAGAGCTCTGAGGTTTATGAGGGCAATACCTGAAGCCACAGGGAGGAGTCAGCTTGTGAGATGTCTGTTTGCAGTGGCATACACTTACAAGTGATGGCAGAATGGATACCCACACTGGGGTAGAAGTAAGTCCCACGGTGAACACTGCCCATGAACGTGTGTGCCCTGATTGTTCTTCAGCCAAAGGTGAACACTGCCCATGAGCGTGTGTGCCCTGACTGTTCTTCAGCCACAGACTGACCTTATTAGCACTCATATTCCTGCTTGCTCACCAGCTCCAGCTTGCATCCTTTCTCTCTCTGTCTTACCTGCTTTCTTGAATCAAAAAATATTTCAACTCATCTCCAAAATGCATTTTCCCGGCCAGGCAGGCTTCCTTGGACACCAGATCCCATTCCACTCCCAGCTTAAGGTCTGCTGCTTCTGCCTGAGACTCCCAGAAATGCTCTTGACATCGAACTCAGAAAAGACAGGTGTCAAAGGATGAATGGGGAGTGAACGTGAGGTTAAGATCCTCTTCGTCTTGGCCGCTCTTAGTCTCAGCTAAAGTCTCCCTTTCCTTCTGCCCATGAAACTTGAAGTCTTCCAATTTCACATTTTTATAACATGGCTAACAGTGTCAGTCACCTCACCGGTGATTAAAATCCAGTTGTTTATTTATAGGGCCATTTATTGCCGAAATCTCTTCTTAAAAAAAAAGAAAAACTATAATTGCTTCTTCGGATAGTTTCCTTCTATCTGGCAGAAGATGTCATTTTGGAATAAGGCCATTCAGACGGACTCAAAGCTGAGTGATAACTCAGCCAAAATGAGGTCAATGTAAATGACTAGCCACGACGAGGGGAAATCTGTTAAATTAAATCCAGAGGAAGTAGCAACATATCATGGAGCGAGAGTTACATGTGTCAAATAAAGGAGTGTTATGAGGATTAATGAGTCCGTTATTAAAAAATGCTTTGGGATTCTTGGATGAATGGCACTGTTGAAAGTGGGGGCAGGGCTGGCATTTACAGATTGCAGCTCTGTCAAGGACTTGTAACAGGCTCTGGGGAAATATAGGGAACGCAAGATGGGAGAACCTAATGCAAGTCTTCCTTATTGACTCTGATCTTTTTTTTTTTAACTACATTCAGCAGTCCGAATACTTAATTCAGCAGAATGTGTAGGCAGATGCCCTTCTACAAAGTGTAACACAAGCAACTGCAGGCTGTTGCAGTCTGATAGAAATACCCAACCGTTCCCATTCCCCACTGGGGTTACAGAATAACCTCCAGTCAAGTGGAGACAGTCAGAAAGTCCTCTCTCAGATGAAGCCCAAATCTAGCCAGACTCTCCCCTCCTGGGTTGAGTTGTCACCTTCGCTGTCTCTGAGCACTCACGGGTCGCAGCAAGCATCAAGGTGACTTTGCTTTCCCACCCGGAGGTTTGCACATAGAAGAACTCCCTCTCCTTTGAGGGCCACAAAAAACCGGGATGAGGTAGGTTCCCAGGGCTGCTTCTGCAGTTTCAAATGCCCTCCCCAGCTCTCTGATGGCTTAGTGAACAGTTTGTTGACATGGAATCTTCGTTTGACTAATTTCATTTGGTCTGTTGGGTCCTAGGGTAGAAGCTCAGCCTAAATCGCTGGCCTCCCATGCATTTCAATTCATAATAGTGAGGACTTACGCCATGTTTTCTATGGAATGGTCCAGAGCAAAGGCACCATCCAAATTACACTGTAGAGCCCCTTCTTAACATGAACACACTTGAGAGTTTAAATATTTCAATAGTACAAATGTTACTTCATTGCAAGACACAACCAATCCCCAGACAATTTCCCATGCTGTCTACTGTTGGAGCCTGGACTCTTGTAGTTCAATTGCCTTCTATAGTTAACCTCCAACCTTATGATGAAAACGTTAGAGTTTATCTATTGTTTGAGAATTAGAAAGAAGTGACTAGCACAGCAAGAGGCTATTGGAATTCCTGTGAAGAGGAAGGCCTTGCTCTGCTGTGCAGGCCCCTTGAGGGTCTCTTGGTAGAAGGCCTGGTGAGTACAAATAATGAATATGGTGTAGTTTCTATGGTATAGACATGGTATAGTCTTTCATGAGAAAATGTAGATTATGTCATCCAGAAATACCCACACTGACATCTGTTGTTTTGCAGAGCAGGGGCAGTTAGTACATATGTAGCCACTGGGTCAAATATCAATCCTAGGCTAATGCTCTTGGCTGCGCTTGAGAACAGACGAACAGCTAGAACCGCCTTACTGGGCAGCAGTTCATTGGACCATCACACTGGGAGAAGTCATCAGATGGGTGCTTCAAGGGCTGGTCTGTCTTGGATGTCAGAGGCTCACCCAAAGCCACACAGAATATTTGGATTTATACTAAGGAAATCAGGTAAATTTTTGATAGAGAGCATATACTTCTGTAAACTATTATATATATTATTATAACATATACTACTAAGTAATGAGTGTATGTGTAGGTGTTCTTAATGAAATGCCACTACCTGCCAGTCATTGTCCCTATCTGACTGCAAGAGTCACAACCGGTGTACTATGGTCTCCACTTTCCAGACAAGGAGACTGAGGTCCATGTGCATGAGTTCTGCCATGATTAGTCAGCTCATAAACTAATGAAATAAAAATTGGGACCCAACCAAGCCCCTAAGACCCTCAACCCATCTTTCTGGTGTTCTGAGAGGCTGTGATTCCACAGGGGAGTGAATGGCATGGTACACTCAGCACTCAGACCATTGTCTCGGGTTTCTTACCTCGAGCTGTCTCATCAAGTCAACGGATGGCGGTGTTGATGACATGCCACTAAGTCTTGGTCTTACGCTCAAGCCATCTCTTCTAAATAACCCACGACGCCTTTTGTACAGAGGACGGGTCGGACTCCAGCTCTGGGAAGGGTGCACTTGCAACGCTGCTGACGTTGCTTGCAGAACGTGTCTGCTCGCCCCGGGCACTGGGCGTGTTTCAACATTCACAGTCTACATTTATCACGGTGTGTTTGTTGCCCGTAACACTTTTCCTTTTATACCTGGATCATTAGAGAGACCGCTAGACATTTAAAAACCAAATTGAGTTTAAATACATTTCCTTGACACATCTGTTTTGTTAAATGTATCCCATGAAGCCGACATTAAAAGCAATGCCATTAAGAGGGCAAAAGGTAAGCTCATTTAGTTGACCAAACTGTGTAACACAATGAATTAATATGGTAATGTGCCTTTGGAGACCACAGCAGATAATAGGGGTGAACGAGGAGCCTGAGCCTGGTTTGGGAAAAGCAAAGCCAATTCATCATTATGCTGTAACGTTATAAGGGGACATTTCTCATCTCCCACACACCTCCCCCAATTCCGAATGCCTGGGCTCTACTTTCTGAACACCAGCTTTGACTGATGAGACTTGGCTTCCCCACACTGCTGCGTTCCTGATGCCCAGGGAGCTCTCTCATTCGTGATCTGAAGCAAAGCAAACAAGGAAGATATTAGGCATAAGAGAGAGCTAAAAGGGGTGGGGGAACCGCTCCCCTCGCCATTCTGAACAGTTAGCAAAACACTCCTCACGGAGACAAAAGGCAGAGGACATACAGGATCAGAAATACCCCGAAAGATTCCAGCTGGTATTCTCTGCCAGCATAGACATAACATACTGTGCACTCTGTCACTCAGCTCTTGGGAATCCATCCTTCTCCCAGTGGCCTGGGTTCTATTTTTATCCTGTCAGAAAGACCCGGATGAATGTCCATTGTGCCTGATCACCAAGAGTGTACCCTTAAACCACTTCAGGGGGAAATGCTACCTAAATGCTGTTTTTTCTCTACTATAAAATTAAATATGTTCTTTAGAAAAATTTAGAAGGCACAGAGAAATGTAAGGAAAAAAGTTCAAAATCATTCATAATCCCAACTCTCAGTACCATGACTGTCTTAATCTATCTGTCTCTATCTCATGAGCCATTCAATAGCTGTCAAAAGTATAATTTAAGTTGGTATGATAAAATGGCTTTCAAGTACTTCTAAAGTTTGAACACTTGGGTTTCTGACTATTACTATTGTTATGACTTTACATTTTGCAAGGCGAAAGTGAAGACAAGCACTTTGATATAAACATTACACCATGGGTCTCTTTCAGGACAGAGTTGTGAAATCAGGGTTTCTGGACCAAGAGGCATGACCAGTTGCGGCATTCTTCGTCAAATTCACTGGTTACTGTGCAACTCCTTCTGAATGTCACAGCAAGTTCTGTGACCTTCCCGAACCCTAGTTCCAACCTCTACACCTTCCCGAACCCTAGTTCCTGTGCTCTGTGGTGCCCAGTGCCCCTACGTCTGCCCTCTCCTGCATCTCTGCTTCTATCTTCACTACCATCTCTACCATGTCTGAGACCCCTCCTCTGTGTGATGATTGATGTTGGTGTTCCTTAGGCCTCTCCTCTTCTCACCACTCTTAGTGAGCTCCTCTACGTCCCGGACTTGGCTTGCTGTGTATAACAAGCGGGCAGCACTCATCTGCAGTCCCAATACTCAGAACGCTGAGGCAGGAGGATCAGGAATAAAATCGAACCTGGACTATGTAGTAATTTTGATTCTAATCCAGGCTAGAGGACATTGTCTCTGTCTCAAAAACAAAAAAAGAAAGAAACGCAGAAACAAAAAAGTAGAGGAAAACAGTTTCCATTGTTAGCTCTGTCTTGGGCTCCTTTTTCAGCATGGAAGATGAACATGCTAGAGTTCTGGACCCTGCCCATGCCAGTGTCCACGGACGGCTAAAATCATCGCCTCCTACACCAAAAACTATGCTCCCTCTGCCTATTTCAGAAGAATGAATGTTCCTGCTGATTGTATCATGTCCACGCTCCTGATTCACATGGACTGTATCCCTAGTAACGCACTTAGCAGGATCTTGCATATTGTCTGAGATATTCTATACAGGTGGCGGTCTCCCCACTGATATCTGAACCACACCACCTGCTCTCTGGGTGTCAATCCTACCATGTGGCTGGACCCTATGTCTCTGTTATACCAGCGGTCTCTGCTCTGGGAGGTAAAATAACCCAACTCATAAAGGCAATCACATCAAAGCTAAATAGTGAAACAGACAAAATAACACAGGGTAATGGTTCGTGAGACATGCTAAAGATGATAAAGGAAAATCAAGGGTATGATTTAGCTAAATTTCATCCAAGAATTAGGATCTGCAAAATTTTAGTCATAAATTAGACTTGGAAAAAAAACAATGGTAGTGAATGAAATTTGTAACATTTGATACGGGTCAAACTGAGGGGCAGGTAATTAAAAATGCTCAACAGTGCATTGTCTTTAATTAAAAATAATCTCAGTTTTGCGGGGGTGGGTGCATGCCTTTAATCCCAGCACTTGGGATGCAGTGGCAGGCAGATCTGAGTTTGAGGCCAGCCTGGTCTACAGGGCAAGATCCAGGACAGCCAGGGCTACACAGAGAAACCCTTCTCGAAGATCAAATTAATAATAATAATAATAATAACAAAGAAATAAAATGGAGAAAATGAACTCATGTTAGCTATACTATGAAACCCTATTAAGAAAACACATCTTCTCATTGGCTTCCTCATCAGAGGATAAAAGATTCCCTGTGAGTGAAAGTGTGGTTTGTGTGACTGCTTCTTGTCATCTTCCTACCGCATTCTACACAGAGCGAGGCAACCAAGCCATCCCCAGCATCCACCCACAGGCTCCCAGCGAGGCTGAGTAGCAAGGTTGTTCCTCATTTGGAGACTCTCAAGGGCAGGGCCAACCGGAACATCACGCATGCGCTTCGCACAGCTCCCCTGCACTCTTAGTACCACACCTAAACCTTTTATGAAGACAATCTCAAAACTAGACCGTGAAAGCAATAAAGCTTCTTGGAAAGGACCTGTTGCAGCTGTTTTCAAAGCCACAGAACTGTGAAGCCAAATGTCTACCTAATGTCTGCAGAGTAAATACGTGATAAACACCTTCCTCTCATTAGGGGCCTCCAAATCAATAGATTTAAATCAATAGATTCAAAAATCCCAATTATATCTGTGGGGAGGTTGGGCCATTGTTTTAGGATTAAATGAAGTCTTCCAAGCAAAATGGACCAAACCAATGCCTTCATTTCACACCTGGCGAACAGGAAAGTCAAGCCATTCCCAGGCCCACTTACTGACCTAACCACAATGCAGGCCTTTACTCCTGCTTACACATCAAGGGGTCTTTCTATTAGAACCATATCTAAGGGAAGTCAAATTTGAACATGGCCTTGCAGCTCCAAAGGAGTCTTGGTAGCATCTCTATTTCCAACCTTGTTGGAAGCAAGAAACTAAGTTCTGCAGCAGAATGAACGGAAACAACCCACACAAAAGATGTCTCTCCTGCTGAGAGGAAACATGCTGCTTTGGAGTTCCGTTCTCTCTGATTCCACAAGCTGAAATATGAACACAGCAATGACCCAACATGGCTTCAGTAAAGAAATTCACAGCGGCACATGCCGAGGGAGCCTCTGAGTGCCATGCATCAATCTAGACCGCATCGTGGAAGCTCTGTGCAGGCCATTCACTCTCCTTCAAGATACTGTCCTGTAGGAACTGGCCTAGTCACCCAGACGTCACCGGAATCTGTGGACTGAACAAATTGCAACATCTGCCAAGGTGTATTCGATTTTAGATTGTTCCATACAGTGTCTGTTGGGAGTGACCACTCTAGGGATCAAAAGGG
Organism: Microtus oregoni; assembly: GCF_018167655.1. NCBI lineage: Eukaryota > Metazoa > Chordata > Mammalia > Rodentia > Cricetidae > Microtus > Microtus oregoni. The sequence goes on from NW_024543874.1 coordinate 1,584,350, forward strand.
TGAATCTGGTTCACGTGATAAACCTAAGCTGCATGTTATGGGGATTGCTACTACATAAAAATACATTTGGTTAAGGGACGGGAGCGATGGTTTAGTGGTCCCGAACCTTCACTGCTCCAACAGAGGACCCAAATTGCTTTCCCAGCACCCACATGAAGCAGCTCACAACTACCTGCGACTCCAGCTCCAGAGGATCTTCTGGCCTCTGCACACACCAGCACTCACGTGCACATGATCACATACACACATATACAGGCATAATTTTGAGAAATAAATCTTTAAAACATATTTCCTAAATCTGCTGTTCTCATAACCCAGTGAAAGAATTATTTGAGATGACAGAGAAAACATGGTAACTATGCTGTGCATTCACTGGAAAATATCTATAATTCAAAACCTTGATAACATTTATTCAAATCAAATCTCACAGTATTAAAATATTTTATTTTGATCTCTAAATGGTCCTGCATTTTCTCTTCATAATAAGGTTTGTAATGGACCTAACGGCATGCAAGAGAAGAAAGGAAATTCAAATCCTTTTCCCTTTTTTTCTATGTTTTTTCTTGTGCTTTCCTTGACTTCCAGCCAGCAGCAATGCATTGGAGAAAACAGACTGTCAGCCTGGGTGGCAGACTCCTTCTGAGAAATAATGCTTGTCTTGGAGACCCCTCTGCAGGCAGCCATCGGGGCTCCTATTGGCCTCCCAAATGAAGGACTTTCCAGAGAGCTGATGGGAACCTGGGGCTCTCAGAAAGACAGAGAAAGGGACAACTTCCTTCTTATTCATCTACCCTGTCCTGGAAGGCACCACATCCTCTCCCTGAGCCTTCCAAATCATCCCCACAGACTCAAGGATTAAATGAGACCTCCCACTTCTTCCTGGTTTAACAAATTCCATCACGTATAATTGAATTATTTCTTCCTGCAATGGGAAAATGGACCACTTGCCCTGTCTCTTCTGTCTGCTGAATCTTTCTGCCCTGTCTGTTCTGTCCGCTGAATCTTTGTGCCTTTCTTTGTTGATTTACAAGTCTCATAGTTCTCAAAAGCATTCAAGATGGCCCAGTGTCCTCCTCAAGGCGCCATGCATCCTTTTGTTCATCTCTACCCTATAGACTAGAGGACGTCCTCCTCAAGGCACAGTGCATCCTTTTGCTCACATCTACCCCAGTAGACTAGAGGATGTTTCTTTGCAAATTAGTAGCCAGTCAATTTAAACTCATAAAAATTGCTGTCTTCAAAATTTTTGTTGCAATAAATAGAACTCCAATAAATGGTCTTTGGATTTTTCACAGTTGGAATGACTGATTTACCTGCATAGGTGTGTGAATGCAATTTTTGTTTTTATATATCAGTATATATTTTCATCTGTGTCTTACTACATATATTTTCATACCTGCTATTCTTCCCATGAAAATGCTTTATGTTTATGGTAATTTTGTATTATGCAAAAGAATTAAAAATGTGAAGTTGACTTAGATAAGACGTACTAGCATTTCTGAACAAATGACATGCAGCGGAACAAATATTTCCCTTGAAAGAAATGCAACTTCATTGACTCCAATATGTGAAGAGCACAGATCAGCTCAATCCAGGAACTCTGCCTAAAATACAGAACTGGAGAAGATTTCCTGCTTGTTCCAAAGATGGGCTGAGCTCTTTCAGAGTAACTTCACCAAGCACTGTTCTTGTCTTGATATCTACCATTAATCACCACTTCAGTTTTGTGGACATGACGCAGTATTATTTTTTTAAATGTATTATTAAAAGTAATAAATATTTATTAATTTGAAATACATTGCTTACTAAAAATTTGTTCATATTAACTTAAAGCTTGATTTGGCTTAATTGCATCTTCAGAAGAACTCTACCTGGGGCTAGGAAGGTGATTTGGTGGGCAAAGTGTTTACTACATAAGCATGAGGACTGTAGTTCAAATCTCTAGCAGTTCAGATCCTAAATACCAGGTGAGTGTGATAGGATGCAAGTGAGATAGGCTGGAGGTAAGACAGGCTGCAGGTGAGATAGCCTACAGGTGTGACAGCCTGCAGGTGTGATAGCCTGCAGGTATGATAGGCTACAGATGTGACAGTCTGCAGGTGTGATAAGCTGCAGGTGTGACAGCCTGCAGGTGTGACAGTCTGCAGATATGATAGGCTGCAGGTGTGACAGCCTGAAGATGTGATAGCCTACAGGTGTGATAGTCTGCAGGTGTGATAGCCTGCAGGTGTGCTAGTCCGCAGGTGTGATAGGCTGCAGATGTGACAGCCTACATGTGTGATAGGCTGCAGGCATGATAGCCTGCGGGTGACAGTCTGCAGGTGTGATAGGCTGCAGGTGTGATGGCTTGCAGGTATGATAGTGTGGGGGTGTTATAGCCTGCAGGTGTGGTAGCTTGCAGGTGTGATAGCCTGCTTGAAATCCCAGAGTTTAAGAGAATGCAGATGAGCCAAGAGCAAGCCTCCCAACACTAAAAACCAACTGTGGCTGTGCATGCCTCCACACTGATGTGCAACAGCCTGTACACATAGATGTGCACACACATATATACATGCGCCACATACATATGCAAAGGCGGAACATTAATTGAGGCTGTAAACGTTTTATTGCTTTGTAATAATGCAGAGTTGTGAAAAAGTTTTCCACTGTCACGACTATCTTAAAATCCTTCCTTACTTAGAGACAACAACTTTGACTGGCTTTAATCATGATGATTCTCCTCTAAAAATTTAATTATTGGGTTTTTTATAATATAAACAGCGAACTAAACTAAAATCTCACATCACATTAAATTATTGTAAATCCTGGGGAGACAAGCAGGTTATAACTTTTATCACTGCATTTCCTTGATGATATAAAAAGACATGTAGATACAGACTTAAAATGTATTATTCATTGTATGTGTTCAGATGTGTGTTAAAATCTGAAAGTGCATGTGCATTGTATACATACATGTGGCAGCCAGAGGTTGACATGGATATCTTCCTCGATCTCTCGGTGTCTTATTTTTTGAGACAAGGTTTTCTCTCTGAACCTGGAGCTCATAGATGCAGCTAAATTTGTTAGCCAGTAACCCCCCAGGATCCTCCTGTCTCTGCCTCCCCAGAGTTAGGACTACAGACACGCACTGCCATACCCAGATTTTCACATGGCCACCAAGGATGAAACTCGGGTCCTAGTGAAGCAGTTTACTGACTGTGCCATCTCTCCAACCCCCAATTAACTCATTCCTTTTCAGTTCCTAGTCATGAGACAAATGGCTTTTCCTGCTGTATGCTACCTACTCTAAGGAGGTACCTCAAGATGGGTCACAAACTGGAGGATCCAGTCAACCGGCAACTGGAACTTCTAAAACCATGAGTCAATGCTTGTGCAGTTGTGTTTTTTTTTAATTTATTTATTTATTCAGGATTTCTGCCTCCTCCCCACAACCGCTTCCCATTTCCCTCCCCCTCCCCTGATCAAGTCCCCCTCCCTCATCTGCTCGAAGAGCAATCAGGGTTCCCTGACCTGTGGGAAGCCCAAGGACCGCCCACCTCTATCCAGGTCTCTTAAGGTGAGCATCCAAACTGCCTAGGCTCCCACAAAGCCAGTATGTGCAGTAGGATCAGAAACCCATTGCCATTGTTCTTGAGTTCTCAGTAGTCCTCATTGTCCGCTATGTTCAGCTAGTCTGGATTTATCCCATGCTTTTTCAGACCTAGGCCAGCTGGCCTTGGTGAGTTCCCAATAGAACATCCCCATTGTCTCAGTGTGTGGGTGCACCCCTCATGGTCCTGAGTTCCTTGCTCGTGCTCCGTCTCCTTCTGCTCCTGATTTGGACCTTGAGATTTCTGTCCGGTGCTCCCATGTGGGTCTCTGTCTCTGTCTCCTTTCATCGCCTGATGAAGGTTAATATTCATGAGGATGCCTATGTGTTTGTCTTTGGATTCACCTTCTTATTTAGCTTCTCTAGGAACATGAATTATAAGCTCAATGTCCTTTATTTATGGCTAGAAACCAAATATGAGTGAGTACATCCTATATGCTTGTTCAGTTGTTAAGTTGCTGTCTCTGGTATTTGCTACAGTAATTGAAGGCGAACTAACACAACGCCTGAGCCAAATATCAACTTAAACATGGGAGTGTCTTCCTTTTCTGAAGGAGGCCAAAGTTAACACTGATCATCTTCGGGCTCTAAAATACGCAGAGAAGCCCATATATTATTGGAGACCATCTTCAAGGAAAGTCAACCACTGATTAGAAGCGTGTGGTGGTTCAAGCATTCACTTCCTGCACGGTTTGACCCCAAAATGTTAAGGGTAAGTATGTGATGCTCCTTCTGGACAATTGAAATTTGAGTGGACAAAATTGCTTTATGACCAAACTAAAGTCTATTTAATAAAAATCCTTTAGTGAAGCTGCGGTCTAAACCCAGTCCAAAGCAATGACATATGATAAATGTTCTGCTTCTCGTGGGAGCAATATGATCACATCATAGAGATAAGCCAACACTGTCCCCCGTGGTTTTAATGTTTAAAATTTATACGGTGAAACTCCATGTTGTGACTCAGAGCCACTGGGAAATCAATACAGAAACACAAACAAAGAGCACTGGTTTCTTTATTTCAAGCAGGAAAGTGCTGGCTGACTTTGCTCACACTGCATATGGGTGTCCACGAGCACACACTCATGCAGAGCTAAGTACACATTCAAATTTACTCTGGTAACTGGTTTTAAATTAAAATTAATTGAATTTTAAAGTTTAAAGTTTAGAACAACGAATTCACGAATCCCTCCTCTCCATATTTAATGGCTAAAAGACACTTATGACCCAAGTATATGGCTATTCATACAGGTTTCCGGTTCCCTTAAAAGAAAAATATTTGCTGAATCAGAACCACCGTATGGACTGAGCTGATCTCCCTGTTGGGAACTGTAGAGCATTTATGGGATCAGAAACTGGGCCTAGTGGGGCTTCCAGTTTCCTAGAAGATAATAGTGAGTATTCCAACTATGAAACCACAACTGTGGGAAACTCCCTGCAACTCCCCAAACCACAAACTATTCTTAAAACACTTTCAGTGTTCTCTGCATACTTTCTCATCACCGATATCTAGACGACGGTTTAATGAGTAAGAAATTCAGTGTTAGCAGGAGCAAGCACCGAAAAACTCCTGCCTCCACTGTGGAGCAAGCCAAGAGCAGTCAGGTGCCCAGCAAACTCATATGTCCTGAAGCACTACTCATGGGACCGGCAGGAAGGGCACAGCACACACAAAGTTATGAACATTTGTCTCATTTTCAAGAATGAGTCACCGTTAGCAGCAGATAGGACAAAGAATGCATGTTCATAACGGCCTCAGCCGCACACAAAGTTGGCTCATTAGGTTAGGGCATTTCTCTCTTGCGCCTAAGCACATTCCTAAAGCTGTGTTACCCCAGAATCTGGGTGTTAGCTAACACTTCCCACTCCATCCTGTCACCTGTCACTTGATGCCAGTGACTTCCTTCAATCAGTCACGTGACTGTGTTGATTATGAAGCTGTGATTCTCACAGGAGAATTATACCCCTTGTTTCTTAGTTTCTGTTTCTTGACAGGTTTTTTTGGGGGGAAATTCAGGGAAAAAAAAGTTTTCTGAGAAGCAGCAAGGAATATCCCAACTTGCAAACATTAGGTTTTTCAGGAGAAAGATTTGGGGAAAGCCACAGTGTTGTGACAGCATTTTGCTCTATTCTCAGATAATACCCAGCGAAGAGATTCTTAGTTCATCACCATCAGCCTCTGCCCCACCCTGTATGGATCCTCTTTCTCATTTCAAATCCCCTGGCTGCTCAGCTCACATCTAGCTCCCCCTTGGTCCCATAGCTGCCCTGAAGGAGGCTAGGACTAGAGCAGGGGGCTCAACCCACGCTTTGGGCAGCTCGCCAGGCTCTGGGGAACTTCTCGATTAACAAAACCCATCTCTACTTTCTCTAGACTACAGCACCACATCTAATGGCTTAACTTACCTGGCTTTTTCCAAAATAATTTTGCTTGTTTAAAAGGGCCAGTTTTTTTTTTCTGTTGTTGTTGTTTTGTTTTGTTTGTTTTTTATTTTGTTTTGTTTTTGCTAACCAGGAAGCAGAAAAGACTTAAAACTTCCTGACTCTGGTAACTCTGCCATCTTTGGTGAGTCCAAGTAGAGTTAAACTACTGGGGTCTACAATCCAATTCATAGCAGGAACGTGGAACCCGAGACCCCGGAGGCTAGCCAGGATGGCCTCATCTCTGCTCAGCACACAACTCAGCCTTTGGAAACCCAAACATGGACAGTGCCAGTCATCTGTTCTCTCTGATCATACAAAATTTACCAAAAGCCATGCTGGAGCGGTGAACAGTCAGAACTAGAGGGGCAAACTCACCAGTGCTCCTGAGTATTTCTTCCTCTCCTACCCGAGAATGAGTGTCCGTGCTGTTGGGGATGAAAACTGGGGCTGAATTTTCTGTCCTCTTCTTCCTCCTTTCCCCCTTTCTGTTTCCTTCCCTCCATCCTCACCTCATCTTCTTCCTTTCATCCTCCAGTGTTTCTTTGCATAAAGAACAAATTGTTTCATGATCTGTTCACAACCTTTGACTTTCCCCCCATTTTCTTTTGAAACAAATAGCCTAAGTCATCATGCAGTGCACAGGGCCCTTGGCCAGCTGACCGGTCTGTGTTCTCTCTCTCCCTCTCTCCCTCCCTCTTTAGTCTACACACCCCCAAAGCTCTGGGCTTTCCCTATTCATTTCCAGGGCACTTCTCTTATGGCCAAGCATTCAAAAACTACATAGCATCGTTGCTTCCTGGGATCGAGGTCTGCAAACACATAAGTGTCCCCCAGAGTCACTATTAATTTCTTTGAATGTAGACTGATTCATTCCAACATACATTTTGCTTTACATGTAAAATATTCCTAATAATTGTAAGAAAGGAATTCAACTGAATTGTCCATTACCAATATATGGACAATGTTCTTATATGCAAACTTGGAAAATAAGTCTTGTCTGGTTAGCCAAAAAGAAGGCAAAGCAAGTAGACTCTAGAATGTTTATGTTGCCTTCTGTCTTAAATACAAAACATGTTTTGGTCTCATACAGAATGTATCTTTTAAAATATCTTGAGTCTTTTTCGAGTAGAAAAATGTTTCCAGGATTTTAAAAATAATTTCATATATGCTTATTTTATAAATTTTTCAAATTACATGCTTGGCACTGTCAGAATAAATCTCATTAAAACTCTATTTTCCATAGTATAGAACATCCATAGAGGACATTAGCAATGAAAAGCAAGGTAGCTAACAGCCCACATGTTACCAGGCTGTATTCCCTAGTTCTACACTTACTGCACTGGTTTAGTAACTTGGAACATTATTTGTGGAAGGCATTCCCTTTACATATACTAGACTTCAGAACCATATACACTGAAAATCTCAAAATAAAAACTGTCTAATAAAACTGGCCATTTAGGTAATAAAGATGACATACCCATTACTTTCCTCATTGCTGTGACCAAGGCCCTGAGAAGCGACATAAGAGAGGGTGGGCATCGTTCAGGTTCCAATTGAGAGGAGACAGCCTAGCACAGCAGAGAAAGTGAGGTGCAGGCAGCTCATCAATCCCATCCACAGTCAGGAAGCAGAGAAAGATAAAGGTTAGCGTTCAGCTCGCTTCCACGGCATTATCCTGACTAATATCCTGGGCATCGATGGTACTTCCCGCATTCAGGATGGGTCTTCTCTTTTCAGTTAAACCCTTAGAGACACACCTAATAGTGTGTTCTCATGGTGATTCGTGGTTGAAAATGAGTAGCAATCAGAGGGAGAAGATGGACCAATGTTACAACCAGAGGCTTTCAAATAAAATGCCCAGTGTCAGGAATGGGATACCTCTCCTCAAGTTGTTTTGGAGGGGAATCCTGGGAGCCCACAGAACAACACAGGTTATTGCTGAGGGTTTGGGTTGCCCACCATATTTTTATGGTAAGATCCTATTGCTGAGTACACACACACTTGGTCACAGGAAGTGAAGAAATAAAATTGGTACTAACCAAGAAACCTCCCAACAGTTAGCTTTCATAGTACCAGAAGGTGGTATGCAGATTACTGCAGACAGGGGGAAGTCGTCAACAGTCTTACTAAACTGTAAACCCTGTAAGTTATAATAAAGTCCAGTGTGGTAAGATATCCCCATGGGTGCAATAGTCAAGGAATGAATAAAATAGGCAAACCCTTTCTGATTGTATGTAAAGCCCATTACAAAGGGGAAAATACATGCCTACTACTATAAGTCTGTCTAAAAACCCATGATTGAAGAGCTCAGAGGTTCCAGATGGGAACCTACTACTACTGTGCTCAATGGACCCGGTATTAAACTCATCTCTAATTGATGGACCCACTACTGTTATTTTCTTACATTGACCTAATATCAAGATGACCTTTAAATTCATATCAATACTGACATATCAGTGCACCCCTTTATTGGTCTTCTTCCACAGTGGATGGCAGCTAATGGAGAAACTCACATCTGGCCAAAGCACAGAGTCAGTTGTCTGTGGAGTATTCTGACACAAACAGGACTTCTATGTCATGCCCTGTGCCCTCAGTGCTAAGGGACTATTGAAGAAGAGAGGGTAGGAAGACCGCAGAAGCCATAACAGGACCACTGCATGGACGAACTCACAGCATCTACACTTGTTTTCCAGTTAACATTCCAGAATGGAGTGAGGAGAGGTTCATGGCACCACCCTTAGCTGGGAAGCTATTGACAGGTGATCTCTGGGAGAGGGAGTATCCATGTGGTGGTTGGAATGAGAACGGTCCCATTGGCTCATAGGTTTAGCTATTTGGTCCCCAGTTGGGTTGGTAAAAACTGTTTGGGATTAGGAGGTATGGCCTTGCTGAAGAAGATGCATCACTGTTGGGTGGGATTTGAGGTGTGAAAGTCTCATGCAGTTCCCAGCGTCTCTCTCTGCCTCATGGTTATAGATGAAGGTGTGAACTCTCGGCTGTTTTTTTACTCCACCATCATGGAGTAAGCACTTTCTCTTTTAAATTGTCGTAGAGAAGTAATCAAGACACCATGCTTTGATGGATAGCCCCACACCCAGGAGTGGATAAGAAGCACAAACCGGACTCACTGGGTTTTTTTTTTTTAAAAAAAAAGAAGACTCAAAGCTGGGTGGGGTGGAGAAGCAGGGGTGGATCTAGAAAGAGTTGGGGGGGGGTGAATATGATCAAAATGCATTGCATGCCTGTAAAAAATTCTCAAGGAGTAAATAAAAAGGCTGCATTAAAAAATGGCTGAGATCTTTGAGTCAGTCAACTGATGTGTATCTTGGATCTACCACAGCTAGCTGAAGGACCACTTGCTAACTCATTCTTCCTCTATAAAGTGGCAATAATAGCCACCCTGTAGGGCCATCACGACAGATAAATTAGGTCTCTTACACACTCTGTGAGAACAGGCAGAACAGGCAACTGTCTTATTTACAATCATGACCTCCATGCCTGGCAAAATGATCAACACATAGTAGTAGGTACTCGAACAAGTATCTGGACACTAGTGAAAATGTGTAAGGGTCTCAGGAAATGTCAAAAAGCAGTTTGCACACGGAAACTCTCAGTTTCACAGGAAATAGATCAGCGAAATAATACAAGTTCATAGTGGCACTTGGCTCAATTTAAAAGTGCTATCCTGAAAAAATATCAAGGTGACGGGAAATGGGCAAAAGAATGAACCCTTGCATGTGATGCTTCGGGTATGACCAAAGGGTTACATCCTACTTTAAATGTACATTTCGTGAAAGGAACGAGTTGCCCGGCAGAGCCAGCGCTGCAGAGGGCATGCTTCAGTTTTAGGATATGTTAGGCTGACTTTGGTCTCTGTGGACTAGTGTCAGGCGAAAGGATTTGACTTTTAAATCTGTGCAGTCCAATCGATGCAGTGCTTATGATGAGCTTTCGCCAAACTCAAGCACTGGATTTCAACTCAGAGAGAGCGGAGCCTTCTGAAGAGAGCCATAGCAGCCACTGAGCCAGAGACAAGCCCAGTTCTTGCGGCCCAATCTGCAGTGCCCATGGGGCCGCCTACTCTTCCTCTTAGCATTGCTTCCTGCTCAGTCCTCACCAGCACACAGGGAGGTAAGAAGACGGGCAAGGAGTGCGTTTTCCTCTGCAGGATTTTGGGAACTTATTTTATTCCCTTGCCAAATACTGAGCACGTGCAGACAGTCATGCTGAAGCAGGGTCTGCAGACAATCTAGGTGGAAATAAACGGTGAGAAATGAGGAGCCAGCTCTTCATGCTGCTCCCAAACCGGAGCTGTAGAAGAATGGACTCCATTCATTCTTTGGCTTTGGTGGAGGAATCCAGCATGGCTACTCACCTGCCTTGGCTTCTCCTCCTTGCATGCCTGGCATCTGCAATAGCACCGCTGCACTAAAGAAGAACCGCCGAGGAGAGTGAGCTTGAGTGTCCCATTTTAGCAGATGTGACACAAAAGTCCACTGGACCTACTCCCTGCTGATGCTAATGCAGAACCACACCCAAACACTGTGACAAGTACAACCCAAATAGAAGGCCCACGAGCTTCTCATCAGCCTTCTTTAAACTATGTGGGAGTCACTGGGTGGAAACAGTCAGCAAAAGAGAGGAGACTTGGCCAAAAAATAAATACAGCCCTTTATTACAGCATTATCATTGTTTCCGCGAGTCTATTGAAATGACCCTTTCACAGGAATCACCTAAGACCACCGGAAAATGTGGATATTTATATTAAGATTCATAAGAGTAGCAAAATTACAGTCATGAAGTAGCAACAAAAATAGTGTTGTGGTTGGGGTCCCCACAACATGAGGAGCTGTATTAAAGGGTCTCAGCATTAGGAAGGTTGGGAATCGCCACTCCTTGAAGGAGGCCTGGTTTAATAAACTATAGAATGAGGCCTGGTTTAAATAAACTATAGAATGCTGACTGAGTACATTAATGGAAGCTTACCTTTAAAATAATATATTTCTAGAGTATAGCAAAGATATTTGACCAGTTATAATTGTTATGTTAATGCAATGAAAGAGATTAAAACAAAACAAAAAACCCCTTGTCTTTAGTGGGAGGTTTCCATTCAAAACGACTGATCAAAGGGTCATACCTAAAAAGACAGGGAAAGTATAAAAGAAAATACCAGATTGCTACAGCATCATGGTTTGATTGTTTGTTTGTTGTTTAAGACAAGTTTTCTCTATGTTATAGGTCTGGCTGTCCTGGAACTCACTTTGTAGACCAGGCTGGCCTCGAACTCATAGAGATCCACCTGCTTCTGCCTTCCACGTGCTGGGATTAAAGGTGTGCGCCACCACTGTCCAGCTTACAACATCACTTCTTAAAGAGAAAATTAATAATTTTTCTCAGATGCTAAATGAAGAGTTTGAATAAAATGACTCAAGTACCTTCTCTGAGCTCAGAAAACGGTAGATGCATCTAGTCTCTGCCATTGCTGGTGGGAATGCAAACTTGTGCAACCACTTTGGAAAGCAGTGTGGCGGTTTCTCAGGAAATTCGGGATCAACCTACCCCTGGACCCAGCAATACCACTCTTGGGAATATACCCAAGAGAGGCCTTATCATACAACAAAAGTATATGCTTTACGATGTTTATAGCAGCATTGTTTGTAATAGCCAGAACCTGGAAACAACCTAGATGCCCTTCAATGGAAGAATGGATGAAGAAAGTATGGAATATATACATATTAGAGTACTACTCAGCAGTAAAAAACAAGGGCTTCTTGAATTTTGCATGCAAATGGATAAAAATAGAAAACACTATCCTGAGTGAGGTAAGCCAGACCCAAAAGGAGGAGCATGGGATGTACTCACTCATATTTAGTTTCTAGCCATAAACAAAGGACATTGAGCCTATAATTAGTGATCTTAGAGAAGCTAAATAAGGAGAACCCAAAGAAAAACATATAGGCATCCTCCTGAATATTAACCTTCATCAGACGATGAAAGGAGACAGAGACCCACATTGGAGCACCAGACATAAATCTCAAGGTCCAAATCAGGAGCAGAAGGAGAGAGAGCATGAGCAAGGAACTCAGGACCGCAAGGGGTGCACCCACACACTGAGACAATGGGGATGTTCTATTGGGAACTCACCAAGGCCAGCTGGCCTGGGTCTGAAAAAGCCTGGGATAAAACCGGACTTGCTGAACATAGCAGACAATGAGGACTACTGAGAACTCAAGAACAATGGCAATGGGTTTCTGATCCTACTGCACGTACTGGCTTTGTGGGAGCCTAGGCAGTTTGGATGCTCAACTTACTAGACCTGGATGGAGGTGGGGGTTCCTTGGACTTCCCACAGGGCAGGGAACCCTGATTGCTCTTCGGGCTGGGGGGGGGGGGGACTTAATTGGGGGAGGGGGAGGGAAATGGGAGGCGGTGGCAGGGAAGAGACAGAAATCTTTAATAAATAAATAAATTAAAAAAGAAAAAAGAAAAGTCTCTGAATCCTGACACTACTCCTAGTTCTGCTTGACTATGTTAACTCTTTACTGCGACCACCGTTTTCGTTCCTCAGTTAAAAGAATCATCGACTGCAGAGAGGGGGAAAAGTTTTCATTCTAAAAGCAGTTTGGGACTCAGTTGCTCACCTAAAACTAAAGCAAGCCCTACGGTAGCAGGCAGTTTAGTTATAATTGTGCATTTGTCTCTCACACGCCAGTATAGTTTTATTGTGGCTGGAAGCATCATTGGAGCGTAGGTACTGGGTATATATTTGCCTGCCCCGTGCACTTGTGAGTTTTCAGTCTTACATTCCCTGTTCTAAAATGTAACAAAAGTAAGTTACGCGAGGTGACTTGCAGCAAAGGTGTGACCTAGGCACAGGTGCGATTTGCTGTGTTCAGAACTCACCTTTCCAACAATTTCATCCCCTGCCAAGTCCGGAACACTTGAATTCAATGATGCTCTCGGCCAGGTCACTTGGTGATGTCATTGTCACACTTGTGACTCCGACAACTATGACGGCCAGAAACGCCAGTGTTGAAGTTTGTGTGTGACTGTGTTTATCAGAGAGCATCCCCTCTCTGGTCAGAGGGATTCTCTAGACCACCAGCTCCTCACATGCTTGAGCCAGAGCCCATTGTTAGCAAGTTCACAGAAGAACTTCCCTCCCAAAATGATTTCCTTGAGAGACCAAGCAGCTGTGGCCTAAGACTCTCAAAATGCAAAGAAATACATGTGATTTGGACACAGGATTTGGACACTGTGTTTCTACAGGTGAGGACAAGCCCAAGACTATAATAACAATCCCTACAGTTGAGGGGCCAAAGTACACACAGAAGAGAGGCTCTTAGGGGTTTTCTAACATTCTTACAGATGTCCAAGAACAGCATTTGGACAGCTCTGAATCTACTAGAGAGTGAAGTTCAGTTCATGTTTATTAAGAAACATGAGAAGATTAGCTAAGTTGGAACAATGTGTGTTAGTGTTTCAGTGTGGGTGACCTCATCTAATACTCTGGCCCAGGTTTGAAAGCGGCCATGTGAACCCCTCATCTTGAAATGAGCACCAGATGGGAGGGTCTTGAGTAACTTACCCAAAGTCACAGTGTAGGGAACATAGCGAATGAAGGGCCTGCAGCTTGCTCCAAGTTCTTCACGGAAAATGGTGGCCTTCCAACCAGAAGAAGAATCTTCCTATATTAGTTCCCCCTTGATGCTGTGATAAACCACAGTGACCAAGGCAACTTTAGAAGAGTTTCCTTTGGTCTACAGTTTCAAAGAGATGAGCCCATCATGGCTGGGAGGCACCACAACAAGAGGCAGGCGCGGCAGCTGGAATCTGAGTGCTCACATCTTCAACCTAAGCACACAACAGAGAAAGTGAACTGGAAGTAGGGCAAGGCTACAAAATCGCAGAGCCAACCCCTTGTGCCATGTTTCCACCTGCAAGGTCACACCTTCTAAACCTCCCCAAGCACCACCACCAACTGGGGATCACGTGTCCAATTATCTGGGCCTACGGGGAACAATTCTCCTTTAAACACGGTGCTTCTGCCTCCCTTTATTTCTTAATAGTTCTCAAAAGATCTTCCCATTGCTCTTGACTTCATAAACTTCCAAATAGCCACAGAATGTGCATAAGTATCTTCAGCAAAGTGTAATCCTGTATGATGGGAATTTGGTAAATGGGGGTGTTCTATAGACGCACTGGGGCATGGTGTCTTGGTTGACCACCCACCCTCCTAAAGCTTTAAGATCCAGAGTCCCTGGCTTTGCTATTAAGGGTTTCTTTTTCCATCAACACTGGAAGGGTCATCCCTATCCCAACCAAAACTTCTACCAAGATGTTTCTCCCTTAACAAAGACGTTCTAGAGGCTTCAGGTGCAGGTTATAGGTATAGCATTTGTCTAGCATGTGTGAGCCTCCAGGTTGTATCCCTAGCACTAGGAGGAAGGACAGGAAGGGATTGACATTGTGCACTAGCTAAGTTTTTGTCAACTTGGCACGAACTAGAGACGTCTTGCAAGAGGGAACCTCATCTAAGGGACGTGCCTCCGTCGGATTGACTGAGAGCAGTCTGTGGGGTGTTGTCTTGAGTGATGATCAACCTGGGAGGCCCAGCTCGCCATGAGCAGTGTCATCCCTGGGCAGATGGTTCTGGATTCTTTAAGAAAGCAGCTGAGTGGTCCAGAAAGTTGCATTCTTCCAGGCCTCTGCTTCAGTTCCTGCCTCCAGGCTCCTGCCTCAACTTCCCTCAGAGATGGACTGTGAGATGAAACAAGTTGCTTTCAGCCTCTATGTTTATCAGATCAACAGGAAACAAACTAACAGATGCTGACCATCAGTGGCCTTGCATATGACCTCCCACTGAGGGCCACCCTCATAGCCATCCTGGCCCTCTTGTGTCAGAAAGTAGGGAATGGAAAGGGAGGTGCAGAGGAACTGGCTACTGTCTAATTATCAGCAGAATTCAACAGCTTGAATTCAAACAGTTGACCTTCAAAGATACATTTCTGTTTGAATGGACAAACACTCAAAAGTGAAATGTGATGGACATGCTTATTATCCTATCATTTGAGTTGTGAGCTTTAGCCCTTAATGGCCAAACCATGACCCCAGTCCTATACTTATATTTATATTAATGTATCACACCATATTCCATAAATATGTATAATTATTATGTGTCTATTAAATTTTCTAATTAAGACATATGAGAACATTAGAGTAAAAAAAGAAAAGGCTGGAGAGATGGTTCAGAGGTTAAGAGCACTGGCTGCTCTTCCAGAGGTCCTGAGTTCAATTCCCAGCAACCACATGGTGGCTCACAGCCATCTGTAATAGAATCTGATGCCCTCTTCTGGTATACAGAACACTCATACCAGAAAAAAAGAAAAGAAAAGAATAAGAAAGAAGAGGGGAGGAGAGGGGAAGGGTGGGGAGGGGAGGGGAGAGTAGAGGAGAGAAGAGAAGAGGACAGGTCCAAAATGCCAATTATGGAAAAAAAATTTCTCAATGAAGCACCAAATCCCTTAGTGAAGGGAAAGCCTTGCTTCTCTTTGCTGGCTGGCAGAACTGGCTCTGCCAAGGACTGCACCTAGATTCTGAGCATTGTTCAGAGTATCTTGTGTGATCATGACCAACACCACTGGCATGAACCCAACAGCAGCAGCACAGCTGGATTGGGCCTATTTCCCTCAAGTGACATGCTCTTAACACTGCCCAGTGGTCACACTGACTCAGGCCTGTTTATAGGTGCCTCTTGCCTGCCCACGTGGCTCCTGAAGAGGATTGCTCTCATCCTCTTGCATGAGGGAGGGCTGACACATTTTCCTGCATCCTCCATCACAGAACAAGCACAGCTCACCTGATCCCAGCCTTTCTGTACCTGTCTGTGCATCTGCCCTTTCTTTATTCCGTTGTTGTCCCAGTGTGCTTTCCAGAACTGAGCCTTGAAGAATGTAACAATAAGAGAAACATTCACATACAACTAAGGGTTCTGCTCCTGAGTCACACGAACCACCCACATGGCAAGTGCTCACTAGCTACACAGGGCCACTGGACACATGTCCCAGTGTGCTCTCTGCTGCTTTGATAAAATACTCATTAAAACCAGCTTGGGGGAGATATTTAATACTACACTTCTAGGTACCAGTTCATCACTGAGGGAGGACAGAGCGGGAACTCAAGGTGGAAATCTGGAGATAGGAGTTGAAGCAGAGACCAAGGAGGAGACCTGTTCACAGGCTTGCTTGCTAGGGCCTGCTCAGCTACTTTTACAGCGATCACACAGGTTGCAGTGGGCTGGGCCCCCCTACATCATTTAGCAATTCACAAAAGTGTTCCAGAGACATTCTTACAGGCCAATCAGATGGAAGCAATGCCTCGGATGCGGTGCTGTCTTCCCACCTGTTTCAAGTTTTCGCCGAGCTGACAAAGAAGCTAACAGGACACATCTCTATCAGCCCGGGTTTTATCACCCAGTCTTGCTGTGTTGTCACACCCACAGACTCCACCGAAGGATGAGGAAGGCGAGAAAAACGTAATTGCCAACGGAGAAACTTGCTTTTACAAACCGTTCTCACCTGGGGACTTTTATCTTTCGCCTCATCTGTTGCCGGTGTGTCCGCTGACCGTTCCTAAGTTAGGGAGAGAGGTGGGCAGCTGGTTGCTGACCTGAACCAAAATGGGATGTGGGAAAGAGGGAAGGCTCTCTGATGATCAAATAGGTAACTGGTGGTTTCGCTGGGCTCAAAACTACATAAGAGCTGCGCTTTGACTTGTGGTCGGGTATACCGACACAGAACAGGGAAGCCAGGCAGCGAACACCTGTCATGGGCACACGTAGAACCAGCACACGGAAGCAGTGCACAGTGATTGCAGGCACCTGGCCGTCCTTTCCAGGAACAAGCAGGCAACAACGCAGGGGACATAGCTAGAGACGGAAGGCGTGGGTGTCTATGCTTGTCTGTAAAGAGCCTCATTTTTGAGGTCCTGGGGCCCTTACTACCTAGACAGTAGACTGCGATCAGCAAAGGGAGGACCACCCCATGTGGAAAGGCAGTCCCGCCGAGCCATCCATGTGAGCTGGGCTGCCAGGGGAAAGCTTAATCAACAGCCACGTGGGCAGCCATCCATTTCTCCACAGTCCCCTGTGCGGCCTGGGGTTACCATGATGAAGGGCGTTCTTAAAGAGATGAGCATGTTTAACTGGGCCAGAACTGTATGTGGCATTGAAGATTTGCTTAATGAACCAAAGAGACTTCTCAAAGCTTTCGGGCTCCAGCTGCCAAAGCCCAAACCCTGAAAGTAATGAATTAGAGTTTGAGCAGGAGCTAGGGAACATCTGGAGATGCACAAAGGAACGCCTCGGGAGAATGGGATCCAGAGGTGGGGGGTACAGCTGAGAAACTCCAAATAAACTTTGTTCTCACATTCTGTCTCTGGGAAGTTCTTCAGGAGAAAATACAATAATTGAACATAGATATATAAAGACAGAAGGCAATGAGTCTTCAGCCACTCCCTTACAGCCACTGCTGCTCTGCCTGACTCCAATTTTGACACAATGCTTGCTTGTGCTATTGAATGGACAACAGAATCACAGAATTTGCTAGTTATTAGGAGATGAAGAGAAGGATTTGGCATCCCGAAGTCATTTCATTTTCCATGAAGAAAAATAATAACTACACTTAGGTACCCATTGCTTACAGTACCACCCTGTCTCAAAAAAAAAAAGTTGCCCAAAGATGGAACACCAAACTGGTAGCCCGTGTCAATGCTCATGTTGGTAGTTGTTTCCAAAGAAGAAGATGACAAAGAAACATCAAAAGTCATTTGGTAGATAAAATCTGTTACTTTCTTGGCAAATTCTCAGCCCAGAAAGAGGCTTAGTGTGGGATACAGGGTAGAGAGAGGCAAGGGGAGAGTTTCTGGGGGACTTAACGTTGCCATCCTCTGACACTTGGAGAAAGAAGTGCCTATGTCCGAAGTTTACACCCACGGTCAAGGTCAGATTGATGAAAAGGAAAAAGCATGCTTCTGTTCTCCGTAAGTCTTTGGTTACTGGAGCAGCCGTAGTGAATAGCATATACTAGGAACCTTGGACAATGGAACTTACTTTCCCCCAGTTCTGGAGGGCGGAGGTCTGTATTTTGGCCTGGTGTCAGCAAGGCTGGTCTAAGGGCTGTGAAGGACCACCATTTTCCAGAATTCTGGTAGTTCTGCTGACTACCCATCCTTGGCGTTTCCTTGACTGCAAGATTCCAATCTTCCATGGCATTCTCTCAGTTTCTCTAAGTGCCCCAAATTTTCATCTTCATAAGAACATCAAGCATTTGATTAACACCTTCCCTGACGGCTCTGTCTTTACACAGCCATCTGTCAGGACTGTGTCCTCAGTAAAACCACATTCACAGGCACTAGGGATTAGGATTTCAAGGTCTCTGGGAGATGCAAGGAAGCCCATAACATGATAGTTATTTTAGTTTCTTTTGGAATCTTGGAGAAGAAAAAAAATATTCCGGATGTTTGCAAGCTACATCACTTTCTTTTCACCAAGTTGAAGCAAGCTCTTCCCATCTGAACCCCACCTTTCCCTCCACACCCCTCCCTCGACACCCCTCCCTTCACACCCTTCCCTCCTCACCTCTCCCTCCACACCCTTCCCTCCTCACCTCTCCCTCCACACCCTTCCCTCCACACCCCTCCCTCCACACCCTTCCCTCCTCACCCCTCCCTCCACACCCTTCCCTCCTCACCCCTCCCTCACACCCTTCCCTCCACACCCCTCTCTCCACACCCTTCCCTCCTCACCTCTCCCTCCACACCCTTCCCTCCACACCCCTCCCTCCACACCCTTCCCTCCTCACCTCTCCCTCCACACCCTTCCCTCCATACCCTTCCTTCCACACCCTTTCCTCCTCACCCCTCCCTCCACACCCTTCCCTCCTCACCTCTCCCTTCACACCCTTCCCTCCACACCCTTCCCTCTCCTCTCTTCCCTCCTCACCTCTCCTACCACAGAGAGCCAACAACTGGGTCTAGAATCTGCTCCTGAAGGTGTAGCTATTCAAAACCTGAAGACCAGTGTTCTCCCTCAGAAACTGGAATGTCTGAGTACTCAATCTGACTCCTGCAGACTTTCTCTAGACATTTCCCCGGGTCATGTGCTGTGCTGGGGTGGGGGTGGGTATAGGGCCAGACTTCAGGATCTGGTCAAATGCACACTGTCACAAGGCAAGCACCAAACTGACAATTGTTCCTGACCCAACTGCCCAGGGAACAACTGGAGGTCAAGATAGAAGTTCCACTTTTAAATACATTTCTGACCCCTTAGGGAAGTGATCTTTTTGTGAAGGTGAGTTGATGTTGAGGGCCAGGAAATTCCCCCAGTCCCATGTAGACTTTGACAGCTCACATTTCCTGTCTCAGGGTTCAAAATCTGTTCATGGGGTGTATTGCCTGGAGCCGCCTGCCCTCAGCCACATTCTCCCCATCTTCCACTTTCATCAGCCCAAAAAGAATTGAAAAAGTGAGAGGAAAACACCCAAAATCTTTCTCTGGGGAAAAAAACAATCCATGAGGTTTGGGTCAAGTGAGTGGTGTTAGGACAAGTGGCTTGGGCTTTTTCTCTCACAACAATCATCACGTCTGGAAAGCTGCCTTAAACACCGCTGTATCATTATTGAATATTATAGGTCATTATTCCCCTCTCAAAGCTACACAGCAATTTCCTTAAAATTTTATAAGTTCCCGATATTTGTGTTACTGTTCTGGACTCTTGGTTCTTTATATTTTAAGCCAAGTGACACTCTAATGATCATCTAGAGCTTACCTTTCATTATGCAATATGCAAATCTCTCATATAGCTTTTTGATATTCTACTTCTCAACAATAGGACCCAGAGAGAAAAACAAACAAGAAAATTAAAATAAAATTTAGTCAAAACTGCAGGCTACAGTGTAGCTCATACTGAACACGCATGTAGGATGCTCCAAAGAGCAATGCTGCGGTAACCTCGGAGATACAGGGGTCAAGGGCAGGGAGATGGAGAGTGGTCTTCCACTAAATGCAGTAGCGTGGGACTGTACAGTACTTGAGAAGTAAAATGTGCTCCATACATGTCAAATAGCACAGGTGCTGACTGGACGTCATCTTCCCAGAAATGGGGTGTATTGATAAGACACGGGGAAGGTGGGGACGACGACTCTCTCTGGCTTAGGAACATCCTGTGTCACAGGAGTTTAGGCATCTTACCAGAGGATGTCCTGGCAAGACACATTTGTTCGCAGGGCTCTATTTATGACGTTAACCACCTTTCCTTCATGGCAGGAATTTGATAACAGAGTGCATGGGTCAGGGATTGGGGTTGCTTGCCAGTTTCTTTGAGGCCTCTCCAGCAAGCCACTTGAAAACAGAGATGATAAGGCTGCACCCCCTTGGTGCTGTCCTGCCATGAACACCTCCGCCCTGGACTCTACCCCATCCATACGCTGTGCCTCATCTGAAACCAGTTCTGCACAACTTCCTCATTGCTGCGTGTGCCAGGAGGCTCCATTTGCCTGTCCTCTCCATGCCTGGGAAGGACCTGGTTTGTCTCACAGCAACAGGAGCTTTCGTCAGCCTCCCCCTTTCTTAACTTTCAATTGCCAGTGTGCCCTTCTCCCCCGGAACCTGCTGAAGACGTTGTTTGGTGTCACCGGCTCCAGCCCTCTGCTCCGAGTCTTTCCTCACTCACTTCCCAGCCTGTTTTATTCCTTCAGATGCCTTAATCTCATTTCCTCCTCTCTTCAACGTAAATGAATTGTTGGAGAAAAAAATTCTTTTTTAGTCTACTTTTGTATGTAGGTTACCACTAATTTATTCCCAATTTCATCCTCTCTCCTGCCCCTCATCTTATCTCTACATACCCCTCACAAGCAGGTGTTCTTGTAAACACGCACTCACACATGCATGCGCTCGCGCGCGCACACACACACACACACACACACACACACCTCTTCACACAGTCATCTATTTTCCCAATTTGGATCCCAGATAAACAAAATGTGCCATGTTTTTTCTCTCCAGTGGTCATCCACTCAGCTCTCACCCCCAAGCCCCAAGGACTTATTTTGTGTTTGTCCTCTAAGCTGGGAAACAGATCGTCTACACACACACACACACACACACACACACACACACTCCTCTTTTCATGCATTCTAATCCGTAAGCCCCAGTACGCGAGGTAGGCAAGGGAAATAGAATCTTGGGCAATAACAGAAAATGTCATAGAAATCCCTAGGCATTGCAGGGCCCATACGGTAAATGTAATCAACTCCTAGAGCCACAGACGTAGAATTTGCCAGGAGATCAAAGGGGATGAGAGGAGCGGCACTGATGTTTCATGATACAAGCAATCCTATCGACTCTAAGTTTTCATTCCCAGACCTTCCAATATCGTTCTGCCTTTGATGAAGATGAAATGGAGCAGGGTCACGTGTCACGTCACTTATGATAACTTAGCATTATGGCTGGTTGGGAAATAAGAGCAGGCATATGCAGCTCACAAATTTGCTTGCCATAAATTTCCAGCCCCTGTTTATAATGCACCTTTACAGAGAGAGTGGCGCCAATAACATTATATAGCATGGCTCGTGGATGCTATTAACCACCCCTATTGCATGTTGCAAATTTAAAAGGGTTTTAACTTTACAGACAATCCATAGGTTTATGAATTGAAAGCCACTAACGTAAATCATCCGCTGTAATGAAAAGAGAGGAGGAAGGCCTGATATAATTTCTGTTTGTCAAGGTATAATGATGTCACCATGCATTATGGCCTGCACTTAAAGGTGGACACTCTTCAACAAATCTCTCCTTGGCCAAATACATCTCCATCTTTAATGGACAGCAAAGCACGGGCTTGTGAGTAGTTCACACTCGCTCCTCCAGTGAGGACAGAAAGTTGTTTTTCCCTGCCCTAAACAATTCACTAGAACAACGACCTTTAACATAAAGACTAACAGGGGTGCCTTTGGATGGAGTGCTCTGATGGTTTTCAGAAGATCTCAGAGTGGTTGGCAGATTACACAGCTTGGATTGTGTGGGGGTTCTTTTGATCCCTGTCATTATTTATGTTTATTGTTTTTTAATCAATAATTCTTTTTTATCATTAAAAGGGCAGGTTGTAGAGGAAACGACTACTGGTCAAGTTTTACCTTTACTATAATGTGTCTTTACTCACAAAGCTGCCGTGGACAGCCGCGGGGGTTGTTTATAATTCAAGGTATCAAGTCGAGGGATCTATAGGGGTTAAATGGGGGCTTCTGGTCCATTCAATAACCCTGGGAAGTAGGCTACATAGCTAGGAGAAAGCACTAGAATATGCTGAAGAGGAAGAGGCAAGAGAATCACAAATTCAAGGCTAACCTGGGCTATATGTTTTTGAAGTATTTATTTTTAATTAATTATGTGTATGCTTGTGTTTGTGTGGGGATATGCGCATTGTGTGCCCGTGGAGGACAGAGATCCCTGGGAGCTGGAGTTGCAGGCAGTTCTGAGTTGTCCCATGTGGGTACTGGGAACCAAACTTAGGTCATCTAGAAAAGCAGGATATGCTCTTAATCACTGAGCCAGTCTGCCACCATTTAAAGATACCTTGAGAGCACTTGATAATTAAATGTTGATTTTTTTTCAGTTACCTAAGAAAAATTCTCTCTTATCTATGGTATTATACACGGGAAAAAATATCCAATGTGGAACTGGTAAGTGCAGACATGGGTTGAGATGCATGCATACCCTGCAAGGGTGAACGCCTGAGAATGGAATGAAGAGTTCTGCTCAAAGGAGTTTACCCTGCTAAGGCAAACAGTGCTCTGAGCCCGTGACAAGGGCTTATATATAATCTGCATACTAATTATAAGTCATCTGAATGTATTAGATAGAGCAGGTCGCCCAAGGACTTAGTGTCTAGTACAATTTATCTTTGATGGAAGAGAAAAAGGAGAAAAAGTATTGTAGAAATCGAAGACTTCGCAGTGATCTCAGAAGCCTACAGAGTCTGCCCAATATGTTCTGCAGTTTTTGCCTCCCTATCAGTTCAAGTCACATTGGCTTCCTTAGTGTTCCTTGACTGACTTCTCTGGGGACTTCGGCATGGCTGTTCCCTCTGCTTGGAGAGCTCTGGAGATGAATGTCTGTGTGGCTCACTGCTTCTCTTTCTCAAGTCTTCACCCACACTTCCCCTTCCCCACGGCTCTCCTCCCCTCACCACTCTGGCTGTATTTGTAGCTCTCCTTCTTATCCTTTGTTACCACATTGTGGTATGTATTATCATTTAACATGCTACATAATATAGTTTCTGATTACTTTTTGTCATTTACTAGTATACCCATGACATTCAGAAGTGTCTGACCTACAGACACTCAACACTCTGGTCTAAACAAAAGGCTGTGCCAGACAAGATGACTCAGGAGACAGTGGCAGGAAAATCACCATGGTCTATGTCTTGTGTTCCAGTCTTGCTGAGGCTGCATAGGGAAACCCTGTCTCAAAAAAAAAAAAAAAAAAAACAGGCAAATAAAGAAAAACACAGATAGCATACAAGATGCTATACTATGTGTGATGTGGCACTTGACTTCAGATCTAGAAAGAGGTTACCAGATAAACTGCCGAGACCATCTGGTAATGAGGTAGAATAGAAAGGGAAGACAGAGGGGACGGGGAAGTGAATGGACCCTTACTCTTGAATCCAGCTGAAGGTCCACATCACCTGAGAGTCAAGAATTCCAGCACGATTAATATAATTACATCATTTGTTCTACAAGTTGCCTGCACAGAGGCTCTGTTCCTTTTAAATAAAAAAATGCTTCAAATGGGAATGTTAGAATAACAGCGCATCATGCTTGAGACCTAATGGTACACAGCCTTCCTTCTTCCCCAGCTATAAACCTGCAGTGTCTAGGACTTCCATAGGAAACACCACTTAGTCTATCTATCCTCCGATCTCCTTGGCCTTCTTCCATAGCTATAAACCTGCAGTGTCTAGGACTTCCATAGGAAACACCACTTAGTCTATCTATCCTCCGATCTCCTTGGCCTCCCTGGTTCCCCTTGTGGCCCCCTGGTTTTCTCTTTTCATGTTTCAGTTGCATGAAGACACATCCAAGGCCAACCCAAAAGGTCACAGGGGAGCCCTTCAGCCACCTGTGAGGTGCAATGTGAAGCCATCAAAATTTCATCTAGGGCTACTGTGGAGAGCAAATCTCCCTTGAGAAGCCCACATCCAGCCCTTTGGTGTGAGGAGGCCTTCTCCTGAGTGCCTCTCTTTCTAGCCACCCCTGCTGAAATCTGTGTTAAACAATCATCTCTTCAAAATCATCCGTCTCTGCTTCATCCTGAATTGTCCTGAAATTCTCTTCTGTGACCAAGTCAAGAGTCTTGGCGTCATGTTAAGAGAGTTCTATGTCTCCTGTCCATGCCCCACTGTCACTGAGAAACTGTGGATCATATCTCTGTGTGTGTATATATATGTGTGCACACACACACATACAATCAGTATGGAGCAAGTGGGAAACAGGGAGAAGAACAGAGGCAGAGCTAATGAGGAGGAACATGGAGTCCCTTTGCTTTCATGGCACCAAAGGTCTTTCTACAAACCTATCAAGACCTAGGTCAAGGCTTGTCTTTCTTATATTTTGCCTTTTAGACTAGTGATCAGGAAGTCAAGGGACAGCTGAAAAACTCCAAAGACTTCTGAGTGACCTACAATTCTGAAGTCGGGAAAGGAGTAAACTGAGCAAGAGCCCAAGATAGCTCAAGCTGAGTTGAGAAAAATGCCTTCAATGACACTGTATCAGTTAACTTTCTGCCACTAGGACAAAAGCTCTTGAGGCTGGGCGTTTTATAAAGAAAATGTTTTGAGTGGTAGAAGTCCTGGATCAGGCAGACTCATCTGTTAGGTGCATCACAACATGGGGCAGAAAAGGAGATGTCCACACATAGAAGGAACCAAGACTTTGTACAAGAACTAACATCAAAAAAGCCCACATCAATCCCTTTGTTGGGCAGCACTTACAATGATGGGGCCCTACTACTTCTCAAGATCATCACGTTGAGGCCCTAGCTCTCACAATGAGCCTCCAGGAAGAACTTCCAAGTTATATCCAAACCATAGCAGTATCTGTTCCAGAAGAGAAGAGGTCATCCTTCCGCACATGGTGGAGGAGAGAAGAAGTGGAACGAGCTGCAGATCAGGCAGTGTTTGCAATAGATGTTTTGATTAGGAAAGATCAATAATGTGAAAGCCCCTCCCTTCCTGTGCTGTGAGTACAAATGCAGCCTCATCAGCATCCCAAAGCAGAAACTTCATAAAGGAATAACATACCTGTGGGATCTGGGAGAAAATCATTTAACGATAGAATTTAGCAAAATTTGCAGACTCCATTAGTTACAGCTTCCCTGAGATCAAAGAGGTCTCCAAGTGGGGGGATGTGAAGTTGATATATATATATATATATATACATATACGTATATATCACAACAGGAAACATATTGAGTTCCTATTTCCTGCCATTTCTTAGTCTCATCCACTGCCAATAAAGTACACCTAATCCTGTTATGAATTGCAGCAGCAGATTTTCATAAAGGGATTAGATTACTATTAATCAACAGGTGATGAAATTCTCATCATGGGCAGAGCCGTGAGCCGCTCTTCACCCACCTTCCTGACCCGGGTGGAGGCCTAGTCCATCCTTGTTCATTAGATGTCTCCATGCAGTAGTGGTTGAAGGGCACAGCTCTTCCTGTTAGCAGGAGTTATTTCAACAAGCTCACCTTTGAAAGAGAACATGACACCCTAAATGGCAGTCTGTTCTGAACTGTTGGGAGCCCTAGTCGCTACAACCAGAGCTTCTAGGAGCAAGGACCTCGGGATAGATTAAAGCATATATCTTAAGCACCAATGTTAAAGTTAATGCAAAAGTTCAGAGGTGCGAAATGATTCAAATGTGTCCAAGTGGTAGAAATAACATCTCTCAAATCTCAGCAGTGAGTTATGGATATGCGGAATATTAAAAATGCAAAGCTAACTCAATTTGCATTTGCAATGCCCCCTAGCTGCTACTGGGAGGAGGAAATTGCTTTCTGCCAGATTCAAGGGCAGACTACTTAGAGCTACGCTTAAGTCAAGGAGGAGAATCACTCATTTTTATTCTACCACTTAACTCATGCTTATGTAATCTGTCTGGCACCAGAGTCAGTTGTCTGATATTATTTTCAATCATAGAAAGAGAATATATAATTCAATCATTACACCTTTATTCTCACCTGCTTGGCCATCTCAGGGTGCTTTAATAGTGCCGGTAAACCCCAGCCGGTCATCAATCAATACTCTGCTCCGGGACCAGCCCAGACAGAGCGCCAGTCATAAGTATCATTTTTATATTAAGAATAGAGTATTAGGCGAAGCAATTTAGCCATCAAAAGGGGGACAGAAAATGATTCTCTCATGACCAACACCCCATTTCCCACTGATAAGCCATTTGTCCCCAGCAAGCACATTTTCAAAGGATGGTTAGTTACGGACCTAACCTAGCAGCCAATACATTACAAAACAGCACCTCACTTTCCATGTTGTGTTTTCCGCTTCACCCTTCCCTCGTCTCTTTGCCTATCCTGCATGTTCACCTGGGTTCAGGAGATTTTTCTTATCAGGATTTCATACTGAACTCAGTGGACATTGTCTATGCCGAGTTTTGTGTCACAGAACTGGCATTGCATATGGCTCCCCTTCAGTTAAACATCCTGGAAAAGAGCGAGAGCCTTCAGTTTCCTATGCTAGAAGCCAGCAAGAGAGACAGTGCGAAGGACTTGAGCTAGAGGAAAGTCAGACAAAGACACAAATAATGCTGTGTTCTTGGGGGATGGCAAGAGAGAGGGGTGTGGGGGCAACACAGTGGTGAGCTTCACTGGCCTGAAATCCCATCTGGAAACCAGTGCTGATTGTTAGTCCACTCGCCACTGATATCTCTGATGTATGATGACACCATCAGTCAAAAGGGGCCTTGTCACTGTTTCTTTTGGTCACCTCATCTGAAGCCAATGCTTGTCATCCTTGGGGGAATGTGACAAGAGCTATTTCAGTCAAGCAGAGAGGGAGGTAATTCAGAAGGCAAAACTCTTGCTGTGCATGAATGAGGACCTAAATTCGGATCCCCAACCCCAAGCCAGGATTGGTGGCACACACCTGTAATCACAGTACCGGTGGAGGGCATGACAGAGATCCCACGGCCTCCCCAGCCTGCTAGTTTAGTCAAATCCATGATCCCAGCTTCAGGGAAAGACCTTGCCTCAAATTGAAGTGGACAGTAATAAAGAAAGATATCTACCCAGCAGTGGTGGCGCACACCGTTAATCCCAGTGCACAGGAGGCAGAGACAGGTAGATCTCGGTGAGTTCGAGGACAGCCTAGTCTACAGGAGAGCCAAAGCTACACAGAGAGACCCTGTCTAAATAAACAAAGAAAACAAAACGAAAAGACATCTGACATTGGCCTCTGGCTTTCTTCACACGTGCAGACACTGGTACAGTACAGAGGAAAGCACACTTGCATACCACAAGCGTGCACATGTGCACACTCACACACAGCACACACACATACACACACCTACTGTAGTGGATCTTAAGCTCCTGGCTGTTAAGAGCTGAAGGCACCACATCCAATGATTCTGATCCATCAGGTACTAGAAGGAGCTAAGGGCCTACCGTTTGATAAGACTTCCCGCCACTCCCACACAGTGCTCTGGGTCGTTTGGAACTCCTCTTTGTGAAATGACACTTTGAAAGTGACAGAAGAAAAAGGATGCTGCTATTTGTCTAGTTAGAATAATCGTCTCCCTTCCCCGTCCCTCCCCTCCGCCCACCTTCCTTTAGCCACACATCGTGACTAAAGGACAAGATTATTGCTTGATCGTTGCCTTGTGAAATAAAAAAATTCTTTTAGGAAGACCGTCATAATAGGCTTAACATGTTACTTTTGGTTCCACAAACAGGCAGAAATTGCTCCGCATCATCAAAAGTGGGGAATGGGAGATCCCTAGAGGGTAGCATTAAAAAAAAAAAAAAAGAGCTGTCCGTCAATCAAACCTAGCTTCCTAACGCAATTCCTCTGCTTGTCTAACACAGAGCTCCCCTGGCTGACTTGGTGGTTCTGTATGGAACACTCAGAAAGATGAATCCACAGTGTAGGGATTTGCTTCTGTGTTTATGATGCACCCGAATGAGGGGCGTGGCAGACTGGGCATCTCAACAGCAGAAAGCCCGCTTGAGTCTTAGTATCGCAAGCTCACTTTCTGCTTTTCGGAGACAGGGTTTCTGTATGTAGTCCTGGCTATCTGGAGCTCACTCTGAAGACTAGGCTGGCCTCGAGCTCACAGAGACCCTCCTGCCTCTGCCTCCCCAGTGCTGGAATTAAAGGTGAGTGTCACCACTGCTCAGCCCAAATATGGTTAAATGACAGTTTAGACTGACTAAGGCATTGGAAAACAGATCAGCTGGAGTGAGGGTAGACTAATGAGCCATGGTCCATCCCCACAGTATATGGAGCATCAGAGGCTGCCCTTTCGTCACCGCAGATGGAAAATGAGGAAATCCTCAAACCTCCAATAGTAGGGTGCCTTAGTTGAGAGTGCCAAAGAGTGTGTGCTGGGGTGAGGGGTGGGGGTGGGGGACTCCCCAGGAAAACAAAATACCACCCTCTGTGGTCTGCACAGGTGATGGTTTACCTGTTAGTCCGCAGTAAGAGGGCTATGGGAAGAAGGTGATTTACTTATCCGAATTAAGCGGAATAAAGAGGAACAACTGGAAAGTGGCTTCAAACACTTCATGAATTTGATGTCCCTCTTGACACTGGTGTATATGATTCCTGCTAGGACCAGCATTCTGTCTCCAGATACGAGCTGCTCCCTCTTACTTATAGAATCGACTGCTGACAAAAGCACCCTCTTCCGTGTAAGTCTGACCTCCTCTTGATTTATAAATAAGAGGATCCTAGGCAGGGGGCACACACCTGTCATCTGGCAGTCGAGAGGTAGAACTGGAAGGACCAACGGTTCAATGCCACACTCCAGGACAAGCCCCAAGCTCAGTAGCTATCTGGTCAACACAGATCAGACGCCGTGGGCATTTGCTTGTTTGCTGTGCTTTCTTTCTTTTTTTTTTTTTTTTTTTTTGGTTTTGTTTTGTTTAAGTCAAAGAAAGAACATGAAGTTGGAGGTGGGGGAGGATCTGGGAAGAGCTGGGGACAGGGAAGACTATGATAAAAATATACTCCATGTAATTCTTCATGGATAAATAAAGACTAAAAATAATTTAAAGAACTGAATGTTTTACCTTTGGCTACACGAGGCCCTATATCAAAATAAGTAAATAAATAAGTAAACAAATAGCAAAACAAATACACATTTCTATTTATAAATAAGCAAATAGGCTGCCTTAGTTCTACGCCATCACTTCCCCAAAGCTGCTGGCCATGCACACTTGATCTGGCTAAGTCTTCATGGGCGAAAACAGCTGTTTGCAGGATAGTCTCTGGTCCCCTGGATCTCACAGCACACCCACATTGTAACAACATAATATCATAACATCTGTACAGCGGGAATTATAAAACACAGCATGAAGCTCATTCCATCTCAAAGCAAAAGAAAGGCTTATCTACAAGACCTACATTGAGGTAATAACTCAGAGGATATTGCTTCAGATAGGTCAGTAGAGTGTGGAAACTGGCCCAAGGGGAAACTGTTACAACATAGATAACATTGGGTTAAAGCCACAGAAACATGAAAAGAGGAAAATCAGACTGTTTAAATATTAAACATTTGTTTAAATATTAAAGTAAAGTTAGCTTGACAGCAAAAATCGATATTAAATCAGGCCTGGGAAGTGTTTTACGACCTCAAACACCGGGCTTCTTAACTGCTAGTGTCGTAAATGATGTCACTTTTCAGCGTGATCATGGTTGCCAGGAGGCAGGTCAGAAATGCCAGCTTTAATTTTAAAATGTTAATTTGTGATGTAATTTAGAGTTTACTCTCAGGGACAAATGTCGCTCTCTGGGCCTGAGTCCTTCAAAGTGCTGTTGCGTGCAAAACGCATGCCCTCTGTAACCGCCTGGCCTCGGAGGGGCCTGCAAAGTCTCTTCTTGGGTTTGAATGAAGTGAAAACAATCATAAATGGTTTGAGGTTCTCTTCCAGCCACTGACGACAGATTTTGAGGAAATTCTTCTAGCGCGAAAGGAAAGGAAGCTATAAAAAGCCGGACCTGCTGCGGATCAGTTTCTGAGAAGGCTGGAGTTCAGTCCAGCAGTGTAGACAGGGCAGGGTATTGGCTGAGCAAGCGACCTCCTCAACAGTCTTTCTTCCTTGTCCCAACTCTATCTTAAATTTCCCTATGTCTGCCCACTGCCCTGTCACAGAGCAGAAAAATCTACATGACTGAGACACTGGAGGCCCTGCTCGGATGCAAATGTGCTTGAGAAGGAAAAATAAAGGCTCCATGAGGCCGCTCTGTAAGTCACACTGCCTTCCACGGAGGTAGCGCTGCCCCGTGGAGGCAGTTGCTGTTAAGGAAAGCTCGCTTGGTTTACAGCCGAGCTGTGGATTAAGTAGACTATAATGTAGCGTCCTTCACTGAGGGTAAACCACTTACAGTCTAGACTTCGCACGTTGAGCTAAGTTGTTATGAATTAAAGTCTTCATGCAAAGGAACACAGGAAAGCTAAAGGAGTGTTTGTGTATGTGTGTGTGTGTGTGTGTGTGTGTGCGTGCATGTGCATTTGTGTGCCTATGCCTATGTTTAAATGTGTGTGTATGTGCTTGTATGTGTGCATGTGTGTGCCTATGCCTATATTTAAACGTGTGTGTGTGCATGTATGTGTGCATGTGTGTGCCTATGCCTGTTTAAACATGTGTGTATGTGCATGTGTGTGCCTATGCCCATGTTTAAACATGTGTGTGCATATGTGTGCCTATGCCTGTTTAAACGTGTGTGTGTGCATGTATGTGTGCATGTGTGTGCCTATGCCTATCCCTGTTTAAATGTGTGTGTGTGCATGTATGTGTGCATGTGTGTGCCTATGCCTTTGTTTAAACGTGTGTGTGTATGTGCATGTATGTGTGCATGTGCATGTGTGTGCCTATGCCTTTGTTTAAACGTGTGTGTGCATATGTGTGCCTATGCCTATGCCTGTTTAAACGTGTGTGTGTGTTAAGAGAAGAGTCGTGACGATACTGTCTCATCACACACCACAACAAATTACCACAGATTATCATCTTTCAGCCCAAACCCAAGGGCTCAGAAGGCCACGCTCCCTCAGAAGGTCCCAGGGAAGCATCTTTTCCAGGCCACTCTCCTCACTTGTGCCAGCAGAACTCTGATTTTTACCTAGCTACCTGCTAAGCTGTCTGTCTCCATGTCTAACCTCCCCCCTTTCATAAGACACCAGTAAACCTGGCCCACTCGTCACAATCCCCTCTAAACTATGTCTGCAGCATCCTCATTTCAAAATAAGGTTACATTCTGAAGAGGGGAGTGTTAAAACTTCAGCATATGAATTTAAGACACAAGGTGCAAAATTGTGGTACCAGGGGTAGGAAGCAGAAAGAGCCTATATAATAAAAATAGCCGATGGACCCTGTG
Source organism: Microtus oregoni (assembly GCF_018167655.1). Classification (NCBI taxonomy): domain Eukaryota; kingdom Metazoa; phylum Chordata; class Mammalia; order Rodentia; family Cricetidae; genus Microtus; species Microtus oregoni. The sequence continues at coordinate 1,616,026 of NW_024543874.1, forward strand.
GAAGACGAGAGACACGGGTGTCAAACAGAGCTAAAGACCAGACCACCTCTGGATGGAGAGCCACTTAAAATGACGTCACAAGTTCCTTCTTCAGTAACTTACAACCAGCCAGCAGGGAAGCTACAACCGTGTAGCCATTTGTTTTGTAACAAGGTTGCTACTGAAAATGGACTGACATTCATTATTCCTTTGGAAAAAGCAAAGGATATGCAGAATAAAACACAGATATCTGGAAAAAAAACTGACATTTACCTCTAGAAGTAAAAGCAGACAGTCTGTGGTTGGACCACACTGAATGCACCCCATGTCTGATCTCAGAAGCAGGGTCTGGTCTAGTAAGTGCTTGGATGGGAGAAAGCACAGAGAAAAGATGTAGAATTAGGAAACTCCCAGAATACAACAGTGCAGAGCTAATTAACAGCCTCTTTCAGAGTGAACAGTCAGAGACCCGACTGTGGAGAAGACTCCACTCAGAGGGAGTCCTTGACCTCCTAGCATAAGCAAAAGGAGTTATTGTTGGCAACAATCTCAATCATGGTCCTCCGTATTCCTACAAACAACGAGACTTTATAGTATCATTTTTCAAAACAAAACCAGTACTCAGTTCAGTCCAAAATAGTTGAAAATTATCTTCTGCAGAGTCTGTAACAGGGTCGACCCTCCTGAATGCACAGACGTTCCTCCCATTTCCGTCATCTGTAAACTTAGAGACACAATCCTTCCTGGAAGAGATGTGCATGTTCCTACAAATGTGGGCGGTAATAAATTCCTCCATTTTCTGCCTGCTCCAGTTCTGTCAAGCTTACGTTCACAAAAAGACATCATCGACAAGAAAATTGTCCTAAAAAGACACAGTTTCTAATTAGGACCGCATAAACAAAGCCGCCTTGGTTTTGCAGGTAGGGAGTAACGTTCTCCAATCCCTGCTCTAACGGTTCCCCTGGAGAGATTTGCTCTTTGACTTTCTCAGCTATAGGATGGAGGTCTGGATGCCCTGCTCTGGGTGTGGAGAGTGTACCAAAGCTAGTGAGCAGAGCAGTTCTGGAAGACATCTGTGAAGAGATTAGTATATACTGCCTGTTGGTGTCTGATACAACGTGGAAAGGCAGTAATACAAGGAAAGTTGCTACCCCATCCAGCCTTACCAAAGCAAAAATGCAGATAGACAATTCTAACCCTGAGCAGAGTGGTGACGACCTATGCGACCCCACAATCAAACTCTTCCTGCCGATTCCTATGGAGGACCAACCCGGAGTCTACGGAAACATCTTCCTTTATGTGAATACGTGACTTAGCCACGTAAACTAACACTCTTGGCACGGGGCTGAGATAAGTAACATTTATATCATCTGGATTCTAATGTAGCAAGGTTTTCCTTAGACAAAATCTGATGCTTTGCAAAATAAAGGTTATAATATAGATCAATCAAACATTTATCGTGGTGAAGCTAACCGATTTGCTCATACCAGACATGA